>NW_019728498.1:1980991-2000765 GCF_002891405.2 Cryptotermes secundus | reverse complement strand
CGTTTCGGAGGAACGCATCGCCTCCATCTTCAGGGTAGAAAAAGATGGAGGCGATACGTTCCTCCGAAACGTCGGTTAACACCACATATACACGGTGCCAAATCCCAGAAGACTGCTTTCTTCAAATAATACGTAACAACACTATAGTTTCAAATTGAAGTCACCCAGCGTGGTCTCTTTAGGTCTCAAGCTTAACAAGAAGATGGACTCTTAATTATCATTATTATTATTTTGGAAACGCATGTACTTTGTACTCGTCGCTAAGTGTAATTAGAATGATCAGGTTAAGGAAGATGAGGCGGGTAGGACATGTAGCACACATGGGGAAGAAGAGGAATGCTTGTAGGATTTTGGTAGGAAAGAAGGAAGGAAAGTGAGCATTATATAATATTAAGATGGACCTTAGAGAGATTAGATGTGGTGTTATGGACTGGATTGATCTGGCTCAGAATATGATTGAATGCAGGAATTTTTTGAACACGATAATGAACGTTCGGGTTCCATAAAATTTTGGAAATATCTTGAGCGGATTCTCAACTTGCGACTTCTCAAGAAGGACTCAGTTCCATTAAGTTAGTTGGTGCTTGATTTCTTTAGGGACTTCACAATTTGCAGTTCTGTGGTGTGCAGAAACTCATTAGATTTATAAACATTGATACTTTCGATTTTTTTTCTAAAATTTTCAGCTCCTTGTTGCAGAATTACTTCGTTTCTTTTTTGACTCATAAACGTATAACCTTCTGTTAATTTTTTGAGTGCACACTAAATTTCTGTCTTGTCTCTTCCTCGAAATGTATCTGTTTCAAGGAATGAATGGAAGATCTAACTCCTTATAGAAGATCCCCTCTGATATTCTCTGCCAACTTGAATCCTTCAAATACGTCAATATTGCTTGTGTAACTTACTCGTAGTTGTGTATTTTAGCTGCTACATTTATGCATCTGGGCAGCATTTTAAATGTAATCAAATTAATGAAGCAAAGAAAATTTTATTGTCGGTGTATGTGGTCTCAAAAACTTGTGTTCCATTGCATCATTGTCTTCAGTGTCGTTTCATATCTCATAGGAAAAATTTGGTTGCGCTTGTCTAATTAGTGTTATCATGTGTGCCCCGTGGGATTTATAAAATATTTTCATTATAACGACAACTACAGTCATCTGTTATGGGCTACGGCTAATAAATCATCACATAGACTACATGAGTCATATTACTATATTAATCTGGTGCTGTGGAGCCTGTCTGTAGTATCCCGCCGTACAGTTGGCTGAGATCTTCCAAGCCGGAGTGCGAAGTCCGATGAAGCCAAGATAAATTATACTTGTGGAGCTGAGGTTCACGCCGTTTAAGAGTGAAAGCTCAAGACTACAGAGCAGTTGACCATGTGAATATTTATTAAAAAGAATGAAACAAGATGAAATTTATACAACCACCAGTGATTATAAGAAGGCAAGACCAGAACCCTGCGAGCTGAAATTTTCTAAGTCCACTTCGCTGAGCTGGGTCGCATAGAGACGGCCCGCACGAAGTCTTCGAAAAGTATCCCCCCTCTCCTATGATTACGGAGAGTTTATAAACAATTTGACATCCGGTAACTGAAGTCATACCTCCCTCTTATGCACTGAGTCTTGCCTTTTACATTGTCTTAGTATGGAAAATTACAGGACATAGGTTCGGTGGACCAAGTCCACACTTGTTTACTTCATACATATATTTTTATAAAATAATCAGGCGGATATTGGGCAATGTACAGGTTCCAGCGTGTCTGGGGCTGGCAACATGTGGTTCGCCGTTCGTTTGATGCTACATGTCGATTCTGAATGTCAGTTGTTACCGCTTTCTTCTTATTTCAGTGTTTGGTCTTGGCCATTTATAATACATATGTTAATATTCATATGAACCGAGATAGCGTAATCTGTATGGCTACTGGTTACGGGCTAGACGACTAAGGGGTTGAAGTTCGAGTCCCGGTGGGGTCAACAATTTTCTCTTCTACAAATCATACAGACCTGATTTAGGGTCCACCCAAATTCCTTTCCAATGTGTACCGTGGCCTCTTTCCCAGGGGGTTAAGTGGTAGGTGCGTGAAGCTAACCACTCACTTCCAGCTAGTGCTGAGATCAAGAAAATGTGGATATATACATCCACTCCCCCATACGTCTTCATGGCGTAGTGATTAATTCGTTTGAGTACGGGGACAATTTTAACTTTTTTTTTTACTGTTTACATTAATATTCATAGTTTCTACAGATTACCATGATAAAGTGACCATTTTACACAAATGATGCATATGATTGATGTGTGTGTATCAGCCTCTTACATATGCTTACTCTGGTTATCACCAAGTAGATGAATAAAGATAGGGCGGTGACATATGCAATTTGAAGATGATATACTTGCTGTGGCTAATCAGTGTATGTTTCTTTCGCATGTAGGAGAGTGATTACATTGTATAGATGGATATGTGCTAATGTAGATGCTTTGCCCTCAATCCAAAAGGTACTTGTGTATTTGTATACAAATTGAAATTAATTAAAATAAGCTTAAATAACTGCCGATCTCAGTGGTCGCGCGGTCTATGCCATGAACAGTCTTGGTTTCGCTCGAACGCTGGGATCGTGGGTTCAAATCCCACTCAAGGCATGGATGTTTGTGTGTGCGTTTATTCTGCGTTTGTGTTGTACTGCTTGTAGGTAGAGGCCTTGCGACGGCCTGATAACTCCTCCAAGGAGTCATACCATCTGTGTATAAAAGATCATGAAACTCAAGAAGAGGACACAGCCCAACAAAGGACATTAGAGCCATTGATAAATGAATGAATGAAACTTTCATAACAGTCAAGAGGTAAAGCTATTCCTGTTAACAGGCCGTGGAGGCCCATAGGGTTGTGAGACATCGAGGCTTTCATATTTTCTAGACAGTCGTCTCATAGATGGCGGTGAGGTTTTTAAAGTGGGAATGAACATTGAGAACTGAAAAGCTGACTAGGGAATTCTTACGGATTAGGGAGATAGTAAAGGGAAGGCATATATGCCTCTCAGTTATGCCATCAATACCAACACTGAACACAAGTAAAATGTAAGATTTGAGGTTTTCACGGCACTGACTATGAAGAGAGCAGTCTGTCTCCGAAATGTCGGTTAACACAATACCTACACGGCGCCACATCCCAGACTACTTTCGTCACAAGTAACATAGATTTGTAGAGAAAACTGATAGGAATCAAATAATCCCATCACATAGGTCGTCCTCAGAGAAGTTGAGATTGTTCACAAAAATCCCGTAGTAAGAGTTAAAAAAAAATAACTCAGTGGTTTTAGTCCGCAACTATACCGACCGAGCGACCACCGCTTGCCGGCGCAGTTAGTACCAACTTTAGCGGATAAAGGGTGTCGCGTGGTCAGCGCAACCAATCCCCACGACCGTTAACTTCGGTTTTTTAGACCGGAGCCACTATTTCCTTGAAATAACTTCTCAATTATTCTCACGAGACTGAGTGGACCCCGATCCAGACCCACCACTTAGAAAATCTAGTAGCGTCGGGAATTGAACCCTGGACCTCTGGGTCTGTAGTCAGGAACTCTGACCACTAGACCACAGAGGCAAAACAAATTAAACTAGATTTTAATGAATAGGCTTATTCTGTTCAAAGATATGAGGACCTTGCTTCTAACGTATAGGTTTGAGTCTCATAAACAAACCCTTGCCTCAGATTTCTGGTGAGTGACTTGATTCAGTTTCTCTTTTATTGGTATATTGGAGTTCAAGCTACGAGTATAACAGAACCAAAGCGGCCCGCCAAATTTCAGTACACGTGCGCCCGCATTTTTCACATGTTCTTTAGGATGTGAAATGATTACCACCCCTTTAAGAGCAGAATAATTATGTTAATAGTCACTGAAGATCTCATTGTTTTTACACACCTCATAAGAAGGCATCCCCAAAGATGTACACATACCATGCGCCATCTTTTGGAAAGAAAGGCATGTTCAAATTTCGTTGCTTGAATTCTTTTTTTTTTTAATTCGCTTAGCGGGGGGTGGAGTCCAACTGGGTCTACGCGGTACGGCGGCCACTGATTGGCCTATTGTAGCCTGCCCGGGGGATTATGATGATGGAGAATTTGGTGGAATGAAGATTGGCATGGGAAACCGAAGTACTTGGGGAAAACCAGTTCCAGCGCCATTTTGTTCACCACAAACCCCACTTGAACAGACCTGGGATCGAACCCGAGCCGCCCTGGTGGGAAGACAGCGACTAACCGCTTGAGCTATGGCGCGGCCTTGTTCGAGTTACTCCATAACAATTCGTCTGTAGAGATACAGAATAATGACGTGTCCATGCTGTTTAGTTGGACTTTCCCTTGCAACGCTGACTTATATGAAGCACTGTTCAGAATTCAGATAAAGAAAATGTGCGCAAAAGCATTTGAACTCTGGAACGAGTTTATGGGAGCCAGCTTATATTTAATTCCGTCCATCCGTCCATCCGTCCATCTGTCCACCCGTCCATCCGTCCACCCGTCCATCCGTCCATCCGTCCGTCCGTCCGTCCGTCCGTCCGTCTTTGGCTTTAGAGCCCTTGTAAACATTTGACGCTTTTTCAGTTCCTTGACATTTACACAGTCGGTAGGGCTCCTTAGACGGAAATCAGCCCGTCACAAGGCCGCTACCTACACCCAGAACAACAACATAAACAGAATAAACTCACGCAGATATCCATACCTCGAGTGTGATTCGAACCCACGATCCCTGTGTCCGGGTAGACGAAGACGGATAATGCCTTAGACAGCGCCGTCACTGTGATCGGCAATATTTAATATTGCCAGAATTTAATTCAAAAAGCAAATATTCTTGTTCAGTATGCGACTTTCTACACTTACTGCCAACCAGAATACGGGAGGATCTTGAGACTCATCTGTAACAAGAACTTAGCCACTTTCGTGTTATGCAACCACGTGGAACTGCGGACCCTATACCTGCCTTCTTTTCCGCTTATACTCGGTTCGAATCAATGCTTATGCCCGAGGTTCTACAGACGTGGACTGTTCTTCGTCTTCCGCACTTCCACCGTGCGAATCAAGCAGCAGTACCTTAGGACAGGCGATTAACGCTTCTCTTTCGAATTGCTGTTAATAACTATTAGGGCTATGATTCCGTTAATCAGCTTCAAACAACAGTCCATGATTTATTTAATCCGTCTTGCAGTGCATACACTCATTNAAGCACAACACACAAGATAGTGAAGGAGTGCTCCAACAAAGGAGAATGGGCGTGACTGACGTAGTGAGGGGCGACGTAGCGATGTGGTATCCTGAACAATTTTAATATTTTTAACGTTTGACAATGTATATGATAGATACATATTTTAGTTATTTTAATGTGTGAACATGGCATGCAATGAACTGGTTTGACGTGGATAAGTAAGCACCTGAAGATGGCATTATTATGCCGAAACATGTAGTGCGAGGGAGAGAAGGAGATAAATGAGTGTATGCACTGCAAGACGGATTAAATAAATCATGGACTTAAATCAGTGCAACAGGACGCTAAAATACAACATTTCAAACAACAGTTTGAATTCGTGTAGTAAACATGAAGCTGGTTCTGTTTTTTAACGCAATAAAGGAAATAAATATCTGGAAAAATTATTTTAAGAAGTTAATATGGAACTTGAAATTCGAACTCATTTATAAGAACTTTTAAGAGACTAAGTGCTAAGTACGGGGGCACGCAGTAGCGTAGTTAGCTGAGGCACTATCCTACATGCCGGAAGGTCGCGGGATCATATACCAATGAGGTGGATTTTTTTCAATTTACCTGATCCTTCCAGCCGCACTATGGCCCTGGGTCCGACTCAGCCTCTAATAGAAATGATACCAGGAATATTCCTGCGGGGATAAAGGGCGACCGGCGCGTAAGGCTGACAACCTTACCGCTATCTACATGGTATGAGCCGATTGTCTGGAAAATTTGGGAACTTCAACGTCTCACAATCCTATGGGCCTCCACGCCCTGTTACAGGGATACCTTTACTTTTTTTTTACTTTAATTGCTAAGTACATGTGTACTTGCTTATAAAAATACGGAGGGAAGTTACAGAGCTATATAACAGGATTTGGGCTTGATAAGAGTAACATTGTGTGTTGATAAGGCGTAAATTCATGTCCACTTATGTATACTGCATAACAGAAATTCTAATATCATAATGAACCTTAGACCTTTAGTCAATACAACTCACGTCTATAAAAAGCAATGTGGCTATTTCTTTTCTGTTCAACACTGGAATTATCACAGCGTCATTACAAAACCTTAGATACTTGTCTGAAATCACGTGTTAGGTGCAAGCGACCTTACGTTACCGTGTAAAATTGTGGTTCTCGATATTATTTATGGCCAAGATTGACATTTTTAATTGTCGCTATGAAATAAGCATACATAAAAATTAGACATGAAGATAGATATCTCTAAGTATATATACGCGCTACCAAAATGTATATATATATATATATATATATATAATTTTAATAACTCTCTTTGTATTAAAGTTATTGACTTCTTTAACTTCCTAATTGGCATTCTCCTTCATCCATTTACTGTTCTTGCACACTTCCCCTGTCACTGTACCCCAAATTCCCTTCATCCTCACAGTCTCTGTCTTTCCTCCTTCTCCTCCTCCATGGATAAGGTAAAGCTACCCCTGTAACAGGCCGTGGAGGAGCAAGCGGTTCTGAGGGGTCGAGGCTCTCACATTTTCTCTAGGCAATCAACTCACAGATGGCCGTGTGGTTGTCAGCCTTACGCTCCGGTCGCCCTTTAGCCCTCAGGAAGAGTTCTCGTATTCATTTCTGCTAGAGGATGAGTTGACCCCAGGGCCATAGTATGGCTGGAAAGATTAGGTCAACTGAAAAAATCCACCTCATCGGGACTCGGACCCGCGACCTTCCGGCTTGTATCATATTGCCTCAACCAACTACGCTACCCTGGGTCACCCCTTTATGGCGGTGTTCATCCCACTACTTGTTTTGGCAGTCTACTATACTTTGGACGGGTCAGTACTTCGCACATTTTTTCGGTATTATGTCATCTAAAAATTATCCAGAAAATTTGGTGTGACGTGATTTCTCTTTAACAGCAGAGTCACAGTCAGAGTTACACTGCAACTAACTTTCAGTCATTCTCTATTTCTTGGTGTCGAGCCCCGTCGGGAGCTTGTGACCAGATTTTCATTCTCTTGTATCAACACATCTCTTCCTCTTACCCGTACAGAAGCTTCTGTTTGATTCAGTTTACTGTATATTCTGTAGGACTCCATTGTTTCGAAAGTTCGCCTTAGTAAGGACTTCCACGCATATAAAACAGCAAAATATCCTTCACACTGGGTACTAGGATTCCGGGTGGCCACTGCAGAGAGAAACTACAAATTTCTTAAACAAAAACTGAGGTAATTACAATCTTGTTACCAACGACCAGGAACACTGAAGAAATTTCATGGGAAATTCAAAGTTTCATGCCACGAAATTGGGCAGACTTATCTAATATTAATAAAGAATAGACTAAGACGGGTTTCATTTTTATCGGTTGTAATGCCTGTCATAGAGTTGCAGCATATTCATGTGTTGCAAATATGACTGAGGAGGAGAAAGGTTAGAAAGCAAAGTGTTAGCATGTAAAATTATTTGCATTCAGATATTCAAAATTTGTTTATCTATCTATGATTCTACGGCCCTTTATTGGGCCCTGGCCTCTTCTTCAGCTCCGTAATCTTTTTTACACAGTCGGTAGGACTCCTTGGACGGGGGATCAGCCCATCGCAAGGCCCCTACCTACACACAGAGCAACACAAAGACGGAATAAACGCAGAGAGACATCCATGACTCAAGGGAGATTCTAACCCACGATCCCAGTGTACCAGGGGTCGAAGACGGTTCATGCCTTAGACCACGTGGCTACTGTGATTGATCGGTCTTCCCAACTTGTACTGACATAAATAATTGTACAATTGAATTGTTTGGATGATTCTTTCTCATGTCAAAGTGAAACGATTCAACCTTTGGGAATAAAATAATTAACTTATCTTTAAAAATTGAAAGATTATGGGATAAGCCTGGGAAAACTGTCTCAGAGAAAGAAGACAAATTTATGCAGGGTCTCATATACGTGAAACATGGTGCTGAATTTATGAACCTATTCCATATAAAATAGACTATATATGTTCCTGGCCGGTCACGGTAGCCGAACGGTCTAAGGCGTGCTCTGTCTTCGCTCGCTCGGAAGCCGGGATCGTGGATTCGAATCCCACTCAGGGCATGGATGTTTGTGTGCGTTTTTCTGTGTTTGTGTACAGGTAGAGGCCTTGCGACGAGCTGATCACCCGCCGAAGGAGTCCTACCTTATGTGTAAGATCTAGAAAAACCGAAGTGAACGGAGAAGTTCATGGAGGTAGGCCTAGGCCCACTGGGGNGGGGGGGGGGGGGGGGGAATATATATGTTCCTGAAGACAACCATCTACCGGGATGCGACGTCGTGTAGTCTGCTAAACTTATAGTGACGGTTGTCCAACGCTTCGGTAAATGTATGCCAGACTATATGACGTCACATCCCAGAGGGCAGCAACCTTCACAGTCCCAGCCGTGTCTAAGTAAAATCTCACATAGAATTACGAAAGATATATAATGTGTACACAACAGCAATTGTGAAAGAGACATTCTTTTTATTAGCTGTTGGCGGTAACGCTACATGTTTCGACCCTTTTCTTGGGTTATCTTCAGGCGTACAAGAAATAGGTACTAGTTCTTGAATTGTGTTATTAATTAATATGAATTCATATTGTGTTTTATGAATATTTATGCTAACAAATATAATTTAATTTAAATGTATTTCACATATAGTTTAAAATTTCCTTTTAAAATCCGGCTTTAAGAAGAAAAAAATTAAAATTAAATTTCAAATAATGATAAAGATATCAATAACTTATAAATCTTGTTTAAGAATTTGTGACTTCTATACATCCGTAGAAGTGTTGTTTAGTTGTTTCACTATCACTATTAATATCATTATAAATTTATTGTTGTATAGACTGTTCTATTATATATATTTCATGTGAAACACAACAGGATGCATACCATAAAAACTCACATAGAATCACTATCATTATGAATGTAGTATAGGCAGATCTTTAGGAAGAAATTTAAAAAATAACAGAAGTGTATTTTTATTCTTTTATTAAATCTGAAGGGGAGGGGAGGGAGTGAGAGAGACAAACAGGTAGAACAACTTTTATACGTACTCCCCCAACTTCCACAAACATTTGTTTCATGAACCCGAAAGCGTTTTTGGTGCTGTCTGAGAAGAATATTTTTAGTTGCTGCAGTAGCCAAAAAATCACCATCGCTGGTAAGTGTTAAAATCAACATTCATGTAGATCTCTTTCTGAGTCCTGCAAAATATTCAAATTTTGATAATATTTAGCCCAAAAATCGAATCACAATATACTGATTTTTAATGGAGCAATCGGCAAGCAGAATCAGATATAAACTATGGCTGGTAGGAAACACATACCCTCAACCGAAATTATGTTTACATTTGTCGTAGTATAGGATATAATACAATGAAATCGGGAGCATTTTCAGACGTTTTAGAAGTTAATTTACCTTTCGAACTGACCTCGTACTTTCAGTATGTTCCTTAATACAACATGCATAGACGTCAAAAATCTATACTCTATATACATCTATTTATAATCTACATACATGAAGACAGGAAAGACATATGTCACGCTGAATAACAATGATATAAAGGCACACATATTCCGTGTGTGTATTTGTGTAATGGTTCCCGTGTTTTGAAAAGTAACTCTACGACAAAGAATTATTCTAACACACACTTCGATACAAAGACAGAGAGAAGATACATGTAGTTCATCTGGATATTAAAAAGAGTCATTCTGTGGAAACGAAAATAAAAACGTGACATGGGATTACACGATTTATGCTGTTTCAGTAATTAAGACGTGTAAGCGAAGGAGGCGTTTTATATTACTCAAAACCGTTGAGAATTATAAATATATGTACACATCAGCCTACATTATACCTTACAGACAAATTATACATTTGAAAAAACACAACTCTAGTGAATCTGCCTGTTAAGTTATACATCGGTATTCTACTGTAACAACAAAATGTATTTAATAAAATTGAAATCAGTTTGTAACTTAGACAAAATTCTGATTCAATATGTCTATGGCTTTACAGCCCTTGTGGATCTCTCCGCGTTTTAAGTTTCTTAAGCTATACACAGTCTGTAGGACTCCTTGGACGGGGGATCAGCCCTTCGTAAGGCCCTTACCTACACAAAGAACAACACAAAAACAGACATCAATGCCTCTAGTGTGAATCGAACCCACGACCCCAGTGTTCGAGCGTACGATGAGGGTTCATACCTCAGACCGCGCGACCACTGTGATCAGACAAAACTATGATTGATTTTCGGATAATTTAAGATTTTCATGTGTACGGCACCTTATGTTAACGATATTCTGACTTATGTAGACCTGAGGATTTGTGGAATTGTACTCTTTTCTTGGTGTAAAGGTAATCCCTGGACATTATCAACTATTTGGAGCAATTTTCTTTAACATTCCAAACAGACTAATATATTTTCTCTCCCTCTTTGTGTTATGCCTGAAAGGGCCGCGCCATGGCTCAAGCCGTTAGTCGCTGGCTTCCCACCGCTGGCGGCCCGGGTTCGATCCGGGTCTGGTCAAGTGGGATTTGTGGTGGACAAAGTGGCGCTGGGGCAGATTTTCTCCGAGTACTTCGGTTTCCCCTGCCAATCTTCATTCCACCAATAGCTCCACAATCACCTTCACCTATCATCTGGGGCTGGTACAATAGGCCAGAAGTGGCCGCAGTACAAGGGACTTAGACCCACCCCATTAGCAATAAAAAGGCACCTTCTGAAACGTTGTAGAGAGAGTCTCTACTATAAATAAAATACAATATTAAAAGAACTGTCTAAAATCAAAGTAATAAGGTATTTTAGAAGCACTTGTTTCTAAAATATGCTTATTGACGAGCTATAGGCCTTTTCTATTTCACACAGAATACATCCGAAATGCACAAAAGGACGACGACATAGCGAATTTCACTTTATTTAACCTTCGAATTGCGAATATCTTATTTATAATTTCAAAGTATAAGTCCTTCCTCAAGAAGTCATCTATGGAAGAAACAAAGTATACTGCAACTCATTAACACACCAAGAGGGCGAGATTTTGCAGTAGTAGAAAATTAGTCATGCATCTGTATTTCAAGGATGTTCCCAGTTACTGACTACAGATCCAGAGGTCCCGGTTTCGATTTCCGACGCTACCAGATTGTCTGAGAAATAGGGGGTCTGTAACGGGATCCACTCAGCCTCGTGAGGATAACTGAGGAGCTACTTGAATGGAAAAGTAGCGACTCCGGTCTAGAAAATCGAAATTGACGGCCGTGTAGATGCGTTGCGCTGACCACGCGACACCCTCTATCCGCTAAAGTTGACACTAACTTCGCCGACAAGCGGCGGTCGCTCGGTCAGTCGGTATAGTTTGCTTGCGAACTAAAACCATGAAGTTTTAAAGACTAAGAAACCAACATTTCAGTGCAGTTAATTTTAATTGCACCCAAGACATTTTAGATAAACGGAAAATTGTTTCAAACAGTTAAACGATCATGGAAGTTAAAAGACCAGCAAGATAAGTTTTATAAACTGCGTGGATTGAATTCCAACTTTATCTAGGCAGTAATTCAAATTAAATATAAAAATTAGATGTGGTGAAGGCAACAATCCCATATAAAGATTAACTGCAGTGTCGTAATAATAAGGTGAATGTTCGGAAAAAATTTATAATTATGAGTTACAGAGACAACCGTAATAATCATTTAACAACTTCACGTTTAAAGAAAATACGAATTGCATCAACTACGTCCTATGTTTTTGTATATTCCAAGTGCACAGGCACTCATAGAAATATTCTTTAGTCAGATTATCTCCAGTATCTGTGGGAAATGTGGTATTCCGAAACATCTTATTGTATTCAATATCTTCAAGGAATGTTGTACTATGTAATTTATATTATCATATATCAACAATTAACTGCTGAATATGTACTTAGATATGTGCTTAATAAATGGGGCCTAAGCAGAATTCCATCTAATCGTTGAAATATGAACGAGATTAACGTCATTCAGATCAGGGTGTGATATGAAACTAGTGTTGTCAAGTGCACGTGTCCTTCCAGAAGTTCATATAAAAGGAGCGACACTGCTACATCATCCTCTATAGGTAAGGGTGCCAACTACCGCGTGGGAACCTACTGCTCAAAATGGGGACTACTAGTGAGAAATCGGAGAAAAATACTGATGTTACAGAAAAAGACAAGGTGTTCTATGATCCCATGGCGGTCACATGGTTGGACAAATACAGCAGCACTTTGGACACGATTTGGACAAATTTACCTAAGAACATTAGACCTATAATTGTAGGGTTGGCTGTCTTCACATTTGGTGCCACAATCAGAGGTAAGTTTATTCTATACTTGAGAAATAGATCAAAAGCCGAAGTTGTAGGCGTGTTTTTGAAAGAAAACATCAAAGTACGAGTATATAACAAATACAATTTTTCAAAATTAGAATTATAATTTGCAAAATCAAAAATTAAAATGGCGTCAGAATTGATGTTCGTAATCGAAATAGGAGGAGAAAATTTTAGGAAACATCTGTAATTATTCGGTTTAAAAGCTGATATCGTCTCGTATACTTCGCAAATCAATATATAAAACACTCAGTTTAATGTAAGATTTGAGGTTTTCACGGCTGTGACTATGAAGAAAGCTGTCTTCCGGGATGTGGCGCCGTGTAGATATTGTGTTAACCGACGTTTCGGAGGAACGTATCGCCTCCACGAACAGTTAGCTTCACAGTCAAACTATATTATCACTCTCAAAGAAACTTCCGAAGTCATACCCACTGGACAGTAGTTTGGGTGAGCCTTACAGCAGGCCTGTACGCGGTAGCGAATAGATAAATTTTGTCGGGGAAAGAACCTTGGTGGTACAACCCACAACCAATGACTTTAGTACGTAAAATCTCTCATATGCCTGTCACGGTAGCTGAGCGGTCTAAGGCATGTACTGTCTTCGCTCGCTTGGAAACCGGGATAGTGGGTTCGAATCCCACTCAGAGCGTGGATGTTTAGTTTGTGTGTGTGCGTTTTTCTGTGTTTGTGTACAGGCAGAGGCCTTGCGACGAGCTGATCATCCGCCCAAGGAGTCCTACCGAACGTGTAATATCGAAAAAAACCGAAGTGAACAAAGAAGTTCATGGAGGTAGGCCTAGGTCCNGTTTTGTGGAAAAGGGGGGGGGGGGGAGAATCTCTCATATAATTGATACATCAGGTAGTCTAGGCAGCGATTTCAATATAAATATATACTCGCTTTGAACAACATTTACAGATTAAAATTAAATTAAAATAAAATTCTCTCTGTGCCTAATTAAGTAAGCACTATGCCATGACGACACACGAGGGAGTGGGGGTATAGCGGCACTAGATGGAGGTGGGTGATCAGCTTCACGCTCCGGCCGCGTTACCCCAACTACCTATTGGATACATAGCTGGATGCGCCCTAGGTACCGTCTGGACGCTGTGGAGAAAAGAAATATCTTACCCCAGCCGGGAATCGAAACCCGGCTCTTCAGTCCACGAGTCTATTTTCTGATAGATGACAACAGAATTTTACAGTTCTTTTAATATTCATAACTGAGTACCGAGGCAGTATAAGTACACTACGTTTGAGCTTGTCACACCTAATTTCTCTCGAATTGGCATCCATGATCTTATGACGCATTTCTCAAATATCCTCTGAATAAACGTGCTGATATCTCAATAACGAACGATCAAAATGCATTAATGGTGGATTTTGGGAAAGATGGAATTTGAAATAAAAAATACACATGCATATAGATCATTAATTTTGCCTAATAAAAATATTGGCGACTATTCTCACTGTGTTATCCAAATGTCACAACGTTCATGCTTGGGAAGCAAATTTTTAAATAAACTCGCCTTTGCCGGTGTTAGGAATGAAGGGTTAGTAAATTTACTCACACGTTCCACAGAAATAACAGAGTAAACAAAATATAAACGGAGCACAACACATTCTTCTTTTCATTTTCACGACGATTATATTATTTATTAGCTAGCCATTAGATCACTTATCCAGACGTTGTATTCACCTGTCAGCAACTGAAACCAGTTCATCTTTGCATCTCTTTCTGCACGAAGTGAGAGTTTAGACAATGGGTAAATTTACCGGCAGCATCATTTATTCTATTAGGTTGGCTACAATTTTATTACTGACAGTGTTCGGGGAGACATAATTTATGTGACAAGGAATTGATCATGATAAGAAGTGAATTGTCGGTCACGGTAGCCGAGATGTCTAAGGCATGTACTCTCTTCGCTCGCTTGGAAACCGGGATCGTGGGTTCGAATCCCACTCAGGGCATGGATGTTTAGTTTGTGTGTGTGCGTTTTTCTGTGTTGTGTACAGGTAGAGGCCTTGCGACGAGCTGATCACCCGCCCAAGGAGTCGTACCGAATGTGTAAGATCTAGAAAAACCGAAGTGAACGGAGAAGATCATGGAGGTAGGCCTAGGCTCACTGGGGCTGTAGTGCCAAGGGAAAAAAAAGAAGAAATTTATATTAATTAATTTACAGCTATATTAATCAGAATAGAGAGATCATGTAAAACTATATTTGACAGCATCCATAAAAATGTAAAAAGTGCTCTGTTTAACTAATTAAGCACTACTCCATGAAAACATAGGGCGGAGTGTATATACGTATATGCATCCACTTATTTTCGACCTCAGCATTAGTTCGAGGTGAGTAGTCAGCGCACGCCCCAGGCCGCTTTACACCCAGTGAAAGGGTTCCCTCTACCTACTCGTATTACTAAGGAGGCTAGATGGGTCCCGTAACCGTTCTGCACTATGCAGAAGGAAGACAAATCTTAACCCTACCGGGGCTCCAACTCCGATTTTTTGGCCGTCCAGCCCGTAGTCAGTCGCCGTACCGACTGCCCTTTCCCAGCTCCTGGTAACATCTATAGAATAAGATATTACATGACTTCCTGACTTACACGTACATGACACGGTAATACGAAGACATAGCAATGACGAAGGTTTTAAACACTTGTCGCAATGACTGGAGTGCAATTGTATACTGAACACCTGGCACAGCTACTTGAGCAAAGTATAATCCTTACATTGGTAATTAATCAATAATCGAGGAAAACAGTACACTTGTACTGAATAAACGAAGACTCTTATCGAACTGATAAGGCAACCAGGTGTTGGAGATCACGGACGTCAAGACAGGTGTTGATGATTAAGACAAAATTTACCAGTGCGACCACGTTCGTATCCAGTATTAATATAGGCTGTTCACTCTGATCTCCATTATGCACATTGGCTATAGGAAATAAATTCTAAAAGATTATTAAAAATATAAAATTAATTTAGTCACTGCATTGTACGATATCCTGTTTGATATACTGCTGTACCATACACCAGGATAACGTAGTCGGTATAGCAACTGCCTACGGGTTGGGCGACCGAGAAGTCAGAGTTCGAGTCCCGGTAAGGTCAAGAATTTTCTCTTCTCCTTTTCTTCCAGACCGGATCAGGGGCCCACCCAGCCTCCTATCCTCTACCTCGGGGGGCAAAGCGGCAGGAGCGTGAAGCTGACTGCTCACCTCCAGCTAGTGCCGAGGTCAAGAAAATGTGGATCTATACATCTACTCCCCCATACACCTTCATGGTGTAGTGCACAGTGGTGTAGTCGTTGAGCACAGGGACACCTTTAACTTTTTGCTTTACCTTTACCTTACACAAACATCTGTTTTGTTGGTTCCATTTGATTAATTATAATGCAAAAGGCTCCTGTGTTCTGGAATATAACACGTATACTCTGCAGAATGTCAACAGACTTTTCGAAGGTACATATTTCTCCATCTTCAGAGCTGAAGAGTAAGCCACGTAAGAAAACAGCATGAAGCAGGAAACAAACATAGGCTTTTCGGCGAATTACGTTGTGTTTTATCCCACAAGATCATAACCATCAAGGTGAGAACCTCAAATCCTACAATTGCAACTTAGATTAAGAGGAAACTATAAAGACATTAGTAATGCACGCTAATTCTACACAAAAACAAATAATCGAAGAGATGGGTCGACAAACCTAAGGAGATCTGTTGTAAAATACGTCACCCGGTCTTTGTCATAAATGCTTGCCATGCAGATGCTTAACAACCAATATGCTCACCGCCACTATGACAAATCGTTGCGGTCAAATGAGTGGCTGTTCTGCTTTGTATTCAGGAGATCCGGATTCAATCTCCGACTCGAAGACTGGCTTTTCTCATTGAGATTATTCGTGGATTTTCTCAGGCACTCTAGGCAGATACAGGGACAGTACCTCATATTAGGCCAATACAGTATCCTTCCACATCCTTTCCAATTCACTGTTATCGCTATTACCTGAGCCCTTAACAACGACTTTAAATAAATATACAATAAAAATAAATAAATAAAATTCTGCTTGCTGATTCCTGGAAACTTGCTTGGTCTCACATTCTGTCCTCTAGACGGAGGCAGTAAGTTCACATGGAACGTCGTTGAACTTCTACCAGACTACACGGTGTAATATTTCAGAAGGCAGTAGTCTTCAAATTTTACTACAGTTTTCCAACATTAAATGCTATGGAAATCCTAGTAAAGGTTCTCATGTTGTTTTATGCTTACAGAGAGACGCAGAAACGAACAGAAATAAAGAAGGGGGGGGTTGTAATAGCCACCCTGTAGGGTGGAGAACGCGACTAAGGATGCATGTCATTGACCAATCACAGAATTTTTTAAAATAAATTATATGTGTACTCAGTGAATTAGAAGAACAAAGAATATGTTGAAAGCAAAGTTAAACGTTATTAAACTTACCTTATCTATTTTCTCATATTATCTAAAACTACACAGAAAGAATTTCTACAGTTTATACATTTCAATTGCTGTGAATACATTTATTGGACCAAAGATAAATAGTAAACGTAACGAAAGAAATAAATGCATACGCCCTTAAATATATCTTCTTGCGACAGCACTATCTAGCGAAATGTTTAATATAAATATCGTTTCTCTTCTTTTTAGGTTTATTCCTTGCAAATTTTCTCTATGTAAACGTTTATCGGTCCATTTTTAATTAATTACCCCACACAGATTCATGAACACGGAATTCACTCTGGACCAAACTTAAAGAGCGAGAAGGGGTGTGAAATTTTTCAATAAGTTGTAAATATACTGTTTTGTGAATAATGATTACTTTTCTATCATTATCTCGAATATCAGAGCTGTTAGAATAATTTTCCTTATGTGATTAGATCACGAACTTCGGATGTGAGAAATATTCTCTAAAAACTGAACACCACTGAATTATTGGCCATTCGTCTCAGAGAAAAAAAATCCTTTGTAGGCTTTTAGGCTCTCATACCGGTGGTTATAAAGAGTTCTCTCTTCTAGGATATAACGTCGTGTAGTTTGTTGAAAGCCAACGATGTTTCAGAGCTCTGCTTGTTGCCTACTTTCGCGCTGGTCTCTTGCTTGGATTATTCTTCAACCCTGAAGACAGAGGCGACATGTTCGTCCTAAACGTCAGCTGACTACAGCCATGTACTACATGGCGTTATATCCAAGAAGATGAAAGTGACTAACTGCAGGGAGTTGAGTGCTTGTTGAGAATCTGCCAATTGCACAGCTACTCAAAGATTTCCTAGCACATTTTGGAACCAAAATATTCATTAATGTTCACAAGAGCCCACCACTTGTCCCTATCCTGAGCAAGATCAATCCCATAAGATAGACGCAACTGTTAAAAATTTCCATAATCGAAAAACGTTATTTGTTTGTTCAGGTCTCTTCTTACTCATTTAAACGTTCCTCATAATCCACAGTGAATTGTTGTACCATTTGCAGGGGAGTGGCTGTTGATATTTGTGCATCTTGCGAAGTACCTGGGATATAACAAAGGAGAAGCGAATGGCAATGCGACATTTAGTTTGAAAGAGCTCAGTCTGGAGTCTCTCTACCTCAAGGATCTGCAGTATTACTGGATAAGTGCAACGATAGTCTCGTATGGTGCATACTTCATAATTGGCGGTTTCCTCCATGTGAGTTGTGAATTTATTTTGGTACAAATACTATGCTCTTATGGCATATAAGATATCATTTAATTATTGGTTTTTCATAAACTGTATAATTTTTTTTCCATATAACTGAAACCTAACATTTTGAAGGGAAGAGAAGAACTGCAACTGAAAGTGTCTGCAGAGAGTATTTGTACTTAAGAGGGGCGAACAGAGAACGTAATGGAAAGAATTATAAAACGAGAAATCTTGCTTTCGCAATAATTATTTGGCACTGTAAGTCGGAGAGAAAAGGCTGCGCCATAGCTCAAGCGGTTAGTCGCTGGCTTCCCACCGCAGCGGCCCGGGTTCGATCCTTGGTCTGGTCAAGTAGGATTTGTGGTGGACAAATTGGCGCTGAGGCAGGTTTTATCCGAGTACTTCGGTTTCCCCTACCCATATTCATTCCACTAAATTCTTCATCATCATAATCACAATAGGCCAATCAGTGGCCGTCGTGCCGAGTGGACCCAGCTGGACGCCACCCCCACTAAGCGAATTAAAAAGAAAGCCGGAGAGAAAACAAACTTTACTCTGGGTTTCGAAAAAAGGTTAAGTTATAGCATAAGAAAAATTATGAGGGAGTGCAAGGAGAGGACTGAAGAAGATTGTCAAAAGAAAAATATTCTCAGGCACTCCCTCCCAAACATACACATTCCAAAAGGTATATGATATCAGTGATATCTCGGGTACAGTAGCTGTGAATATTTGGAGTGACCGCCATTTTGAAAATATGTAAGGACCGCCTCTGTAGCCTAGTGATCAGAGTTTCTGGCTACAGATCCAGAGATCCCGGGTTCGAATTCCGGCGCTACCAGATTTTCTGACAAGTGGTGAGTCTGGAACGGGGTCCACTCAGCCCCATGAGGATAACTGAGGAGCTATTTCAATGAAAAAGCGACTCTGGTCTATAAAACCGAGATTAACGGCCGTGGGGATCCGTTGCGCTGACCACGCGACACTGTTTAAACGCAAAATTTGGCACTAACTTAGTTGACAAGCGGCCGTCGCTCGGTCGCTATAGTTCGCTTGCGGACTAGAGGCCACGGAGTTTTTTGTTTTTTGTTGGTGGCTTGATCGGAAATATTTGTTTAAATAAAAGGCAAAAGAACGTACCTGATATAATCAACAATTGAAAATAATTTACCGTACATATAAACAGTGAAGGTTTTTAATAATTTTAAATATGAATATTTAAAGAAATATTACTAATATTTATATGCAACATGACGCAAAAAAGAACAAATGAATAAACAGCACTGAAATTCTTCTTTAATCGGCCTTGTGAAGGGCGATTTCCTGTTTCTTTCACAAGAAAAATTTCGGTGTCATAAATCATGTAAAGTGAAATTAAATTAAATTAAATTCTCCAGTTATTCACGTTCGAACTTAACAGCCCACTGGCCAGTTAAAATCAGGAGTAAAATTAAGTTATAAACATACGTGTAAGAACACAATCGATTTATAACTTTCAAATAATAATAATAATAATAATAATAAT
>NW_019728498.1:1936194-1978630 GCF_002891405.2 Cryptotermes secundus | reverse complement strand
GAAACATATAAGGGTTGATAGGTTTTCACGTAGTAAAACTTATATGTCACACTGGACGGAGTGATTTGTATTTGTAATTGTTAGTGTGACGGACCAGAATGAAACAAATAAAAAAAAATCAGTTTATTGTTTTATTGCACATGCAAATAATAATAACACTAACAATTATACTATATTTAAAAATCGTTTGGGTAGAACATTCCTGGCTCCGAATACGTCAACATCCCTGCAGACAACATTAGCACCTGCTGTACATCTAGCAGAGGGACAATTTTTAGATGAGGAGCAAACATTGAACAATACAAAATCTCTGATATACCGAGCAGGAACTCGGAGACCAACAATTTCCAGAACAGAAGGGCAGAATTTCGAGCCAAAATAAACTTGAATAAGAAAGAGAGCATCGAGGCGATGTCTCCCAGTACGTAAAGTATGCAATTTTAACTCCTCAAGAGCAAGAGAATAATTGTAATGAAGCTGAGGAAAGAAACGATTAAAACAAAGGGCCGCAAACCTCTGCTGGATGCGTTCCAGCTTGTTGGCATCAGTTGACGTAATCGAATTCCAGACTACGGCCGCATATTCAAGCTTAAATCTAACTACTGCAGTGTACAATCTGAGCATACAGTCTAGAGATGAGAAATTGAAAGTAATGCTACGAACTAGACACAACAGTTTAGCACAGTGAGAGAAAATGTAATTGACCTGGTCATGGAAATATCTTATATAGAGTACAACCCCACCAGCCACTATGCAGTGAGGGATTTTTTTTTTCCTTGGCACTGCAGCCCCAGTGGGCCTAGGCGTACCTCCATGAAATTCTCCGTTCACAGTGAGGGAATATATACACTGTATATTCATATTTAGTACAGTTAATCTTTCAACAAGTAGAAAGGACCGCCATATTATACGATTAAGAGTAACAGTTTTGATTCCAAACATATCAGCGTCCCTACAAACAACATTAGCAGCTCAAGAGCGTCTAGCAGGGGTAGCATTTTCGTTTGAACAGCAAACACTGAGACGATACAAATTTTTGAAATACTGAATAGGACCTCAAACCAACAGTTTCCGAAACAGAAGGACAGGATTTCGAACCAAGTGCCCCAAAATGACACCTCCTCTTACGTAAGGTGTATAGTCTTTACTGCTGTGACGTATAAGCATACCTGTAACGGATCGATTAAGTCAGAGGGCTGCAAATATCGATTGATAGCGCTTCAGTTTTTTGACACCAGTAGAAGTAGTTGAATCTCAAACAACGGACGCGTATTAAAGCCTAGATCTAACTAGAGTAAAATAAAATATTGCGACATGACGCCTGAAAGCCCTAATCTGCCCGTCTGCTGGGGCGGCGGGCTTCACTAAGCACGTTCCTGTGTAAACACGGAAGGCGCCGCTGTTGGACGGCGAAATGTTGTAACACTTTTCCACAGCAACGAATACAACTGACGAAGCAATGCATTGCATACAGAGTCACGTCGATTCCTAGGCAACGAATACAGAATCGTTTCCCTTCATTCGGCAACGGACCTCCGAAGCAGAGCAACAGTGGAAAACGCGATAACTCCACTGTTGAAGGCGATGATCTCAGGGAGAGAACTGACCAACAGAAGGCAGAAGAGGGCAGAACATAGAAGGCGGAATCTGAAGTCAGACGCGAAATCTTTAGTTTAAGTGGTGTTGTCTTTCATATAGAATATTTATATTACAGTTCCGTCAACAATGCAACCACTTTATTCCTTAAAATTTTAACTGTTTACAACATGTTCCATTCCCAACCGTCCATCATTAGGTTCTTCAATTCTTCAAAACTATTACCTGCATTGAATACCTGCAGGTAACAGTTTTGGCCAATTGAAACTTTTAAGGAATAAAGTGGTCGTATTGTTAAAGGAACTGTAATATAAATATTCTATGCGAATGTTTTAGAAATACAACAGAACGTTTAATTACAATATGACGTCGTTGTTCGTAGTTACGAAGTGTTAGAGTTAGAGTAAGATTGTATTACAACTAATTGTAGTTCCGGATAGTGAATATCCAATAAATCGATTCATCTAATCCGGAACCCATTAATAACCTATCGGTTTACTAGGATACGTGACATTAAGTAATAAAATGAAGGGATGAGCAGGATAAAGTTATCTTGCGAAGTAGACAAATATGCAGTTGACAGTTTGGTACATGTGTTCGCAGTGGTACTACTACGTGAGACAGAGAGACAAATCAGAGGAGTGGAAATGTCAGCCTCACACATGGATGTCCCCTGAGCTTGAACGCCACGAGATCTTGCTAGGATCCTTAAGCCTTTTTGTGGTTAGCTCCATTTCTTCTGTACTTTCCTGTTACATTAGCAATGGCGGCTGGTCCAGAATCTACTACCAGTTCGATGAATACACCTGGATTTGGTGGTTTCTTCAGTGGCCAGTCATATTCATTTTTCAGGTAAGGAATTATATTAGGGTGTTAAAAGTCGGTTCGAGGTGCAGTTTTAGTCCGACATTTCAGATTTCCCCGTGATGGCACATTAATTTTGCAACAGAACATAAGGGAACAATATTCAGCCTTTGTAACCTACACGGATCTATAATTTAACCAGTCCCAGGGACAGATCAAGGATAGACCACTGTCAACGGAAGAAACACGCTTGGATGCTATATATATATATGCTCGTACTTCTGATGACGATATTATAAGTGTCGAAAAATGTCTGGACAATCATGAATTTAAACAGATTTCAAAATTTTATGTTATTATTGACTGTATTGTGACAGTAAACATTGTTATGGCCAGTTACAACTGGCCGTCTGTCACTTCTCACACACTGAACCCACCCCCTTGTCCGAAATTTTTCTTCTGCGCATTCAAGGTTACTCTTGGCCTTGTTCGAAGTTACGTGACACTTGCTATAATTACACTTCAGTTCTTCTTTCTCTTTTCCAGGACTATGGGACTTACTGGTTTCACAGAACCTACCATACGCCTTTCCTCTACAAGCACTTTCACAAAATGCACCACAAATACAAGCAGCCCACTGCATTCTCTGTTACGGCAATCCATCCACTGGAGATAATGCATGGGCAAGTGATCCTCATACTCCCCATCTTTTTAATTCCTGTTCACTTTGGTAAGTGGTTCATTCATGTTTAGTGTTATCTCATGTTTACTTACTGACTCACTCATGGAGCTGAGACCTTCTGCAGGAGCCGCCAATTCTGCAGCTACTCAAGAATCTCCCAGCATTTATGGAACCCCAAGGTTCATTACTGTGTTCACAAGAGTCCTCCACTGATCCCTATCCTCAGCCAGATCAATCCAATCCATACCATTCCATCCTATCTCTCTAAGATCCATTTTAATATTGTCCACTCACCTACGCCTTGGTCTTCCCTGTTGTCTCTTTCTCTCTGGCTTTCCCACCAATATCCTTTATGCATTCCTCGTCCCCCCATTCGTGCTACATGCCCTGCCCACCTCATTCTCCTTCACTTGATCATCCTAATTATACTTAGAGAAGAGTACAAGTTATGAAGCTCCTCATCATGCAGTTTTCTCCAACCTCCTGTCACATCATCTTTCTTCGGTCCAAATATTCTCCTCAACACCCTGGTCTCAAACACCCTCAGTCTATGTTCCTCCCTTAATGTCAGAGACCAAGTTTCACACCCATACAGAACCACAGGCAAAATTATAGTTTTGTGTATTCTAATGTTTATGTTTTTGGACAGCAGACGAGAAGGCAAAAGCTTCTGGACTGAATGGTAACAAGCATTACCCGAGTTCAATCTCCTTTTAATTTCCTCCTGAATCAGGTTTCGAACTGTTATCATTGTTCCCAAATATCCGAACTGTGCCACATTTTCAAAACATCTGTTTCCTATCTTTATGTCATGATTTTGCCCTGCATTTTGGTGACGAGACAGTAACATATACTTAGTTTTCTCTGTGTTTACTTCAAGACCAACCTCTTTACTTGAGTCAATTAAAGTTTGTATGTTTTTCTTTATGGTATCTATATTATCACCCAGTAGATTCATATCATCGGTGTAGACCAACAGCTGATGTGTCCCGTTTAATTTCAGTCCCACGTGGTTTCCCTGGACCTTCCTAATTGCATATTCTAAGGCAAAGTTGAAAAGAATTGGCGATAAAGCATCTCCTTGTCTTAGACCTTTCTGGATAGTAAATTTATCAGACAAATGTTTACCTACACAGACTTTACTATACGTTTCGTTTAAACACATTTTAATCAGCCCGAGTAATTTCATGGGTATCCCAAACTCTATCAGAATATTGTACAATACTTACCTCCTAACTGAATAATAGACTTTTTTGAAGTTTATGAATAGCTGATGAACTGTCTCATTGATCCCCCATTTTTTCTCCAATATCTGACGAATGCAAAAGGTCTCATCTGTAGTTGATCTGTTACGTCGAAACCCACACTGATGATCCCCAATAATTTCATCTATACGGTATATGGACTTAACCTTGAGAGAAGAGAATTTGATAAAATTTTATATGCGGTTGATAGAAGTGATATCCCCCGATAATTACTACAGTCAGTTTTATCACCCTTCTTGTGAACTGGTAAAATAATAGACTCCTTCCACTGATCAGGCAATTTTTCCTTATGCCAAATAGAAGTAATTAGATTGTGGATATTAGAACGTGATATTTCGCCTCCTGCTTGATCTGCCGGAATTTGATCACTACCTGGCGCTTTTTATACCGTTTCAAATGTGCAATTAGCACTTTCAATCTCAAAAGGGTTAGGATCAGGTACATATGGCTCATCTGTATGGATTTCTGTCTGCCTAACATCACTTTATTTTTTTCCTTGGCACTACAGCCCCAGTGGGCCTAGGCCTACCTCCATGAACTTCTCCGTTCACTTCGGTTTTTCTAGATCTTACACATTCGGTAGGACTCCTTGGGCGGGTGATCAGCTCGTCTCAAGGCCTCTACCTGTACACAAACACAGAAAAACGCAAACAAACATCCATGCCCTGAGTGGGATTCGAACCCACGATCCCGGCTTCCGAGCGAGCGAAGATAGTGCACGCTTTAGACCGCTCGGCTACCGTGACCGGCTAAAGATAAGGCAATACAAAATCCAAACAGAGCACAAAACCTCATCGCGAGTTAAGACACACAAGCTTTTACCCGAGGACAGAGACAGAGTCCAGTCTCTGAAACACTATTTTTTAAATGAAAAACATGATGTAAAATGTCCAAAATAGTCAATAATTTCATTAATATACCATCGTCAAAACTTTTAGATCTTATGTACAAACACTGTTTCACTTTACGTAAAACGTTCTGAATAAGCCTCTAAGACTCCTGTTTTGTCCTGCAAATATTCGTATTTTGACACTGCTTTAGTAGGTGCGTTTTATTTAACATTCACTCCATCTCATTTCAGTGTCCTTTTCCGTTATAATACTGTACATATACTACTTCGGCATCATCGACCATTCTGGAATAAACTTCAAAGCATATTGGTGGCAACCATGGCAACCAGACGCCATATTTCACGATAATCATCACCAGTACTTCCATGTCAACTTCGGTTTCAACTGCGACTTTTGGGACAAGGTTAGTTAAAGAACTGTATTTTTATCACAAACTTCAACGTTTGAAGTGACAAACACTTCACTCTTAATGAAGACGTTGCAGTGTTTAACGACAGACAAATATCAACCTGTCACGTATTAACATTAATTACTGCGCAGTCATAATAAAGCAGCGTAAAAGGACTGCTGATGTCAAGTCTGATGTATCATCAATGATCGAGCAATAACAATCTAGGAGCTTTCTTAAAAATTATGACATAAACAACAAATATAGTGTTAGTCACGTGATAATTATTGAAAAAACAACAACAATAAAATACTTCGTGTTTTTAATCCGCAAGCCAACTATACCGACCATTTTAATATTGTCCACCCACATACGCCTTGGTCGACAATATTAAAATGGATCTTAGAGAGATAGGATGGGATGGTTTGGATTGGATTGATCTGGCTCAGGATAGGGACCAGTGGAGGGCTCTTATGAACACGGTAATGAACCTTCGGGTTTCATAAAATGCTGGGAAATTCTTGAGTAGCTGCAGATTTGGCTTCTCCTCAAGAAGGGCTCAGTTCCATGAGTAAGTAAGTAAGTAATATGAAATTCAAAGACCGTCTATTTGGCTTAGTGGTCAGAGTTCCTGGTTACAGATCCAGAGATCCCGGGTTCGATTCCCGGTGCTACCGGATTTTCTGGGAATTAATGGGTCTGGAACAGGTCCAGTCAGCCTCATGAGGATAACCGAGGAGCTACTTTAATTGAAAAATAGTGGCTCCGGTTTAGAACACCGAGATTAACGGCCATAGGGATCCGTTGCGCTGACCGCACGGTACCCCTCTATCCGCTAAAGTTGGCACTGACTTCGCAGATTAGAGGTGGTCGCTCGGTCGGTATAGTTCGCTTGCGGTCTAAAGCAACCAAGGTTTTTTTTTATAGGAAGTTCAAAACAGAATCGTTAGTTTTGATAGTTAGTTAAAATACTCTTCCATAAAATTTTTTCACCAATGTAAATTTAAAATTGTGCAATTATGTTGGTTTAGTAAGCAGACTCTCCAAATCTTGTACCAACACGCATGAATAAATTAATTACATTTCTGCTCTACATTCAATTAGGCCTATTTATAAACTTAGCATTTATTTGTGAAAAGCATATTTTCTCTATGTATTACATACTATAATATTTTGATACTTACAACAAAAAAACAAACAAAGAAACTTTCCTCCGAAACGTCGGTTAATACAATTTCTACACAGCGCCACATCCCAGAAGAAGGCTTTCTTCATAGTCACCGCCGTGAAAATCACAAATCTTACATAAGTGGTTTTAGTCCACAAGCCGACTATACCGACCGAGCGTTCGCCGCTTGTCGGTGAAGTTACTGCCAAGTTTAGCGGATAGAGGGTGCTGCGTGGTCAGCGCAACGAATCCCCACGGCCGTTAATTTCGGCTTTCTAGTCCGGAGCTGCTATTTTCTTGAAATATCTCCTCAATTATCATCACTAGTCTGAGTGGACCCCGTTCTAGACCCACTACTTCCCAGAAAACCTGGCTGCGACGGGGCTCGAACCCGGATTTCTGGATATTTAGCCAGGTACTCTGACCACTAGACCACAGTTGTGATATAATATTTTGATACGTTTCCTAATATTGTATTTGATACATACTCGACAGCATTAGACTTCCCTGAATTCGGTTAATATTTCACATACACACCTTTCCAAACTCAGCGCATTATTGACTTTGACAGAGCAATACGAGGTACAGTCTTAAGAAATTTGTATAAAAATCCGCCATATACATATATTAAAACATGTGAGATATGTAAAACCAAAAGTTAAATTTAGAGTAAAATAATTTCTAAATAATAAACATATTATTAATTAATTATTATTTTTAATTATCATTTGTTCTTTTATTTTTAAGTGTTTTGCTGTCGTTTCTATCTTCTTATTCGTTCTAACTTTTTAATTGGTCTCTGGGCTGTTAAGTTTGCACATAAATAAATAAGAATTGAATTGAATTTATTTGAGTTTAAAAATGACTTAACAACATATTCCTCCTGTTCACCTTGAGTAACTAATTATACAATGATGCTCGTGGTATCCAGAATTTATGTGACAAATGTAGTCTACTGGAGGCCGTTAAACTCACGTGCAATTCAATCACGGTGCTACAGCACGTAACACAACAGAATTCCAAAGACGTTGCTGTTTTCCAGAGTTCACACTCTTCGAATCTGCGGTGCGGTAATGAAGCTCCTATCCCATAATGAAGAGTTATTTAGTCTCTTAAGATTAATTACCTGTTATCCCCTATGGATGTGAAAACTCATCTTCTGCCTTCGTGGAAAAATAGAGATTTTGGGCGGTCTCAAACAGAGTGGTCATGAGAAAATCTAGAAATACGTAAGAGAGAGAACATCCAGAAGACTAGAGAGTATTGCGTAATGAGCTTAATTGTATTGACTGTTTACCAGACTAATTAGGGAGGTCAGACCAAGGAGGGTGAAAGAGGCTGAACAAGTTGTGAGAATTGGAAAAAGGAGAAATCAACACAAAATTTTAGTTGGGAAAACAAAAAAAAAAATAATTGAGAAAAATAGGCGTGAATGGGCAATAATTTTTAATTGGATATTAGAAAGGAAAGGGAGGTTGTACACAGGATTTATCTGGCTCAGGATAGGGACAAGTGGTGGGCTCTTGTGGAAATTCCATTAAACCTTCGCGTTCCATGAAAGGTGGGAGAGTTTTGACCAATTGAATGATTATTATCTTCTCAGGAATGAACTTGGTCCACTGAGTTAAATAATTTTCATGTTCAGTTGTGAATGACTACTGTTGTTATTAGAATAATTATCTTTATTTAGATATGAATAATTATTGTCATTACAATGATTTATTTTGAGACGTGAATAATTACTGTTATGATAATAATTATTTATCTTCAGATGTAAATGATTGTTATCGCTACAATAATTCTGGAAGGACTCCTTTAAAGTTTCAAATTTGTATCTGTTAATATATCTTTGTTTCTTAGCTACATGGCACGTACAGAAAAAAGGATCGTATATACCATGAGGATGTGTACTACGGACAGGGAAAAGCGATACACGAAGCAACTGAAGAAGAACTGAAGAAAGATTTGCAGGAGAGAGAATCGGAAAATCCTTTGGCTCACAGAAATAATGTAATGGAGTTCAGACTTACAGAAGAAGATCTCAAGAAGCATAGTTAAGCCTATAGACGGACAAGATATTATTTGTGACATTAACAGTGCATCGAATTTTTTCTTATAGTTTCCCTCGACTAGACGAATTCCTGTTTCGTGAATGGTGAGACAATATTTATTTAGCCCACATAGTTTTTGTATTTTCGTTAACACATTATACTTACTGACGTACTTATGGAGCTGAACCCTTCTGGAGGAGACGCCATCACCGTGTTCACAAGAGCCCTCAACTGGTCCATATTATTAGCCAGATCTATCCAATCTATACCATCCCATCCTATCTCTCTAAGATCCGTTCTAATATTGTCCACCCACCTACGCCTTGGTCTTCCCTGTGGTCTCTTTCCTTCTGGCTTTCCCACCAGTATCCTATACGCATTCCTCGTCTCCGCATTCGTGCTACATGACCTGCCCACCTCATCCTCCTTGACTTGATCATTCTAATTGTACTTGGAGAAGGGTACAAGTTATGAAGCTCCTCATCACCCAGTTTTCTCCAACCTCTGTCACTTCATCACTCTTCGGTCCAAATATTCTCCTCAACAAACTGTTCTCAGACACCCTAAGTCTATGTTCCTCCCTTAATGTCAGAGACAAAGTTTCACACCCATACAGAACCACAGGCAAAATATCTTTCACTTCCGAGCGTTTCAGGCTCTGTAGTATAGTTTTAAACATCCAGTGTAATAACATACTCGTTGGTAATATTAAGGGATTTAATGGCAGCTTGGAGCGAGGCAGAGAGGTTCAGAATCAGCACCTGAGTTAGAACAAGCTCAGGTGCACTGTAGCAGAGACGTCGCTGATAAGGCAGAAAGCAGTTTGGCACTGTACATATAAATATGGTAAGTGTGACAGTGGGAAACATTGAAATGAGTAATGGGAATCATTCGGGTCTGTTTTAAAATAAGCCCCGAAATATACCAACAAAACTGAACCAGTGCTTCAGTCGCCTAATGAACCCCCATATATTCTCGTCTTTAGCGTCCTGAAAGGAGGTCAAGGGAATTTATATATACAGAATGCTCAAAAATTCATTTGCTGGTTAGTAAATTCGCCTTCTTCTTATTCTCCTTCTTCTTCCTCCACATTTCGCATTAGGCTGTCTGACCTGTGTCCCACCAGGAATAATATGGAACAATATGGACAATTTGTAGGACTCCTTGGACGGGGATCAGCCTGTCGCAAGGCGCTACCTACACAGGACAACACAAACACATAAGAATTGCGGACAAATATCCATGTCCCGAGTGGAATTTGAATCCACGTTCCCAGGCTCCTACCGGGGGAAGAAATTTCATGCCTTAGAACACGCGGTCAATCTGATCGGCTGGTTGGTAAATGTACATAAATTTACGATATATATTTCTTTCTTATCAGCTGAATTTACAAACATTTTTTGAAATATGATCTTTCATGCTAAATGTACAGCACACATGGATGATGTACCGTTATAAAAATTGACTTGCATAATTAACATCATACATCAAAGGAGAATGTTTTCGTTTAACTGGCTTTTGGATCACTCCAAATAATAAAACAACAGTGAGCCGACCACTTCGTTTCTAATATCAACTCTAATATTATTAACCATTACAGTTCATATTGGTAATTACGAGTTATGAAGCACTTCTAAAGTGTGTTCAATATGTTCCGCCTACTCGGTATTAAATAATAATTTCGTTTCTCTTGTTTTACATATCCTTCCCACATCCACAAAAAGACGTTAAATTCTTTTATATAAAGGCAAAACCGATCTAAAATTGTGATATGATTTATTTAGTGGCTCTATAATGAAGCAATCTACAGAGAAATGATAAAAACGTGGAACACATACCTAACTGCATGGAGAATTTAAGTTGACGTGAGAATGGGACAACCTACACAACAATAATTCTGAAAGTGACAACATAGACATTATTGTGTCAACATTAGTTTTTATTAGCTGTTGACACAGTAGTGTCTACTTTGTCTCTTTCGGAGCTACTGTTCTGTCGACTGTCCCNTTTTTAATGTTCTTATGGGACTTGTACATTATTATAGTAATTTAGTTAACAGTTTTTACGCATGTATAATACTTGTAAAAATTATGTTAAATAAAATGTAGTGAAGTAAGTGTTGATGTCTGAAATCATGCGAAGATACACCTTTTAGCCTGCTACATTTATTTATGGTAATCAGTTCAAAAACACCATAAGAGTAGAGATTATACAGTCTAATTCATGGTACTATGAAAAAGATAATTTGAAACAGCATAAGACTATGAAACAATGTAGTCATTATAGCTGGTACCACAGCTGGGATTCGAATTGATTTCCTGTCACATATTAGTAACACATGCCATTAAGCTAATGGGCTAGGTATTTTACCTTCAAGAATTATGACAGACCTTATATTATTCTGTATACATTCACACAGCGAGACCCTAAATATATGGGTAGTATTGATTCCATGACATCTTACAGTATGACTAAATTACAGACGGTTTAAATACAAGTTAAAATACTCGAGACAAAAGCACACAAAAGTCTTACTGGTACAAACTCCACTTATTCCTCTTCATGAGTATAAAAAAGGGTAAAATCTTAAGACATATTCCTTTAAAGTACAAGGTTTCCTTGAACTTTCCGTTTTTCCTGGATCTTTTAGCATCCTGTCGTCCCCGAAGTTGACACTGAGGGACAGTTTGGGCAAGCGGCTTCTATACAGTCCTTCTAGATGATCGCACCAGATAACCTTACTTTTAAAAACAATTTCATGCACAGAAATATTTATTTTTTTGATTTTTTTCCAACTATTTCAGAGTCTATATTTTATAGCGTCAAATGATAATGTGGCACATAAACCCGCTGTTAAGCGTGACTCTGTAAACAGCGGCTGTTGCTTGGTAATGTCCGCAACATACAAGCACGCAACAATGGAACAACGAGGTTATGCAACCCATTTCTAAGCAACGGCTCGGTAAACACGTCCTCGCGGCAACGAACAAGCACACAACAGAAGAACGGCATTTTCGATGTGGTCGGCGCCGAGGAGTTATCTTGAAAACAATTACGTTAACCATTCAACTGGCAGTTCAGTTGAGTGAAGCGAAGAGAATTAGTTGGTGAGTGAGAGTTCAGTTGAGTAGAGCTCTGCAAGGGAGGCCGAGAAGAGATGGCGCTATTATTGAGTTAACAGTTGACAACAGTTCAGTTATGCGATATTAGCAGGATAGAAACGAAGAGAGCGCGGGAAACTGAAGAACCTTCACTGTTAGAAACCGTGGCTATGGAATGCTGTTGAAGACAAAGCAGGCTGGAAAAGTATTAGAGGTTGCTGTGGTGATCTGTGAATTATGGAGATTAGAGATAGCGGTATAATTGCTTGTAGTTCCGAGTGGCGTGCACAAGTGGCCAATAAATCCAATATCCTATCCGTACCCCGTCTATGGTCACACCCCTACATCGTGACAATAGGATCATTGATGAATAATGAATTGGAAATAATTTTCAAGGAAGCGGTCGTAGCCCAACCATAATGTTATGCCGGTTTTTGTCTGGAAGGTGTCAGGATAACTATGGAAATAATTCCATGATATCCTGTGCCTGTCAGAAATTCGAAACGAACGCCTCTACCCCAGAAGACATTGAGTGCATTTATCAGCATATAAACGTGTCCCGAAACAAAGGAGAAATCATGATGCTAACTTTCCTTTTTGTGCTTCAAAGTACATTGGGCTGCTAGTAAGAACCATAAATTAATAATCTAGTGATCCATTTATGACCATAATTTCCTCTAATTCAAATTCATACTACATAACATTTGTTAAGTATAATCACCAAGTATTGCGCTCCTGTCATATTTGTATCTGAGAAGCAAGAAATTTCATATGAAATTTGTGCATGTGTTTATGATTCATCTCCATAGAAGTGTCTTAAACCTACATTCAATAGGTCTTTAGCAATCGCTATCAACAAGAAACTAAATACAGATTGATAACTGCAATAATGTTGCAATTTTCATTATAGAAAGAAAAATAAAAGAAACCTTTATCAAATACAATATTGTCACGTGTAGGGTGGTACGCGTGACGAAAATAATGGGTTCTAGAAGGGATGATTGGATTTAATAGCACTTCGGTTACAAGTTTTCTTAATCACACTTAATACAGCGCTATCGCTGATTTACACACACTCTAGTTCCTAATTGCACACGCACTAGGAATCTCCGTCTTCACTAGTCATCTCCTGGTAACGGATCTTAACACAGAAATTATCACTGCAAATCACTATGAAGCCTTCTTATCTTCAATCACTTCATATTACTCAGTCCTAACCTGTATTCAATTAATCTTCATAATTGAATAGGACATGCTCCCTTCTCGTCCTTATATTTTCTACTGCTGAACCATCCTGAACTTTCTTCCGTGACGGTTACGTGTCCTTGACTCACGGCTTCTGAGCTACGATTAACTGCAAACGAGCTTTGTTGTCCCCATAAACCTTCGCGTGCACCTGCAGAAAACGTCATGTGGTCTCTAGCTATTGTTGTGTGAGGTAACTGCCTACGCGGAAATGTGTTTACGCTTCGTTGCCTAGCAACAGACGTCCTATTTTTCCGCGTATTTGCTTCTGCGGGAACGTGTTTAACACTCCGTTGCCAAGCAATAGGTATACATGTAACAATACGCCACAATATCAAGGACCTAAATTAAGTGGCGTCATAACTTTGAAGTTCGTTTGCCCACCATGTTGTTATTATTAAGGATAAGAAACTAGAAATTACGAAGCTAATGTGGCCTGTAATAGAATGGTATACACAAGTTTCGTTAGAACACGTCAGTTTGTTCATATCTTGTTTGGGGAATGGATTTGCGGTAAAATAGATTTGATAATTTATTTCAATACAAAGTAAAACGAATACTCTATATAAATATTTATAATGATGTTCATAGCATTTTATATGCTGGCTGATTTCGGAATTTATCGTATAATTTACAATATTTAAGGCTACTTTGAGCAATAATGCACATAGTTCTAGACGCTTCAAGTTTCATTAATTAGTGAAAAGAATAAAATTTAAACTTGGCAACAAAATCAAATTTAAAACAAGTTACAGATATTATGTTTAAAATCTTAAAATATCACCTTACTACTCACTTCTTCAATAAGAATAAAAGAGTTTATTCTTCATTTTATTAAACAGATTTCTAGAGGTATTTTTTTCTGAATTTTTCTGTATTATTTTTATAGTTGTGCTACATTTTTTACTTAGATGCTATGTTATATGAAGTGCTCCTGATTTATAACATGCGCAAAAACTCCGTTGTGTCTGCAAGAAACTATTGTGCCTTAATGATTATTCCTAGTGTTGAGAATGCTTGCTCTATAACTCACACTACAGTCGACTAATGCATATTTTCTTATGATAAAAATAAACAACAACATGAAAATATTTGAATATAAAATTGTACTGAGAACATTTTGTTACGAACTGATGACTACATATATCAATGTACACATTAACAGTCACTTATTTCTGTACATTTTAATCTAAATCTAAAATAATAATCAACAAGTTAAGATTTTGTATTCTCACCTGTATCTNTGTACTAAAACGCTACAAAGAACAGTGTTCCAGTTCATACATATGAACTACGGTATTTTTTTATTGCTAGGGGGGTGGGACTAAGTCCCTTGTACTGCGGCCACTTCTGGCCTATTGTACCAGCCCCAGATGATAGGTTAAGGTGATTGTGGAGCAATTGGTGGAATGAAGATTGGCAAGGGAAATCGAAGTACTCGGAGAAAACCTCCCCCAGCGCCACTTTCTCCACCACAAATCCCAGTTGACCAGACCCGGGATTGAACCCGGGCTGCCGCGGTGGGAAACCAGCGACTAATCGCTTGAGCTATGGCACTTTCCATGAACTACAGTAAGTGCTGCTGTTACTATGGAGCTAAATAACATAAACTGGACACGTTCTCTATTCTCTGATTGTAGCCCACTTTGCCAGTTATCGGCTTCCCCTTGCAGCATTAGATAATATAGTTGTTTCGTTGGTTATGTGGTGGAAATGAGCAGTCAATTTCACGTTATTTTTACAGTCGGTTGAAGAGGGCAGGAAAGCCAAAGCCAGGACAAAACCATGAATATTATCCCTGCATCACTCGTCTCGATGTTTAAACTTGCTTATGCTTGTATTTATAAATTTTAATAGCTAGCCAATTGGAAAATTTTACATCATTTTAAATACTGCAATATCTTAAAAGTTTCCCCAAAAATGTAACTTTCAGAACTGGTGCATTCAAGCTGTTTGAGAGACTCACGCCTTGAATTGCATGGCAATGACAATGAATGTTGTGACGCCTCCAACGATAGTGAACAGGAGAGAATGATCAAGACTTAGGAAGCCGAAAGCAGTGAATTTCATCTTTCGCTGGAGCAGCTGCTGAGAAAAGAGCTGTAGTTCTGCCACGGTGCCCTGGTCGAAATCTCGCACCAGCAGTAACTTCTGCACCAAAACAGCCATATTCTCCACTTCGTTGGTTGCTGACTGGCAAGGAGCTGTAATGATGATCAGTTTGAAAGCATACTGAACTTGCCATGCCGCCATGAGGCTGATAAACTGACCAATGGTATTAATCTCCACGCTCTGGATCCCCAATATTGTTGCAAGCATTAAATATGACGACAAAGTTAACTCAGCTGTGGTCACACCTAGTTCCAGTAAGAGCTGAAACCCGTACATTGAATTGGCAAGGTCTCTGATATCGCACATTTCATCATAGAGTTCTCTAGCACTGCGTATATTCCTCTGCTGTGAAATTTTAAATAGTGGTTGTCGAAGATTAACATGTTGAGGCGAACCAATAAATGTTCTTTTCACACTTTTCACTCCTGTAACAGGTATTTCGTTTGCCATTACAGCAGATCTAGGAACCAGTTCACGGGTTACATTACTAAATACGACAAAATCAGGTTCAACACATTCTCTTAGCATGAAACTAAGTCTTGAATTTAAGGCTTGTAAACGATTCCTTATCAACAGAACAAGATCAGAAAATTCAAGTGTGGTTTGCATGTTCAGAGTACGGTGTGGATATCCTGAAATAAAGTACCAAACACTCAAATTGTCCACAGCGTGTGTCCATACCCACGTGTCACATATGAATAGTGCTGCTTCATAAGAATGTACAACGATCACTTGAACCAAAATGAAGATCAGAGCCTTTCTGTAAGTTGCACTAGAATCACACAGAAGCGCTTTATCAAGCTTAATAACTTTTGAGATAACTTCCCTTGATTTTACACCATTAAGAGTGACGCAAAGGAGTATGGATGAAATGGCTTTTAGGGATCCTCCAAACATCATAAGACATTCGTTGATAACTATAGTGGCCCGGAGCTGTGACTGTTCTACGCGATACATCAAGGACAGTACGCCACAAGACAAGACAGAGATTAAAATTATTATTGTATAAAACATCCAAGCGGTGTCTATTTCTTTGAGGACAGAGTTCTTTTTGAGAGTGAAGGGAGCAAGTCCCAACATACGGGATACGTAATATAGAGGTCGCAGAGAAGACACAAAGTTCTCTTCGCGTAGCACTCTCTTCATCTTGACTGATAGCAGCATTTCAACAGGTAGAGCTGAATTATTTAGGTCTTACTCCACACTCACATACTTACAGTCCTTGACAGTGCGTCATAGAACAGTTCAGTGATCAGCAAAGTTGCTGCCAGCAACATCCATCTGGTATATTACTCCTCGGTTATTAAATACTGGTGAAGAACAACGCAGCGTGTCCCTGTTATCCTGGTACATGGTTTAGGAAATAGAGAATTTCCAGCACATGACCCTCAGATCCTTGTAGATTTATAGGCAGACTATTTGAGCACAGGTTCAAGTACTGTAAACTTGAGGAAAGTGCAAAATTATATTATTTTTCAATAACTGAGAAATTCACATCTTGACATAACAAAATTACAATAATATATTTTTATATTATTAGCATAGAATTAATTTAAGAGCAGCCACTACAGTAAAACAGGGCACCTGAACACCTGAATTATATTTAAATCAAGAGGTATTTTCCTTACTACGGGTGCGAGAGTCCTCATTTTATCTTAAGATGTAGAAGCTCGTGACTGCGTAACACTGGTTCTCTTAGTTATGAATTCACCTTCATTACAATTTAGCCAGAATTGCAAGCATGAATTGTTGTTTCACACCTGTTCATACTCACCGTTCGACTGGTCACCGGACTAAGCTGAAACATGACAACAAGGCCATAAACGTGTATGAAGTATATTATTCTCTACGTCTGGCAGCGGGTATTTATAAGGAATTAGCTCTGTCAATATTTGTCACAATACAGTGGCGAACCTAGTGCAAACAAACCATGGTATCGATCGAAATTCTGCTAAGGAATAATAATTAAGAGTCTTGTACAATCCACTTCAATTTTCTGGTTTCTACAGCACTTTATTTCATATGTCGTAAGGCAGAATTTTTACAGCTCGTTTTTATTACTATAATAATGTATGCCTACATATCAGTTTTATCGCGGAGTGTACATATAGAAATATCCAGATATGTGTTCTATAATCCAGTTTAAGGAGAGATATACGTGTCCATCCATTGTAATTTCCTCAGTTGTATGTATTAAATATCTTTTGATTAAATACACTAATTTTAACACTGTTACACTGTTAGGTTCGTCCTTTTCTTAAAGCGAAAGATACGTACACCCTATACCAACAACATTTCATTTTTGCATATAATATATTTTTGGAAGTCATAAAACACCGTACCTTGTCAAGAAATGTAGTTGTTCGTACGCGACGATCAGAATTTGACTTTGATTTTCTAACAGGAGAACTCAATAGCTGTAACTAATTTTGCTAAGTCTGTGCAATGTCATAAATAGTTTCTTTGCACCTGCGCGCAAACACACACACACACACACACATTAGTGCATTCACGAGGTGAAGTGTAGTACCTGATGGTCATTATGGAAACAAGCAAAATAAAACAAAATATTGTATCATGTAGACTCGGTGCGATGTAATGACTCTTTAAATAACACCCGCTGCTAGGCAAGAGATTCCTAACCTGCACCAATTAACAGCAACAGGAAACGGCGTTTTCTGTGCAGTCCGCTAAGCAAGAATTGAACAGCAACAGAGGATAGCTGTTCTCTGTGCGGTCCGTGCCGAGAGTTATAAGCAGGATAATTAGTGAGAGAGTCAGTGCAGTGCAGTGCAGAAAATAAAGTTTTTGGTGAGTTATTGAGTTAGAAAACTGCAGTTCAGTCGTTGTGAGCTATTGCTGTTAGATAGAAGCTTGTATCGGAGACAAGGAGATAGTTCGGAAACTCAGAGTAAGGTGAACATCCGCCGATAAAGCCGTTACAAGGCAACGATTGGTGAAGATAAAACGGACAGAAAAGACTTCGTGCTGTAGTGAACCGCAGAGTGTGTGACTTAGTGATAGCGCTATAGTTACTTGTAGTTAAAATTCGTAAGTGGTCAATAAATCCAATTACCAATCCAAACCCCCGTCCACAGTCATTCTAATCAAATGATAATATTTATTTCATTATCGGTTACAATTTATGCCGAAATATAGCGAACAGTGTAGCATAGATAATTCTTTTTTTGTTATAAGTTTGGTCTTCTAAAACAGGTTAGATTATGTAGCATTGGAAGATGAGGAATCCTATTAATACAGATTGCTGTTTTCGTGGATGTGACGCCATATAGTTTGGTAGGTGGAAATCAACGTTTCAGGATAATATAAAGATGGAAGCAGTGTATTCGTTAAAAATGTTGGTACCTCTCTCTACCAAACTACACGGAGTCACATACCAGAATATAGTGTTGTTCTTTTACCGCCTTCAGAACCTCGAATCTCACGGTCTTGTAATGTTAAGCCAGGAGACAAAAATGAGGCTTATAGTTTGAATTGCCTGTATAAATTTGCCCGAAGGAGCTAAGAGAATTAAAATACCCTGATTCATGAAAGCAGATCCTGGTTGAGAGTCTTTGCCGAATAATAAATTGAATGAAGCAAAATCCTTGTGACTCTCGTGGGCAAGATATTGTGCCCTCACCTTCCCATATGTTACCGAAGGTCCATTACTTGTTAACACGAGTGCACCACTAGACCTTACCTTCAACCAGATTAGTCCAAAGCACATGCACATATCACATGTCTGCAAGACCCCTTTAATATTGTCCTCACATCGACATTTACGTATTTACATCCTAAGGGCTCTCTTGTTTTAAGAATTTCGAATATAATTTCTCATGTATCGTGTGCAAGACGCATACCTGTCCTTCGCGATTTGGCCAACCTAGTATATATTGTGAAGCGTAACAGTTATAAAGTCCATCACTACGCAACGTTTCCCAGCGCACCCATACTTTATTTATTAGTGGTATATTTGATGATGTAACTCAGACTTTGTTGTGCGAAAATTTATATAATACTGAATTTCTAAGGGAGTGGAATAAAACTGTAATGTTATAATTTTAATTACTATCCCAACATTGCCTGAAGAGACTGAGGAATACCGTGGCGAACCTCAGTAAAGATAGTCGGTGTCCAGGTATAAATTTGAAGTGGTCTTCCCACTGAGCAGATATATTAGTTTTTTTTTTTTCAGTTGAAATATTATCTTGATCACAGAATAGCGCCTAACGAATGCGACATAAGCATGGAACTCCAGAGTCACGGTGCTCCCTTCTTTATCATAGATTTTAGAACACAGTGCACAATATACGGAAAGGGCTTTTAGAAATCGTTATTCCTTCTGAAGGACCCTTATGAGTCTCATTTCCCGAACTGCGTGACGATCACAAGGTATGTTGTGGCACCTCCAATGATAGTAAGCAGAAGAGAGTAATCAAGACGGAGGAAACCGAACGCAGTGAATTTCACTTTCCGTTGGAACAGCTGCTGAGAGAAGAGCTGTAGTTCTGCAATGGTGTCCTGGTCAAAGTGTCCCGCCAACAGCAACTTTTGTACTAACGCAGCCGTATTCTCTACTTTACTGGTTGCAGACTGACAAGGAGCTGTGATACTGATTAGTTTAAAGAAGGTCAGAAATAGCCAAGCTGTCATGAGCCTTGTAATCTTACTAATGGTACTGGCTGTCACATTGTGGGTGACCAATATTGTGTGCAGTATGAAATATGCCGCCGAAATGATCTCAGCTGTAGACACACCAATCTCCAGTAAAAGTTGGAGACCATACATTGAATTGGCAAGGACGCTAATATCACACAAGTCATCGTAAATTTCTCTGACTTTGCGTATGGTTGTCTGTTGTGAAATTTTTCGTCGTGGTTGCTGAAGGCGGTTAAGAAGTTGAGGTGATTCTACGAACGGTATTGCAGTCACACTATTTGGGTCTGAAACATGCCTTTCTGTTTCAGTTACAGCGGAGTCTGAAACCCGATTATGGGCTACGTTGGTAAATAAGGCAATTTCACTGTAAGATCCTACGTACAGTTTCAGAATGAAATTAAGTTTCGAGTTCAAGGCTTGGAAACGGTTTCTTAGTAATATGACAAGATCAGAGAACTGAATTACAGTTCCCAGGTTTACAATACGATGTGGATACCCAGAAATTAATAACCAAGCGCTAATATTCTCCATTGTATGCTTCCATATCCACATGTCATACGTAAACAAGGCTGCTGCATAAGAATACAGAGCAATTACTTGAACGAAAGTGAATATGAAAGTCCTTCTGTAAGTTCTACTAGAATCAGTGAACAGAACTTTGTCAATTTTAACAATTTTGGAAATAATTATTCTCGATTTAACGTCATTAAGAGTGACACAAATGAGAATTGACAAAATGGCTTCTACGGCTCCAGTACCGACGTGAAGGGATTCGTTGATAACCGCAGTGGTCGGAAGGTCTGCCTGTTCTACACGCTTCACCATGGACAGTAAGCTACAGGATAAGATAGTAATTAGTATAACTGTTGCGTAAATCTTCCCTCCAATGCCGAAACCTTTGATTGCAAACTTGCTGGTAAAAGAGAAAGGAGCAAGTCCGAACACACAAGACGCGTAGTATAAAGGCCGTATAGAAGATACAAAGGTCTGAACACGTGTAATTCTCTCCATTCCGTAATGTATACCAGTTATCTCAAACTGGTGTTATAGAATAAACCCAGATTTACACCAGCGTAATTTTCCCGCCACGAAAAACACGGGTTATTGCCTACATCCGCAATTGCCTGAGGAACTAGAGTGCTGCCGTGCACATTGTAATGTCAGGCTGGTAACTAGGTTCCAGATATTGCGTCCAGACGTAACAGACCCTCGCTTGAAACACGTAATTAAATGGCCAGGTAGAAAATGGAAATCTTGGATGTATATTTTCATCATGGTGGTGGATAAAGAGCCAGGTGTTCTGTTGTAACAAGTTTAAAATAAATAGAAACTAGATGCATACCAGATTAAATTGTCAGAAAATATTTTCAAAAAATTCTCTCATTAAATAAGAAAAGCAACAGTAAAATGAAAGAATGTTTATAATATTGACATGTTCTCTTCAATGTTTTTTAAAGAATTTTAAATAATTTAGGCACTGGTTGAATTGCTATGGATATTATTATTGTTATTTTTGTTATTCATTTCATGAATTAAATAAAATTGATTACCAATATTAACATATTTTTAAAAGAATGGCCATACTTTAAGTTTTCTTATGACAATACATTACATTATCAAGAAATTGTTAACGAAGTGATATTTCGTTCAAGACTTAGGTAACGGCTATTCAACTTTTTGATTATAAAGACCCGTTTTTTCGAATGATTAGATCTGGAAACCCGCCAATCGAAACGTGTCTGTGTGTGTGAAACACCAGTCCTACTATAAATGCATTGCTTTATACGTCATTTCTGTATCTTGTTCTTTTTTAGGGACAGAAAAATTACGCACTCTAATCATTAACTTCGCATCACACCGAGAGATATTCTCTTGGCCAACCACTACTTTAAGCCGTTATTTGAATATGAGAGGACCCATATGAAAATAACAAAGAAAGGGAATAACTGATTGTAACAAATATATCGAACATATCTGCCCCATTCTAAACGAAGAGGCTTATCACAGTCGCTACTGCACTGGAGTCTTCACGGCGCCTGTCCCTGTCAGTGATCACCAGTCACTCCTATCCCTGCTACCCTAGGCCATTCGGTTAAAAAAATATTTATTTAGGCGGAGAGATTAGGAACTGCAGAAAACAGTCTCTTCGTAATAGAAGCTCCGAGAACCTGAAATACACAATAATTTTAAATAAGAACTGTCTCAGTGTAGAGAGCACTCTACGAGTATCACTGTAGCTCCCTGCAAGAAAGATAATACATATCTTTAAACGTAACCTTTCTTGAATTTCGTGTAAGCAAAAATTTATGACCTGTTTCCTATTCGAAAGGATCAACAACAAGGAGAAGTTTTACGTCACTCGCTTTGAAGTTTGCGTCATTGTACCTTATTAGGAAGGTCGAATTCAGCCGGGAGCGACTGAAATCAAATTGGACGCATTAACCCACTTTCTACTCTGATCAAGTAATTTTATTGGGCGAAAAAATAATACCACAAGGTATGCAAAAATAGAAGCTTTACCCAATTACTAAGTTGTTGGTACTGAATAAAACCCAGAAAGAAGTACATGTTCACGTCTCGTCCCCCAAGAACGCACATTCATATACTGTATATAATTCACTGTACAACATATGTACGTAAATAACAACATCCGCCCGTCTGTCCGTCCTTTAGGTTCTGTACCTCGAGAACCGGGATAGCGCAGTCGGTATCGCGACTGGCTACGGACAGGACGACCAAAGGTTCGGAGTTCGAGTCCTGGTGGAGTCAGGAATTTTCACTCCTCCACGTCTAGACCGGATCTGCGGCCCACCCAGCTTCCTATCCAATGGGTGCTGAGGTGCTCTTGCCCCGGAGGTAAAGCGGCAGGGGCGTGAAGCTGTGTACTCGCCTCCAACTGCTACCGAGGTGAAGAAAACGTAGGTCTATACACCCCCCTCCCTATGTCTTCATGGCATGGTACTTATTTAGTCAAGCACAGGGACACATTACCTTACTTATCACGTGAGCTAATAATATGTATGTATGTGAGTGGTTTGGAGGCACTTCAGCATAGACGGCTCCATACGTCTCGATAAAACTCAGGGTGGATACAGTTTTAGGAATCCCCGCATAAAATGAATCGGAAACAGACGTGTGTAAAGGTTAGGCTACACAGAGGGCTACGCTATGTTCGCTACGTTTTCTCCGAGTACTTCGGTTTCCCCTGCCAATCTTAATTCCACCAAATTCTCCATCATCATAATTACCCGGGGCAGGCGATAATAGGCCGCCGTGCCGAGTGGTCCCAGTTGGACTCCACCCAACCCTCTAAAATTAAAAAAAAAAGAGAGTATATTTAACAGTGTGAAAACTGACGAATATCTAAGTTAAAATCTTAATAGTTTTTTTTTTCATTTTGAAGTGTCATTTCCCAATTGTTCACAAACATTTTCCTAACAGATATTATTCCCAACAATGAACTGTTGAAAGAACTTTCTTTACGTGGCTAACAACAGTTTTTTAGATTCTTAGGCACTAAAGTTGATGGAATTAATTTATGTATGCAGTATCACATTTTCAATCTTCTCTACGGGGAAACAGCTGCAGTATTTTTTGTAGAGTAATCCTCATGGTTACCGGTCACGGTAGCTGAGCGATCTAAGGCATGCACTGTCTTCGCTCGTTCGGAAGCCGGGGTCGTGGGTTCGAATCCCACTCAGGGCATGGATGTTTGTTTGCTTTTTTCTGTGTTTGCGTACAGGTAGAGGCCTTGCGACGAGCTGATCACTCGCCCAAGGAGTCCTACCGTATGTGTAAGATCTAGTAAACCGAAGTGAAACGGAGAGTTTCATGGAGGTAGGCCTAGACCCAAATTGGGGCTGTAGCGCCACAGAAAAAAAATCTTCATGGTTGCGCATTTCGATAACGCACAATGAATGCTCGAATACAAGTTTTATTACTATAATACACGCTAATTGCCTGACTCAAGATATTCCATTGCTGTACAGTCTGATGAGAAGAATAATGGTGTATTCATTACTAAAAATACCCGACACTGCGAGGTCTGTCTATTAAGTAACCAGACTGATCACCTATTCATAGCCTTCAAGAGAGCCTGTGACTCAGTTAGGAGGGAAGTATCTGTCACCTCTTCCCACAATGTCTCTACTGTTGCATGATGTCACTATCAGAGAGAACCCGCAGAGGACATCGTTTCCAGCAGAACTTACATTGGTTACGTCGCTTGTAGTGACGCATCCTACTGTTGCGTCACTTTTTATTGTACCACGATCTAGTAACAGAGGTTTTTATGATTAAAATATTCCGGCTTTCAGCGGAAATATCACAGAATCTTGCTACAGGACAAGAACATCGTGCAATAAAGCAGATCTTTCTAATACCAAAGTATAAGTATGCTGTATGATTATGCATTACGTATGAATACAATTTCATGCGATTTCCTGTATGATTACGTCTCCTTTTGACATTGCGTTTTGGATAGAATTTAGACAGCATAATAATAATCATCATCATAAGAGAACTCCCATTAAGAATAACATCTTGTTGGATATGACGTCGTGGAATCTGGCAGAATTTCACCGACATGATTTTGAAATGTCGGTAAATTCCTACTAGATTATACGGTGTCACATTCCCGAACATTATACCATTCATAGTCTCAGCCACGAGATCTTCAAACCCTGACACTTTCTCTTTATGTTAAACTGACATTTAGCAGGAATAATAAACTTCTCCGCCAGTGGGGGCGAGTAGTGAGAGAAGCGCATACGTGTTCAGATGCAGTGGTTCATTGAAGTGAAGTGTTTACAATATTTCGCTTTCATTTCCTACACGTCGATTCCGTTATGAGCATGAGTACACAACATGAGTGATGTGTTATATATCGAAACTTAGGCAAAAGTAAACAAAAACAACGCACAAAGTGTACATTGGAAGCAAGGAAGACACTAGCGTTATGTTTCTCGCTGTCGGTCACTCTACAAGATGTTCATCATTTAAATCAAGATATTAAATTCAGAAAGAGAAAAAGATATACCTTATGTACAGTTCTCAGCATTATTTGTTTCTCCGTATATAGTAACAAAGAAAGATTGACAGAACATTAGCGAATTGTAGCTTGTGTCTCAGCCACAATAATGTTTATAACCTGAACAAAGAGAAGACGAATAAGAAAATAATAAAAAAGTTCTCTCAAATTTAAGAAGAACGTAGGTTGAGATTATTTGAGAACAGGGCACTGAAGATAATATTTGGACGTAGGAGAAAAGAAGTAACAGTAGGCTGAAGGAAGTAATATTTGTAATGAGAGGAACATTACTTTGTAATCCTCGTCAGATATTATTACAGCGATAACATCAAAGAGGATGTGATTGGTAGGGTATGTAGAGAGCATAGGAACGTACAAAATCTCGATTTCAAAACCTCATAAAGAGAAATGTGTACATAATTTTAACTGTAAACCTCATAATAGATGTCACTTGGAAGATCCTGGAATAGATAAGAGGGAAAAATTAAAATGAATCTGAGAGAAATTGAATATAAAGTTCTGCACTGGATTCATCTGGCTCAGGATAACAATCAGTGGCGGGTTCTTTTGATCACAACAATATAGTTTCTGGTTCTATGAAATGCTCAGAATATCTTGAGTAGCGGAGTAACTCTTAGCTTCTTATGGATTATTCTCTATCGACTTATTTGCTTCGTACTTGTTACTGATTGTAATTACACAGTAAATGAATCTTCGGGTCCTGTAAGAGGTGAAGAATTCTTCCTATACAGCGGCCCCAAGAGGAAGTGAAACTCGTGACGATTATACACGACGCATAATAATTTCAAGGAGGTATGGAGCTTCATTCTGTGGGCGCCGTATATCTGAGCGACTACCATCATATCAGAAGAACGCCACTTCTTGCAATTTTTTTATTGTTAGTGGGGTGGGACTAAGTCCCTTGTACTACGGTCACTTCTGGCCTGTGGAACCTCGCTTAACTAGTACCTCTCATAACGAGTAATTCGCATAACGAGCAAAACAAATTGTAAAAAAATTACTCGCTTAACGAGCGACGTTTCGCATAACGAGTGACGAGAGGGGAAGTCCCGGATTGTGCGCTTGCTACATCAGTCTGTGTTTAGCACGCGTTCCGCTAGCGTCTTAGTGTCGCTTGTGATCACACATTTTTCCAAACTTGTGTTCACACATATTATTTGCGATTTTTTTTTGTGCAAAATTTAATAACCCTTGCAAAAATGTCCCCTTCTGGCAAAGGCGTATTTTGCGGGCGTATAATTAAGGCCGGAGTTTTTTTTTTTTTTTTTTGTGAGAAGCATGTTTGCTTGATTTGTTCACAAAATCCCGGCATATCTTAGACCAGGCAGTCTAATCCAAAATTTATTTACACTTTATTTTATTGTTATTCCCCAATAAATATATCAACCATGTGACCTCTTCCCTTCGCGATGCTCAACACAGAACTTCCTAAAACAATTATGAAAGGTCACAATCGCAATAAATTAATTCCTTAATCATTGATTTTAATTCCAGAAATTTATCGATACATTTCAACGCACTCATTTCAATAACAGCAGTTCGCATAAACGTAACGTGTGCTATGATCTGATACATATTCATTCCCCCCAAACAAACTCTCCGTAACCAGGCACTACTTGTGCTTGGCCGTTCTGTAGAATTGCTACCTTACAGTGACTGGGATTGTTACTTTGTCCATCATCCGGTATTCTAGAAAATAGAAACCACAACGTTTCGGAAACTGAATCTGTTTCCTTCCTCACAAATTTTATTTCATACTTTCCTGTTATCTCTCTCCGAACTAACCTGGTCTCTAGTAATGAAATAGCTGTAGTGAATCTGACAAGGATTATTTATTGATTGACGTTAGCTCTTTCTAAGGGATCCAATAGATGTCTTCCCCACTCACCTGAGGACGGAAACAGATCCAGTTTCCGAAACGTTGTGTTTCTAGTCTCCAGAATACCGGACAATGGACAAAGTCCGAAAACCCAGTAATTCTGAGTGCTATACACCATCGTCAGAACATCTTAGGATCTCTTTAGTATTTTCTTTCCAGCTAGTTGATTAAACTCTCCTTATTGAAGACAGCCAGTTATGCAAACCGTAACTAATGTATATTAATAAATTTTTAATCACCCTAAATATTATAATATAAATTACATATATAATATTAAGTAAATTAATGCATTCGAAATATAAATATATTACAACCTAACGTAAAAAGAACATGATATTGATATGACACCACGATTTAATCAACGGCTGCTTTCTTGTTCTTCTTGTTCTTGTTCTTGTTCTTCTATCTCTTTCTCCTTTTCCGTCTTTTCAGTCCAAACCCAAAGAAATTCCCTTACGCTCTCTGTCGGTTGACGCTGGAACTACTGAAGCTTTGACTGCGCCGTGAAGTTCATTCCGAGCCCAGCAGATGGTGAGGGTACCAACTTGGCAGCAGTTCAGGAGTCTTGCTCCTTTCACTTTGAGTTGGTACTAAACCTTGAAGCCATTACAAACAACATTCATTGCAGTTTCACTCTTTTCTTTTTTTTTACGAAAGACTCTTAAGTGCATCACTGATCTGTAGACACATCGATATTATAAAATCCGGCAAGTTATGTTTAGTGTGACACACAATATTTTTATATGAATACAATTCACGTTCTAGAGAACTGATCCATGAAAGGAAGAGATATTTATTATTTTTTTATTGATAATGTACTCAATGATACTGGAAATATCTCAGTAGTGTCGTATGATAGGATGGTTTAATGAATGGTATTTCGGAAAGGGCAGAGGAGGAAATTATCATGGCCTAATTTGAGGTACTACCCCTATATTTTCATGCAGAGACTGAGAGAAACGCAAGAAAACCTCAAGATAGCCCATATCCTAGACTATATTCAAACCCATAACCTTATAAGTAAAAATCTTGAGCCAACATGTTCGGCAGGAAGAGAGTTTAAGTATGATGATTAAACATGACTGAAGACCAGAGAAAAATACATTTCAGATCTAAAACTTGCAAATATAAGAGATAAAATATCTGCGTAGCATAATTCTGTTATGTCATCAAAGTTAATGCCTGTATGCATGAAAATTTTCGTATTGACACGTACACGGATTTACCTACCTACCTGCCAACCGCTCGGTGCTACAGCCCTGGGCAAACCTTGGCCTCGTTTAAAATCAGTCTCCACTGCTCTCTATTCCTCATCTTCTTTTTCCATCATTTAACCTTCGTCTTCTTCAGATCGGTCTCAACATCGTCTGGCCATCTCATCCTGGGTCTTCCTTTTTACTTCTTTTGGAATATAGCCTTCCTTTTAACATTGTCTTCGGCATAGAATCATCTTACATTCCTTCGGCATGCCCCAACCATCTTATTCTCTGTGACTTGATATATCTTGCTATATCTTCTCCTTACAGTAGCATGGTTATCGCATCGTTATTATTCCTATCCAAATCCAAACATATATAGATAAATGTAAGCCTACATGAATGCATGCACCCACATTTACGTCTGTGTACTTATTCACATAGATCAATAGACGCACAAACACACGAAGGGAATTGGCATCATTGGNATGCATGCACCCACATTTACGTCTGTGTACTTATTCACATAGATCAGTAGAAGGGAATTGGCATCATTGTGTTCTGGATAGAAACCTGTGACTGGTCCTTGTAAAAATGGTAGAGCTTAACTTATCTTCAAATTCCATGATAGGCGGGAGATTTCTTGATCACGTAATTAGTCTTAGCTTTTCAAAGACTCAGCTGCAAGGAGTTATTTCTAATTAGTCAGCAGTTTCATGTCACAACTTCCACAAGCAGATCACAGCAATCGTGAAGAGTGACTGCAGATACTGGTAAATAAGCAAAAGTTGTCATGATAAGAGCCATAATTATGCTGTGACTCAACAAGCATCTAGTTTGGAGACAGGGACTAGCTCTATCGACTGGGCTCAACTGAGTACGTATTTATCTGAAGACAGGGCCTAGTCTCTGAAATGTTTTTATAGAAAGAAACAGGATGTTGAATGATGCCGAAAAACTCAGAAATTTTAACAAGTACCTGGATATACTCAGTAGATTTGTTTTCATGTAACATTTTGATACAGCATCGGATATTTTTTATAAAAAATAAATTGAAGATCAGTCTCGTGGTTGCATATTTTCAAGGCCAGACTTAAGGATGAGTGGCCGGAAGAGTCAACCAGGGGCCTTGATAAAACAAAAATATAATCAAAATATTTTACTGAGATATTTTCTTATCCGAATCACGAAAGGTTATTCTGTATTTTTAGTTATTATAAGAAGCATAAACAACAAGAAGCGTCATAAGTTAAATTTGCAGTTGCTAACAGGGGCCTCCACACTTGGATTGCCCGGGCTCCTTACAGATGTAAATCAGGCCTTGTAAGTTTTCAATTTTGAGCGTTTGGTCGTCTCGCTATCTCAACGGTTCGATCCCTTAGATGATAAATTAAAGCATAGGGAAAAATATTACATACAAACATACAAATTTATGTAATTTGATTTGTAATAGAGAAACCGACCTAATCGTCTTCCACGTCGTAGTTCACACGTTTTATTTTTTAAGCAGGCAATCGGGAAACAGTGTATGAAACGTTCAATTACATTTTAAAATTAAAGCTGTCGAAATTCGAAATTGATGGTATAATGTGGAATTGAGGGAAACGATTTCTCATTCTTCTATCATACCGAATCTCTTCAGTTTATGATTTTCGGTCATATTTCAACATTTCAAAATATGGCTGCTTCATTTGTCAGCCTAACTGGAATAACTTAACTAAAATCTGTTTTCACTTGGGTCACCCGATAGCATAGTTGATTGAGGCATTATACAAAAGCCACAAGGTCGCGGGTTAGATTCCCTGTCAGGTGAATGGATTTTTCGTTTTACCTAATCCTTCCACCCATATTATGGCTCTTGGGTCGACTCAGCCTCTAACAGAAAAGAGTACCAAGAATCTTCATGGAGATATAAAGCGGCTGGCGCCTAAAGCTGATGATGAAACTGGAGATCCCATAAGGGTAGAGGAACTGACAGACATCATAAAATACAATAAGAAAAAAAGAGCACCGAGCTATGAAGAAATAAACATTGAGTTTATGAAGTATGTACCGATTACACTATAGTACTATTATTTTTTATTATTTCTTTGACTGCAAATAGATTTTTACCCGGTGGCAGTGGTAATACAATAAGACACAACAAGCGAAATAACCCGCCACGCTCGAGAAAAGCACATTATAAAAAACTACACAACAATAAACAAAACTGAACATCAATAAACAAAAGCACACAACAGAACACACAATGAACACCATTACAATAAAATTACAATACTTAAATATGCTAATTATATGTTGCAGGACTGGATATACCTCTTAGGAATGGGTGTTGCTATTGCAATAAAAAAACTAAACTCCGTGGCTTTAGTCAGCAACCGACCGAGAGACCGCCGCTTGTCGGCGAAGTTAGTACCAACTTTAGCCGATAGAGGGTGTTGCGTGATCAGCGCAACGAATCCCCACGGCCGTTAATTTCGGTTTTCTAGACCAGAGCCGCTACTTTTCTATTTAAGTAGCTCCTTAGTTGCCCTCACAAGTCTGAGTGAACCCAGTTGCAGACCCACTACTACTCAGAATATCTCGTAGCGCTGAGGATTGGACTCGGGACCTCTGGATTTGTAGCCAGGAACACTGACCACTAGACCACAGAGGCGGTTTGTTATTGTAATAACTTTATACCAAAGAGGGAAGAGAGAAAATTGTGAAAATCATAGAAGTATTAGCTTACTATGTGCAGCATACAAATTATATTACAAAGCTATCGTAATATCTACACTTAATTAAGGATCAGAAATATGGACCATTAAGAAAACAGGAAGCAAAAATTGAAACTGCAGAAATGGAGTTCTTGAGGAGTGTGGTAGTCTACGAGGCTATCGGCTATAAGGAAGGACCAAATTAAAATTAATAAAATTAAGGAAAAGCTGGACGTTTTAAATCTAAATTATAAGGTTCTCGAGTGATGATAATTCTGAGTCTGTCGGTGGTTGATTTGAAATTACTTGAGAAAAAGTGGTCAAGGTCTATTTGAATTTATTTCACTGCCAGAACGAGGAGGAATCCGAATATAACTCCTGTCTAGATTCGAAGCAGACACATGGCGGAGCTGAGGGTTTTGCGAAATGGTTCTCTGCGCTAGAAGTAAGTACGATCAGTAACCCAATATGGCGTTCATTTCAGAGCTGTTTCCCAGCATTCTTATAAGGCCGCTGTGGTACGTGACATTCTGATGTTTATAACACAGATTCGAGGGTCCCGAAAATTTTTTCTTATCTAATTCTGATAACAAATTGCGTAAAGGACTGCTTAGTATACTCCGTTCCATTCCTGCTATGCAATCGAAAGTGACACACCCGCCTTTGTCCTACTACAGAGGATCCCCCTGTGATCAGGATATTTGAAGAACAGCCAACAATCTCATTTCCTTCTTGATTAGAATCGTCTAAAAATCTACCTCTACATGTAATTCTGATCAAGTTCAGTCAATTTGCTTACCTCTTTTATGTATATGCAAACTGGAGTAGAGCATCTTACGCCGCTTCTGTTTTGTCATGTGTGTGTCAAGTGTCTATCAGGATAAATAAAATATAATTCTCCATGCTGCTACCAACAACCTTCTATATTGACTGATCAGGCCCTGTGGCCTGTTCCAATTCATAATTAACTCTGAAATTACGAATCTTATAGACATTCTGTAGGACTCCCTGGACGAGGAATCAGCCCGTCGCAAGGCCGATACTTAAACAAGACAACACAAACAGAATAAATGCAAATATGCCTGGAATGGGATTTGAACCCACGATCCCAGTGTTTGAGCGGGCGAAGACATTTCATGCCTTAGACTGCACGGCCATTGGTAAAAATAACCATAAGAGTATATCGACAGAGAAGTAGGCATAATGACGTAGGTCAACTTATTGCTTATCAATATAGTGTTACTGGTACTACGGGTAAGAAATTCGAGTAAATAAATATCTCACGTTACCACTTCGCGTTGTGGTACTGGAGCAGGTAAACTTCAGGTCAGATAAGATTGTGGTACCATGTTTAACTAACACCGTGTCATGAGCCGGATAGTGCCTGGTGATAACAGATACATCCCACAATACGTGTAAAAAATATAGTTAAACATGTATGCGTGACAAAGGTAAATTTTGTCATCCAGCTTTACCATTTACTAGTACAATTAAATAATACTTTGACAGATCTCTTCAACTGTAAATATTATTATGTAAATTTATACCCTCGATTTTCTTTGTTACTTATCATATTGGACGGCATTGAAATAAGAGTTATGTCTTCATGAGAAGGATACTTTATTACAGCAATCATATGAAAGCGTTCCTTCCACGAAGGATATAAAACGGACGGGTTAATGAATGTAAGCATAACTTCCCCTACACTTTTAATCACCAAAGCTACTGAACGATTTTTTGTTTATTTTTGTGGTCACTATCTGAATTAGAAGCTGTTGAGTGAATGCTCTTTGGTTCCTACTGGTAGAATGTAAACCGTATTATATACACGAAGCTAAATTGTAATTTTAATAATGTTCTCAAAAGAGAATTACTGTACAAAATATAATGTGAGATAAAACACCTCATTAAAATTTACAAATTTATATGAAACATTCTCAATATGACGTATAATTAAAGAAATACAGTTGATCTGTAATATACCACTCAACAACAGATGTGTCCGTGTGCGCTATTGGACTTCATTTCTAGTTTCCTGTTAATTGTAGAACTACAAGGAGAAGATGAATATGAATAAGGACTTTAATATTTCACAAAATTTAAAACGATATAAGACATAATTTCCTAAAACAAATCTCTTCCTTGACTCTAAAATTTTTAATAAAATACAAAGACACTAAGAACAGTATCTCTAATTTTTAATACGTCCCTCCAAGAATAGATTTATACATCACATTAATTTAACTGAACCAGCTTTATTTTTTCCTACAGTACACCGTCTACATTGAGAGTAGAGTAGGAGGTTATTAAAGTGTCTGTGTCACTTCAAACTTACATTGTGAAGAAATTGCGTTTTAATCTTTGTGTGTCACTGAAGGGGTTAACACACAAAGAAAAAAATTATTGTATCATCTTCTAGTAAACAGCGAGGTTAATAACATATTTTTGTCTGTAATATATGAACATTAAAACTCTCTATATCCTGTTAAGCAAATAAGCAACGAACGCAATTGGAAAGTTCTTTCACTCTGAAATAGAGGACACCATAATTGTACTGAAAAATAGGCCAGTCTTTGAAAATTCTATCCTGCCCAATTCATGCAGCAATCCATGACAGCCTTTAAGTCGAAGGTTCTTCAGTGCAGCAGTTCTCCCCTCACACTCAGATTGTGCACGTCATGTGACTGGAATTAAACTTTCCGTCGTCCTGGCAACTATCTTCAAATGGAATAAACTATCGCGTTGTATCCCATTTAATTCATATATGAAAAAATAGCAAGAAGTTCTGGCAATAACTAATCGCCTACTTTCTTTTGGTACGACACGGACTGCTGAGAAAACAAAGCCTCCAACAATTCTCCGTCGCCGCTGAATCGTCTTTACCGAGTTGTTATCTAGCAACTAGAGGGGGATACACAGAGAGACCCACAGACTCTCCTTTGATAAGACAAGGGCCACATAGAAAATGACACGTGCAACAATTTTTTCTATTTTTGCGTGTATTCGTTGCGGCAGAAACGTGTTTACCGAGCAGTTGCCTAGCACCGAACGGAGAGATACGTCGTTGAGATTGGCTCAGTTGCCGTGATATACATACCAAGATTCATAAAGACTGTTGAGGCATTCAAAAGTTGATTTGAGGTGAGCGGGATTCACAGACATACAGGATGGAGACGGCATAAGCCTACTTTAGGAAAGCAGCTTAAAAATCTGTCTCAGTAATATGTTTTAAAATAAAAAACTGAATTTCGTAAAATTTATTAAAGTCATGACATTGAGGTCTGCCCCAGTTTATACGCTTGAATTCTATGTCATAAGAAGGGGAAACATTGTGGCCGTAACAACTTCTGAAACGGAAGGGATGTTAGCACAGTTTAATGTGTGCGGATTCTGTAAAGTTGACTGGGGCGTCTTTCTCAAATATACGTAAATCTCGGTGAGGTCACTTTTGTTTACAACGTGAAATAACGAAATGGAGAACCCAGGAAGCCTGTATCTACTTTTTCATTAGTTACAAAACCCAATAAAACCTACAAATATTTTTATAATAATAATAATAATAATAATAATAATAATAATAATAATAATAATATTGTTATTATTATTATTATTATTATTATTATTACTTATTTGACTGAAAATGGAGTTTTTCTGGTGGCAGTGGTAATACAATAAGTCACAACACACAAAATAATTCAGCACGCTCGAACAAAGCACAGCACACGAAACTACACAACGGTAAGAGCTATATACACAATGAATACCATTACATTGCGGCACTGTGCGTGATAAGACAGCAAAATAATTTTTCCTTTACGTACTGGGACAATTTCTTTTTTATTTTGTACTTAAATAGCAATCAGAATTATCGTATTCTATAAGCTATTGCGATGACATTGGGCTACTAAGCCCGCCTATGGCAGGATGAGGATCCTTCCACCGAAGAAGCCTCTGTTTTTCACTTGAGGTCAATTGGAAGACGTCTTTTCAATCGTCTATTTTTGGGTTCTTCCAGTAACGGCTTCATCAATGGATTGATGTGCGTCTCTAGTCGATCATGGTGTTTGCTGCTACGCTCTTGGATTACATCAGAGATGGTTGAGATGCCAAGGTCGTGGTGAAGGGTGTTGTTCGATACATACCATGGTGAATCTGTCATTGCTCGAAGTATTTTTGACTGAGATCTTTGGATGATGGCGATACTCGACTTATGGCACAGCCCTGATTGGCCTACTATAGCCTGCCCCGGGTGATTATGATGATGGAGAATTTGGTGGAATAAAGATTTGCAGGGGAAACCGAAGTACTTGGAGAATACCCGCCCCAGCGCCACTTTGTCCACCACAAATCCCACTTGACCAGACCCGAGATCGAACCCGGACCACCGCTGTGGGAAGCCAACGACTAACCGCTCGAGCTATGGCGCGGTCCATATTAGGTAAAAAAAGGGTTTATTATATATTTCACTTAATATTTTGTATTTCAGTCATTTTGTAAACAAGCGAGGCCAGCCAGGATAAAGGTGCTAGCACGCTGGAAACATGTTCTGAGTGCGAAGTTCTCTCTGCTACGAACAAAGAAAAGGGCAGAAGGACAAAAACTGTTGGTGTGACTTGTGACCCTCTGAATGCGGACCATATTCCTCTTCACATGTTGTCTATTGTTGGGCCTGGAATTTACTCCAGGAAGCTGAAACCTTCTAGAGAAACAACCAATGGCTCAGGTACCCAAAAATTTACCCACCTACGTCTACGTCTTCCTAGTTTTCTCTTTCCTCCTGGCTTTGACACCAAAGTCTTATATCCAGTCCTATTCTCCCCATGCGTGCTACATAAATTGGCCCTATTGAAAGACAGAACTATTAGGCTTATTTTGGACTCTATCCATCGTCTGGTATACAGAAGACAAAAAACCACACCGTTTCGGAGACTGGATATGTCTCCGTCCTCAGGTGGATGGGACAGGATAAACCTGCTCACTTGGGCCCGTTAGAAAGAGCTAGTCTCATTAACGTGACCAGAAACGGAGACGGATCCAGTCTCCGAAACGTTACGTTGTGTGTTTTTGTCTTCTATATACCGGACGACGGATAGAGTCCAAAATAAGCCTTATAGTTCTGTACAGCTTACACCGTCGTCAGAATCCTTTTAAGTCTACCTACTGAAAAATTTGGATATTAAATTAATTTGAACCATTTTCACCAGTTTCGGTAGGAATTATGCTGCACAATTTATTGCCATAATTTCGACGAGAAATCCGTAGGATAACTTCCACAAGTAAAAAAGTAAAAAGAAGTAAAGCTATCCCTGTAACAGGCAATGGAGGCCTATAAGGTTGTGGGACGTTGAGGGTCCCAAATTTTCTAGATAATCGGCTCATAGATGGTGGCGAGGTTGTCAGCCCTATGCGCCGGCCGCCCTTTACCCCCAAGAACATTCCAAGAATATTCATGGTACTCATTTCTGTTGTAGGCTGAGTCGACCCCAGGGCCATAGTGCCGCTGGAAGGATTAGGTCAACTGATAAAAATCCAATGACCCCATCGGGACTTGAACCCGCGACCTTCCTGTTTGTAGCATAGTGTCTCAACGAACTACGCTACAGCGTATGAAACAATTTCACACTTTCATGTCAAAGTGTTGAATAAATATTGATTACGCTCTAGTAGCGCAGTTATTTTGAATTTATGATTCTGTTATTGTTCGAGTAAATAATGCACCACTGGCTCTCTACTTTCAATTTCCACTGGGTAATCACTGAAAAGCCACGACTCATTGCACAAGCTCATTCATTAATCTACTTGTTAATTGATTTGTAATTAGTTGCTTAAACGGAATTTTAAATATTTAAATCAATGCAAAGGGTCAAACTTGGCACTCATAAATTTGATACCTCTTCCATAATTATAACCGAACCCAACACAATTTCCTGGTTTTAGCACACTTTCTTTTTTTTGTTTGTTTGTATTTTATGGGAGAAAAGACGTTATAAATTAGGGAGAGTACTATGTTTCGGGATGTTATGACGTGCAGTCTGGCAGACATTATGGATGTTTCGCAGGAATGTACTACTTTCTTCAGGGTCAAAGAGTAAGCCAACGAAGGAGACACATACTTGATTGAATTACTTTTCCATCCTGAAAATGGAGACAGTATATTCCTCTGAAATATTGCTAAACATCTACTCAATGTGAGACAATCGTAAAGTTCTACAACTTTCCAGCAGTACCGTCTCTCTTACATGGAAGCGAATGCTACACTTCAACAAAACAACAGCTCCAACATATCGAATCCTGTGAAATGAAGTTTCTGAGATCAGGGGTGTCATGATGCAGAGGAATGGGAGGAACACACGCAAAGATATCAGACAAGAATTAAAAGTATTTAACCTAAGAAAAAATAATTATTCAGAACATATTGTGACGAATATGACCATTGATAGGCAACGGTTCGGTAAGCACCTACTGAAAGCAGGAATACTGGAGATAGAGCGGAAATCCATTGTTAACAAACAGTTCGCCAAACACACTTTCCCGTTGCTACGAATAGACACAGAGTAATCCATTGCTGGCAACTGTTCAGTAAGCACGTTTCGTGGCAATGGAATAACATGAACTGTTCGAGGTGGCGCTCTCTCGTCGGTTCGCCCCAAGTTATAAAATGGAGTTCACTCTTGGATTAATTCAGAAAGCAGTTCAAGGGTTGATTTCTCAGCTTCAGAGTGTTAATTAGCTAAAATTAGTTACGAAGCAACGTCTAGCGAAGGCAGACACTGAAGATTTTATTTTGAATGCTGTAGTTACAGTAATCTTCAGAGTGTGTAAACCAGTGATGCTGTTATAATTATTTGTAGTTACAACTTGTGAGTGTGCAACAAAACTATTCACCAGTCAAAACCCCGTCTGTAGTCACTAATACGAGTGAAAATATTTTAAGAATTAAAACTACTCGAATTCCTCGGGATCTCTCTATCAACCTACAGGAAGAAGACTGAGAGATCGGCAACCAAAGGGATAGAAGGATCAATTCGTTTAACCCGAAGAAGGGAACGTAAACGTTGCAGTTGATTATGATGGTGATCTTGATCTACTACACCACATAAATTTAAAGCGAAAAACAGCGACTGGGAGGGGAAATCAACAGTTGTCAATCAAGGTTATCCATGTAACTACGGAAAAACCATATAAATCCTGTACATAAACATTTCACCGTGAACATCCAATACGGTTGCATATGTCTTGGTGGTAATTGCGCAATTTCAGTGAAACCACAGAACACTACGTGTTTATTCACGATAAAAATCCAAAGTCTGAATTGCAAAAAAAAAATAATCATATTATTTGCTTAATCCGTCAAAATCAAATAAAATTACAAGTGTACAAAGAACCCTGTTGGAACTCTTCGTACAGCATTTGCTTATTTCTAATATCAGTCCTATGTTTGCACTTCTCGACTACGCTGCAGCAATTCCACTTATCAGGTCAATGTTATCTAGCAGTGATAAAATACGGGGACCGGAAGGGGAAATAGAAAGGTCTTGACTCAAAACACCACACCAAAATAAACCTCGAGAATATTTCACACGTGTGCTTGATCTTTGCACTCTTACGTGGCACATCACGTGCCTTACATAGCCTTATGGTTGCATGTAGTAAGCATTGTCACGCGTATTAGTCACTACAGACGGGGTTTTGGATTGGCTAATTGGATTTATTGACACCTTATACACTCACAGATTTCTGGAATATAGGCAATTACAGCGTTATCGCTATTGTACACACTTCCCAGTTCAACGTTACACCCGCACTAGGGTTCAAGTTTTCACTAGTCGTATTCTGGCAACGGATTTGTCACAGTCTCACTGGCACTTCAAATCACACATGAAGTCTTTGCACCTCCTAATTCTTTTCTTGCCATTTCTTCTCAATCACCTTCGGCTGCAATCTCCAGAAGTTGACTAAATTCTCCTCCGAAACTGTTCTGTACTACTGCTTCTACTACTCCCAAAGCGACCTTCTTTGTCCCTTTATAACTTAACGGCAAGACCATACAGGAAACGGCGTCTTCTATTGTCGATAATGCTTGTTTACTGACTCGTTGCCTAGCAAAGGATGCACGTATGGTACGGGAATGTGTTTACCAACCCGCTGCCTAGCAATGGGTATGCACGTCACAATATTATAGGTCTAGAACCGCGAGATCGCTACTAAACTACGTTAAAGCAAAGTACATGAAAAATTGATTTAAAATTGAATTACAATGTACTCCACATGAAGGCAAGACATAAAATTGAGTAACGCCATCTGTCTTTTGGGGTATAAAACAATGTAGTCCGTTGAAGATTAACGGAACCTTTTAGAGGAACATGTTGCCTCCATCTTCAGGACCAAAAAATCGGCCAAAGAAAGAAATCAGCAAGCAGCAGAAAGCAAACAGCGTTATAATACTTGCTTCATGCTGGTTTCTGGCAAGCAGTCTCAATCTAGTACTGATGTTAAGAAATGGAGTTAATATTATTAAACTGGATCTTAAAGAAATAGGTTGTGATGATTTGGTGTGGATTAGTTTGGTTTAGGATATGATACAGTGGCGAGTTACTTTTATCACAGTAATGATCCTTCGGGATTTATAAAAAGAGGGATATTTCTTGACCTTATTATCAACTTCTCAATAGGGACTCTCCTCCATGAAATAAGCCACTTAGTTAGTCACCAGTTTGATCGGAAATCGTATTGGAATCCTGCAGGAATGAAATACTTCGAAACTGATATTTACAGAAGATAAGTTATTGGTATGAGTCGCCTTGAAAGTGAGATCACAGTCGTGCCACTTCTACGGCTGTTTGTGTGCGAGGGAGTTGTTGGTTTGTTTAATTCTGAATTACTGTGACACTCCCTGAGGTCCGAAGATCCTGAACACCTGTCCCAGGCTTCGTACCACCCGGATTCCCGTAATTTAGGCTTGTACATGAATAGACCTTGGGTTCAGGGGATGATCTTTTGAAGGAAGATGTAGTAACTGGACGAGGAATATGTGACTTGTACAGGGCATCTGGCCTCATTACTGTGGTGAGTTCATGAAGGTTCAAAAGGCTTGATATTTAGATAGGGTTGGGAGCGATGGAAATGCCTATAGAACATCTTTCAAAACGTAAACTAACACACCGAGCGGTAGATCTTAAGATAATACTGTGCTGGATCAAAGGGAAACCGTTTGCTTGAGTGGAAAGTGGATGGGATTACCTCAAGATCGTGTCTAGGGTTTAGGGCTCTGTTCCTCAACCGCCGGGCCCGGCCATCAATTATACCGGTCCCACGTCTTATAAAAAAATAATTTACTGGGCGGCGGTCTTACACAGGTTGAGAACCACTGGTTTAGGGAACAGCGTCAATGAAATTCCTGAGAGCGTATTCATTAGAGAGTTACTCAGCTACCAGCACATTCTACTGATTTACGTCGTGTCCACAAAAATTCGGTTGTAGGTCCTCTCCTGGATCTGTCAGATCCGATAGCCATTTTCAATGCCCATTCTCCAACATCCATTTTAATATTATTCTCCCGAATGAAATTTAGAGTCGAGTAGTTAATATACGAATCTGCTGGAGATCCTGACTGAGTGCTTTTGTCGTTCTCCTCAGTCCCTCCAGTTAAGTACAAGGATAATGGCTCAAATTAGGCCACGACCACTTCCTTGCGCATTCTTTACACAGTATAATCATGTTTGTATGTTACGCTATACAATCTTAATTAAGAACGTCGTTAAATAAGTCATAATTACTGGTACGTTATCATCACATCTATTTCAGTGACGATGTTCCAGTAGTGAAGATTGTTAATTCTATATTAGAGTCAATTTTACCGACCACACAGCATATTTTTATTACACTACATGTTTCGACCTCAAGAGGTCATCCTCAGATGTACGAACACAGCTGTATAATTACACGCAATCACATTTGTCTTCTCACTTATTCGATCCTGTATCTTATTCAGGCCCACGCTAAATAATATATCAAGCTCCTATCACAAAACTCAAGTTAAAATATTATTCTAAATATCAAAAGTTAAAATTTAAAATTTGTGAATCGAATTTCAAATCAGATCACTAGTTATCACTAGCCATCACGACAAGGACCGTAACAGATCCAGCAACATCAGGGGACGCGGAAGAACAGCGAGATCTCCAAAAAGTGAAAAGTGTAATCAATATAATAAAATTGAACTTTAATTCATGAACTTTTAACCAATAATATAATTAAACTAGTTAAAGTGAAATTGACGCAGTGATGAGCGTAAGTAGGAAGTGACTGAATAACAAGTGAAAGTGAAAGTGAAAGTATAACGAGTGATCTGAATTGAAATTCGATTCACAAATTTTAAATTTTAACTTTTGATATTTAGAATAATATTTTAACTTGAGTTTTGTGATAGGAGCTTGATATATTATTGAGCGTGGGCCTGAATAAGATACAGGATCGAGTAAGTGAGAAGACGAATGTGATTGCGTGTAATTATACAGATGTGTTCGTACACCTGAGGATGACCTCTTGAGGTCGAAACATATAGTGTAATAATAATAAAAATATGTTGTGTGGTCGGTAAAATTGACTCTAATATTGATTAAATACACAACAGGATGCAAGAACAATTGAAGTTATTGTTAATTCTATTTCATTAACGTAGAAACACTTCGGTCCAAAGATCTGTCAGCAGTGCGCGAATGGTCATGCGGGTTGCATGCCAAGAATTAAAGTGTTCCCTATCAATCATTATTATTTATCCAACTATGGCGTTGTAATACTTGTGCCCGGGACAGATTACGCAGGAGAGCATATGCTAGTAAACGGCACGCGGTAGCGTAGTTGGTTGAGACACTATGTTACAAGCCGGAAGATCGCGAGTTCGAATCCTGAAGAGGTCATTGGGTTTTTCAATTGACCTAATCTTTCCAGTCGCACTATGGCCTTGGGGTCGATTCAACCTCTAACAAAAATTAGTACCAGGAAACTTCCCGGGGAGATAAAGGGCGTCCGATGCGTAAGCTTGAACATTTTATCGCCCTCTATGTGCCGACTCTCTAGAAAATGTGGAAGCCTCGACGTCTCAGAATCCCATAGGCCTTCGCGGCCGGTTACAGGGATAACTTTACAAGGTAGTAAACTGAATGGCTGTAGGCTTAAAGGCACATAAAAGGTAAAAGATCAATTGATCCATACTTTTAAGCATCACTCCTCGATAGGAGTTCAGAAGGAAGGGAAATAAATCTTGATACATTTTCTATCTTCATGGTCATAAGGGTTCAGATTAATGCTCTGATCCAATTATCCTAGCAAAGTAAAGTAAGTAAAGCTATCCCTGTAACACGCCCTGAAGGCCCATAAGGTTGTGAGACGTTGAGGGACCCACATTATCTAGACCAAGGGTCTCCAAACTACGGCCCGCGATGTGATTTTATCCGGCCCCCGAAAGAATTGTGCAGAAATGCGCCAATTGAACTTATTTTCCAATGAGTACTGGTAAGAAAATACTTGTTCATAGTTTTCAACTGATGTTTGTAATACCTCTCAACTATTAGTATTTTTTCGTGGCGTCGGCAATGCACTTAATGTCACACAGGAATCAGCGTCACTTCACAGCATGCATGGCACTACAACGGGAGAAGATATCTTCAAAGAAATACAAGAAACAC
>NW_019728498.1:1918944-1935170 GCF_002891405.2 Cryptotermes secundus | reverse complement strand
ATGTGGCCCGCAGTTCGAAAAGTTTGGAAACTCCTGATCTAGACAATGGGCTCACAGATGGCGGTAAGGTGGTCCAATTATCCTATGGGAAATTAATGACATGAATGGAAAAAACAAAAGACAGTATATTTAAGCCTACTCAATTACAAATGAAGAGAAACACTGCGAATGTTCAGTTGTATGCATTTTCTTTCTTAATAGCTTCAGTAACTTATTTCAGATTCTAATTTCTGTACGTGATCAAAGTTCTTCCCTTAATAGCGATAAATATGAATGTCGGGCTGTTCAGTAATTGCTGTAAGTACTGTAAAGTAATGCAAGGTAAATAAACTAAACATTCATATCCCACCATCTAGGACATAAGAACATGCCCTCTTATGGCATACTCTGTACCTCTCTTTCTCCATAAACGGTATTACACCACGTAAATCGTTAACGATAATTGAAGTCAGTTATTCAGCTCGGGTATCATCTCCTCTATAACACATCCTCCGCATTTAATGAAGTATTACTCCACCTCTCCTTGTTGCCATAAGGAGTCGCATTTTTTACTGCTGCCCTGCTTTTCGTCTCCATCCTAGCCTAATTACTCGACGTCTTGGCCGCATGTAAACACCTTCATTATCGCGAGGTCGGCTTGGCAAGGCGAAAGATTGCGAAGTGGTGGCAGCAGAAGGATGACGCAAAGATGGCGGTTGCACTGGGAATGGCAAGATGCAAGCAGCTAACGAGACCAAGAAGGGGTAACTTGGCCGGCTGCTTGGGCTTTGGCAAGTGAGGAGTGGGGACGGTTTAACGAGCCACACGGGAATGAGAAGAACTGCTGCTACTACATGCTTGGGTTCGCCTTTTCCATATCACTGAATAAACGAACGAGAAATCAAGGAGCAGTATTTCATAGCCCTGAATAACAATGCTAATAGGGGTTGTGACAGGAGGTAGTGAAGTACTGCTATATGCAGTAAAGCCAAAAGTGAGAAAAAACGCCCTTCTTCTGGCTGGCTCATTCTACTTCGGGTTACATGATCGATCCCTCAGCTTTTGTTATCCATACCGTCACTAAATCTACGGTAGATATAGAGGCATTCAATAATCTTACGTTTCACACCCACACTCTACTTATGAAGCTTTTAGCTGAGATGAGGAATGCGAAATATGACAGCGCAGAATGCTATGACCTGTTATTAGACTGCAGATATTCTGGAAAACGATACAAATTCTCACGGCGATATTTCATGTAGACGCACTTCACCTTCTGAACAAAACTATGTACGACGTTTCGAATGCTAGCTCTGTCCCCATTTGGATATCTAGTACGAAATTATAATTTTGTGGCCTTGGGGTGAAGGAGGAAGAGATTAACAAAGGGATATGGGATGGCAAGAGACCCGTCAACTATGTGTAACATCAGTTCAGAAAATCCTGGGCACTATTGTGTGTAGCATCAGTTCAGAACATATTTGTCACTACTACGAGTATATGCAGGACACGCCGTAGCTTAGGTGGTTGAGGTATTGTGCTAAAAGCAGGAAAGTCGCGGGTTTAATTCCCGATGAGGTCATTGGAGTTCTCAGTTGACCTCGTTCTTCCAGCCTCAATATGCCTCTGGTTTCGACTCAGCCTCTAACAGAAATGAGTACCAGGAATCTTCCTGGAGATAAAGGGCGGCCTGCGCGTAAGGCTGAGAACCTAGCCAACTGTGAGCCTACTGTCTAGAAAATGTGAGAGCCTCGACATCTCACAACCACATGAACCTCCACGTCCTGTTACAGGGATAGCTTATAGTATGTACAGGATATGAATCTATCCTCGATGAAACTGTGCACATGAATGCAGCATCAAGTTCATGATTCTTATTTTGCAGTCGTGCTAGACGTACACTATATGCGAAGCGTTTATGGGGAATTAGGTAACTTATAAGTGGAAGGTTTGAGGTTCTCACAGCGGTTGTTATGAGTAATTCCAAATTCTGGAATATAACGCTGAATATTCTGTTGAAAGTAGGCAGACATTTCGGATAAATATGTCGCCTCCTCTTTCAGCGTTGAAGAGTAAACCATGCTAGAAACCAGCAAGAAACAGGTAGATAGAACTCTTCCACTTGTAAGTTTTTCCATTGAACTTTTTTTGTGTTCAGTGGACACCCTTCAGAGGAGTACTTGTGTAACGATAATATGTTCACGATCCTTTAGATTCATACTGTCAAAATCTGATACCAGAGCTCAGCATAGAAATGGGCTCAACATAGAAACGGGTCAGTGTGAGATACATGATCGACATGTCGAGATAAGCTCTGAAAATTTATATAATTTTTTGTGGATCATTTTATGGCACTGGCAATACCTAGTTTGTGGACTATTTTATGGCCTTGGCAGTACCTAGGCTACATAGCGTCGATTTATGTGTCATGACTCTGTCGTACTAAGACAATAATAAAATTGCTGAGGAATACAAAGAGAAGTCTTGATGAATCAGTAATTGTTATAGACGTGCATTTTATCTCCCGCTTATAATGTAACATACCTTTTAGTTTTAGATGACACCAAAACTTGCAGTCAGCTCACTAAAATGTCAGTTAAAATGTTCTTAAAATGTCATTAAAATATATATTGCATGTCTGGCTACATGTTTCGGCCTCACAGGGTGGAAGATAAACTGCGCGGGTGATACTTCAATGCAACAGGGCGTTGAAATGTAATATTATATCTTACAGCATTGAAATACCCACTACAATGAATAACAATGAAAGTGAAAGGCTGAAATACAACACAAGTAGAAAGACCTACGGCTTTAAGGCCATATGGCTTTGCAACAACCGTTCTGGATCTCTGGCTGAAATAACTGAAAATAGAACCAATTAATCTGGTACTCCATTTTGATTTAATGTGAGCGGCCCTAGTGCAGTTTGGAGCTGCTCCTGACAGAACATCCATATTATGACTCCTATCATTGCTTACGAAATTATGTAATTGAATTAACTCCCCGTGACCGTGGATAGTTCCTTAATTAGACGTTCCTCATGGTTTTTCGTCTAAAATAGTTTTTTACACTCGATAGGCTTCGTTGTTCATCATACGACCGACAAGAATGATAAACAAAACCAGCTAATCGTACTGCAGCACGTAGAACCGCTGCTGGACAACGACAGCGAGATAAGCAAACACACAAGGGTCATTGCTGAGTAACGACTTCGCAAACAAACATGTTCCCACCGTAACGATTGAAGTACAATAACGAGGAGAGGTGTTTTCTACGCGGTCCGTGCCAAAGGGTTATAAACGGGAACATTTTAGAGTTTAGTCAGTTGTGGCATATTCGCCAGCCGGTAATGACATCAGAAGAGGAACTGTAAGAATCCATTCCAGGAATCGGCTAGTGAAAACAAACTGAGGAAGCTTAGTCAGTGCAGCTGAGTTCAGTTGAGTGAAGTGAAGTTAAGTATTTGATTGGTGAGTTAGTTCGAGAACAGCTGAAGTTCAGCTCTGTGAGTCGTTGCTGCTAGAAGCTGGTAGCTGAGACATGAGAACAGTTCGGGAACCCAGAGTAAGGGGGACGTCTGCCTTCGAAAGCCACTGCCGAGCAAAGGCTAGTGAAGACGCGGATGTAGACACTAATCTATGTGTGACAGTGATTTATAAAGTGTAGTCACGAGTTGCATGTGAACGGAGAAGTTCATGGAGGTAAGTCTAGGCCCACTGGGGCTGTAGTGCCAAGGTAAAAAAGTCACGAGTTGTATAAGAGTCAAACAAATCAATTTACCAATCCAGTTACCGTCTTTAGTCACTCAAATTTGTGATAGTACCTATTACAAAATTGAATTTAAACGAAAGACATATTTTACAGCAGTGACTAATTTATAAGGTAATAGCAATTAAAATAAATTAATAAAGAATTTCTGATGAGTATTTCTATGTAATATTGATAATCATTCATTTGTTTGAACTCTTTATTATTTATATCAAAATTTTGAAGAACAAAAGATGCCTAAATAGTATTTGAACACACGAAACACGCTGAGTGTCCATTGCAAGGAACAACGGGTTAATGATATTTAGGAAATTAATCGCTCTTCAGTTTAGAATCACAAGAAACACACACACACACACACACACATATATATATATATATATAAGATGTGGAAAGTTTCGAATGTTCCAGCTGGTGGCATATATAGTAACCACTATGCTTTAAAGGGTTAACAATAATTCACAATCACCAGACATACTCGTATAGTTGATATGCCGATTTGTAAATTCACAGCGAAACAAAATGAGAGCACATAAGTAATCACTTAGGCCAACCTCTATCGATTCCTCCTATTCCAAGGCTTCCTTTACGATGATGAATATTGCGATTGAAAGCTCTTTCCCTCAAAGTGCTGTGAAATAGGATACACGGTTATCAGTTTAATGTCGATATCATTCTGAATGTTTCCGGTATTTTAAGAAGGGTTGCCAGAACTGCTTCTTGAATCCAGTATTGATGTGGAGACTTTTTCTTTTTACCAGTCGCTGAAAGCTGAGTGTTTGGCAGCGTGAACTTGCTGCGGGGCTTCGTCTTCCGTCGCAAAATAAAGACATTACGGAGGCTATGTAGGTTACTGCAGCTAGGCTGTTTGGAGTCAAAAGGGCAATAAAACGGCAAAAGATTTACGTCTTGAGGAAGGGTGAAGTGAATTGTGTAAGAGCAGCCCATTTACCAGAAAACATTCCTCACATTGTATATGTAAGCCCTTCTGACGCAAGAATATTCTTAAAGTTGAGCGTCTTTGTATTTGGTAATATTTATAGGCTTTAAAAGTGTTATAAGAACCGACGATATGTATTATTATGTACCTAATGTAAACAAAAACAACGACGAAGACGACGACCACAACAGCAACAACAGCAGCAGCAGCAGCAGCAGCAACAGCAACAGCAACAGCAACAACAACAACAACAACAACAACAACAACAACAGCAACAACAACAATTTGGAAGAACTTACGAAGCCTAATTTCATTAACTAACTTACTGTAGCTGAGAAGTCACCAGCTGTGGAGCTACTCAAGAATTTCCCAGCACTTTATAGAAGCCGAAGGTTGAGTACCGTTTTCACAAGAACTTTCCAATGGTCCATATCCTGAGCCAGATCAAGCCAGTCCATGCCACTCCATCCTATCTCTATGTATAAGACCCAATTTAACATTATCTATCCATCCACGCCTTTGTCTTCCCAGTGGCCTCTTTCCTTCTGGTTTCCCACCGATACCCTATATGCAGTAATCTTCTCCCTCATTTGTGCTACATACAGTTCACATTTCATTCACTTTGGCTTGATCATTCTATTTATATTTTGAGAAATGTAAAATTTATGAAGCTCTTCATTATTCAGACTTCTTCAACCTCCTATAAATTCATTTCTCTTCGCTACAAATGTTCTCCTCAGCACCCAGTTCTCAAGTACCCTCAGTCTATGTTCCTCTCTTAATGTCTTAATGTCAGAGACTAATTTTCACACACATACACAACCACAGAAAAGTTAGATTTTTATGCAAAAGCTTCTGGACTGTATGGTAGAAAGCAACCTCCCAGTTCAATCTCCTCCTAATTTCCTCCTTAATCAGGTTTTGATTTGTTATCGTCGTTCTTTTGAAGTGTGAAAATATGTAGAAATAAGTGTACGAAATATTTTTTTTTTAAATGGTGAGCGACCTCTCTGGATGACTTCACATGGAATGACCCAAAGTAGAAACTGACGGATGTTGTTTATGTTCTATTGATATGCATTGGGCCAAAGTTGCTGGAAGCTTAAGTTAAGAACCGCGTCTCTGTTCCACTTTTAATGTCACGAGTTTTATAATTAATATGTGGATTATTTGTTTAAATAGCGTCAGATGCTAATAAAAGAAGAATTGTTAGAAAACTGAATAGAAGCAGGGTGCTATATTTTAATGCACTGTCCATGGATTTTCCTGGAAACAACGGGAGACATTACAATACACATCAGTAAAGATAACCGGTTCTTAGCAGGATTCAAACATGGAGCCTCCAAAATCCGAGTTGGATGTGTTTCGGCTGTTACACTTCTCGGTTTCATCCCGAAGTTAGTTGGGCCTACAATTACCACAAGATGCGACAATGTGGTGAAGATAAGTTCATTCTTATATAGAAATCGACATTTCCTTATTGCCTAACTAACTTAGGCGAGAAAAACAACTTATCCCGTATAACTTCTCTTATTCCTATAGCATAAAGCATATTTTAGAAAGGTTCGAGCGTTTGGAAACATGAACAACAAATCAGTCACAGTAAACATGCTCTGCTCTGTGATCCATAATGTACTTTGAATTGTTTATGCTACGTTCCGTGGTCCATTAGCGACGCTAAAATTAAACTGTTTGTCACGGGAATCGTGTTCTTCTGTGACAGATGCCACTGATCCTCGTCAGCAATCCACTGGATCAGAAATGTCTAGACGTAACACTCTCTGAAAAGTCGATCAGTTCTAATGGCCTCGCCTGCAGGATTATCCAACACAACACCGATTTTCTCTTTAGATTTACGTTGTTGAAATTTCACTCAAAACTTTGCCTAAACCTGGACAAAATCACCATGATTTTTTTAAAAGCACCCAGATGCAAATTCATAAAAATATTCGAATTTACAAGTCATACATATACTATATATACACACATATATATTTTTGAGTTTTCGTTTATCCTTTTAAACGACAAAAACAAACACCAGACTTTTAATGTAGAGTTGTTTGGTTCGATTCTCATTCAGAACGTCAGTTACCCTGAGGTTCTTTGGGATTTTGCTCATTCTACTGAGGAAAACGCCAGAAAAGTACCTGAAATAGGTCAGGATCGCATCCTTCCAAATAATTTCTAAGTCATCTTCCTTCGGTCATCCTACCTTTCATCGCTATATAGCCTTTGGGACTAAAAGCATCGTAAAACGACACTTATCCTTAACGTGATGTAAAGAGGTAGACAAATTTACGTACTACTTTTCCTTGTTATTACCATCTTTACTTTAATATACACATATTTAAAATTCATCTTTCACACGTGATCAATTCTGCGATAACAGAAGTATTTGCTTCAAGTACAAGTTGTACAAGACAAAGCGCTGAAAGAGATACCGTTACACTCTGAAACCTGATGTATTTTACCTCTGAAAGTGAAGGAAGTACTGACAATGCAGAATACTTAGAAGTGAAGCCGTTTAATCTTGTAGAAGCTTGTCGACTTTCAAAAGGACCGTACTGCCTCCAAGTTCGAAGGTAAGCCGTGCATGCAAGCAACAAGCAGATGTCACAAAGACTGATATTATTTTTTTTCAATGGCTCTTCCAGCCCATTCAGGGTCCAGGCCTATCATTCACTTCGTCATCATTCTACACAGACGGTAGGAATCCTTGGACGAGTGATCAGCCCGTAGCAAGGCCGTTACCTGAAGGCAGGACAACACAAACAGAATAAACGCATACACACACCAAATATCCATGCCCTGTGTGGGATTGGAACCAACGTTTCCAATGTCCGAGAGAGCAAAGACAGTTCATGCCTTAGACTCCGTGGCTGNACACAGACGGTAGGAATCCTTGGACGAGTGATCAGCCCGTAGCAAGACCGTTACCTGAACGCAGGACAACACAAACTGTGTCCGGCTTACTGACATTATATCTGAATGTATTCCAAACGCCAACAAATGAACATGAAACTCCGTGAAATGTCATGGCTCATGAACCGCAAATCTAAATTATCCTTAAAGAACAAACTGATACTGTACAAATGCATAATTAAACCTATATGGACATATGGAGTTCAACTGTGGGGCTGTGCAAAGCCATCAAATACACAAATCATCCAAAGGCTACAGTCCAGAGTTCTACGAACAATCACCAACGCACGCTGGTACGTCTCAAATCGGACGCTCCACAACGACTTGCAAGTCCAATATGTAACAGACAAGATACGAAGATTAGCTCTACTCTACAAACAACGACTACAAGGACACGATAACAGATTAATTGAAGAAATAAGAAACCCTCCCAACGTTGTATGGAGACTGAAGAGACAGTGGCCATCAGACCTTCCGAAAAGACAAAGTTAGGTTAAGCAATAAATTCTAGCATCAATTGTGTTTAAGAGCATCGACACTGGTTGATTCCCTACTCACGTTCCTACTTTTAACCAATTTAGTTATTGCTCCTTATTGTAGTGTAGAAATAAAAAAAAAATAACTGAATGTATTGTCACTGTACTATGAGGCGCGTACAACGAATTGAAGAACTGATATTTGTCCTTATGTCTATGAACTTGAAATTAAATTCTGTGAAGTACACGGTATAAACATTAGGGATTTAATGGTGAAAATATGGGGTTTGGCATTCTATTGACTTTATCATTACTTAAATAATAACTTACATAGTTGTCACTGAGACAGACGAGTACGAGTATGCCTCATTGAGATCGACTTGTGAACCGGGTTTCCAAATACTCGACAGATGTTAAACTTCGGGATTAGGGAAAGAGGAATTGGAAATCCAGAGATCATGAATTGTTCCTAATATTTCACAATATTTTATTTATATTTCCAAATAATAATTAGTAACTGTAATAATAAAAAAACAACGAATCATTTTTCTGTGGGAGGATTATGCTAACATTTTCATAGGTGTTTTCATTATTCCATCCAACTAATTGAACGATAGTAACTTAAAATTTGGCCGCGCCATAGCTCAAGCGGTTAGCCGCTGGCTTGCCACCGCGGCGGGCCGGGTTCGATCCCTGATTTGGTCAAGTGGGATTTGTTGTGAACAAAGTGGCGTTGGGGCGGGTTTTCTCCGAGTACTTCGGTTTCCCCTACCAATCTTCATTCCACCAAATTCTGCATCATCATCATAAGCACCCGGGGCAGTCTACAATAGACCAATCAGTGGCCGCCGTGCCGAGTGGACCCAATTGGACTCCACCAGCCACTAAGCGAATAAAAAAAAAACTTAACACTTTCTACGCTACAAACGAGCTATCTCGCATTCAGATACTGGACTTTGCGGCCTGGACTGATTTTATTTTTGGGAAGACTAGAGAAAGAAATATGTCCCATCACGTTTATAGACAGTTAAGACAAAATATTTGTGGCTTTTCAACAATATAAATTGTACATTAACTTAGGAACACACATTTGCTGATAGAAGTAGCCAGTGAACATTAAGCAGCATATAAACAATTAAAGAAATATATGTAATATATTCTTCTAAAGCATTCAGTAAGAATCATTCTAAATATAGATATTTCACAAAATATAAAAAATGCTCAGAAGAATCATACAGCTTATACCACAGAGAGAGGATTTCATTTTGGAATATTTTCATTTTCTTAAAAAAGAATATACATACACATAGAATTTGATAGAAAATTTTTAGGCCAACAAAACAGTGGAGAGCTTTGCCAGGCAAATATGGCCCAATTTTAACACTATCAAACTTATACTTAGGAAACACAACTTTGGAATTTTGGTAGAGTTATCAACTGTACTGAGGTTTTCTAGGTTTTCTTCAGCCTATCCAGACGAAAGAGAGATATAAATCCCTGCCGGTTACTTTGAAATCCATACATGTTTATCACTTTTTGTAGTTGGCTCATATCACTCGGTGATATACAACCTTTACAGTTGGAGCAATGTCATTACGTAACATAGTAATCAACCGCAAAAAAAAAAAAACCCTTAAAAATATAGGACGAAGAACTTACACAGCTGTTCAAGAAAATGTCTCGAGTTTTCCAGAGATATCGGCAACACTGCATCGTACGGGATACAAATCCGTATTTTCCCGTACATTGACATGCGTGCTGCTGCAGTCAAACGATATAATTATACTTGGGTTGTGTCAAAGAGACCGAGATGTAGTCTGCTCTTGAATGAAAATGAACTACACACTGTACCCTCATATCTCTTGGAGACTTCGTGGTTTGTTCGCTGCGTCCCAACACTTATCTGTCTGACCTACATTAGAGAGACAATAGCAGAAAAGCAACCAAACAGAATACGGAATTTGCTTTGTAGCTTACGTGTTCATATATAAGCAGAATATTTCAATAAAACATGTTTGATAATTAATAACTTTATATGTAATTTATTTTGTTGGGGTTTCCATTTCACCTTTGGTCTTTTCTTTCGTGTTATATGTAGGGACTACTGTTCTGGCACATAAATTCTTACTGTGTAGACCTGAGGTTGACCTTTAGGGAAATTGCGCGGAGAAGTTAAACCCCGTGGGGGATCAACGCGGCGAGATAACCAATTTCTTCTTGTCCCGAGAACATATACAGGACCGCTGCAAGAAGCTGAGTCTGAAAAATCAGCGCACAGATTTTATTTATAATGATCCTCGTATTATCACGTGTTTCAGTGTGACTGTCGATGCGATTTTGGATTCAATAGTGGATATACTGACAACTTATACACACGAACCGGAACTACAAGCAATTACAGCGCCATCTCTAATCTCCACAACCCACAAATCACCACAACATATGCTAAGTCTTTTCTAGCCATCTGTGTCTTCACCAGCCTTTCACTGGTAACGGCTTCTAACACTGGAGACTCTTCAGCTTCCGCGCTCAAGTCATATATGAATGGCGGCCGTCTTCCTTCTCTCTTCCAGCTGTCGATTTTCTTCACAGCCTTCCGTACAGAACTGACTTCGTTGCCCCAGTTGTTTTCCTTATAAATCACTTGCAGGGTCCTCGCAGACAACACCGTTCATTCCCCTAATCTTCTTCCTCGGGAGCGTGTTTACCGAGCCGTTCCCTTGCAGCGGCTGCCTACCCTTGCTTATTAAAAATCTACTGCCTAACAATGGACGTCGTTCCATTGTCTGTTTCGCGGTCGTTGCCTAGAAATTAACGTTGTTTCAGAACCGTTAGCTAGCAACGGCTCTTTCTCTGGCTCCACAGTTCTTCCTTTGAGCAAATATGCCACAATAATATAGCAAGCCAGTCGACGAAATAACTACTGACTAGACAACCGTAATTCGATTCCCGATATGAGATTTGGTATAAATGTTTCTTCTTTATATGCCGTCTAGCCTGATTATGGGGCCCACTCAACTTCTTGGCCATTTGCTACCAGAGGTTATTCGCCCCTAGCAAAACTTTCGCATTGTGAGTGGTTGTCTCCTTAGTGCCGATATCTAGAATTCTTTCAGTTTGACTTACATTCCTTCTACACGCCTCTGCATCTTGGCGCTGAGACACAGGCAAAGTTTTACTTTCGTACATGCTTCTGTCAAAACGAACTAACGTTTCACCATACACAATTTGTGTCATCTTCATATATTTCAAATTAAGGACTCAAGGGCTGAGGTCAATAGGTCAATAGAAACAGGCCTATGGTTGGATGTTTGTGAAAGGCATACGGGGAAAAGGCATGTGAGGTGAGAGAAATGGTCACCATTCCTGCCCGTGGTGGATAACAAAGGAATTTCACGAAGCCGGAACCGGGGTAGTTCTTCTAGACCCAATATTTTATTGCGGTAGGTCACGATGATACCAAGCATAAAGGCCGCGCGGTCTAAGGCATGAACCGTCTTCTCCCTCTCGAACACTGGGACCGTGGGTTCGAATCTCATTAGAGGCATGGATATCTGCGTGCGTTTATTGTCTGTGTTGCTCTGTGTGTAGGTAGCGGCCTTGCGGCGGACTGATCCCCCGTCCAAGGAGTCTTGCCGACTGTGTACGGGATTAAGAAACCGAAAAGCGGCCAAGATACAGAGAGCTGAAGAGCAACAGGGAGAGAGAAGGGGTGAAAAGGTAGCGATGGGAAGTCAGACTTAGTGGCACTACACCTAACTGCTCGTTAAATGATCTAACACTATTTATACGCAGTACTACATAAGACTTCATTTAATTAAGAACAACGCCTGGAAAACATAGAGGGAGTGGAGATACAGCGCAATCATTCTAAACCTCTACACTGGAGGAAGGTGTGTAGTTTGCTTCAAGCCCCAGCAGTTTTACCCTCGAGGAAAGAGCCTCTTGTAGCCATTGTATGGGTTGCTGGCTGGCTTTAACCTAGAGCAAACAGTTATGGGCATTATGAAGAAAAGAAAATTCTCTTGCTCCTAGCAGGTATCGAACCCTTAATCCTCAGTCGCCCATCTCATATTCCGATTGAGCTATCCCTGTTCACCCTATAAATATTAATCCTATAAAAGAATAATAACATAAATCGTGAAAGTATCTGACTGGAATATAACGTCATGGTAAACAAAAAAATATAGTTGGTCCATTGTTGACTTATCCGTCTGCCTTTATAAATATGACGAAATTATACAGCTTATGTTCGGTACAGGCCTACCACTACCGAAATGACATACAAGCAATGCCTATTTATGTATGCTCTGTTTACATTATTTCGCCTATGTGTCCCAAAAAATGTGGGACTGGAAGCAGATATCGGTCAGTCAGATCTACTGTGTATTTTCTGAAATTACTAATTCGATCACAATAAAATATTAGTAGTATTCATGCCCTTAAAGTAGCCAAGATAATGTTGGAGTAGAAGATCGTATAAAAGGGATTACCTGAATATCTTTATACCTGCCTAAGCTGCTTCCTGTGCCATGAATCCCGAACTAGTTGAGCGCTGTTTCGGCCATAACATCAACATTGTGACTTGGCAAAACTTGCAGATGTGACGAAAATATCATTCGTTTCTGCTTAAGAATTGTAGGAATTAGAGTACACGGAAATTAATTTTCTACGATTTTACAGAGAAGTACATGAGATAACTCCAAAACAAGTAGATCCATTTGACGTCCGTCTCCGTGTAAAAAGTCTATCATCCTGAAGGCAAGACAACAGAGAACCCATTTGTGTATTAATGGGGCACAGCTATGGCGATTATTGTAATATGGTGTTGTAATCACTTCATTGTTATAATGCCGTGAAGATAGTGGCTAAGCCCACCTCAGAATTCTTTATTTTATAAAGGTAATCGATAATGCCAATACATAATATAATTATAGCACATTAAACTTAAAGGACTGAGACATTAGGACTAATCGTTTGATAGGGCGATCATTATTTCGATGAAATGAGAGGCCGAAGGACCGTCAACCGAAACAGGATTTCTATTACGCGCATTTTCATACTCCAAAGCCCAAATGGGCACAATGCCAAATTGGGCTAAAATCATGAGACAGTAACACGAATAAATATTCACTTCCATTTAAAGACGTTTAATAACAAATGAAGATCATTAATATTGCAGCACGTACATACACTGATAAGTAATGACTTTGTAAACAACAGCCCTTGTTAAGTAATGGGCGCAACAGATTCCTAACATTCACCAAAGGACTAACTGGGAAAAAGGGTTCTCTACGGGGCCCGGAAGGAAGATGCGTGACGCAACAATAGAACTGTTGGGAGATGTGTTTTTCTGTGCTGTCCGTGCCGAGATAATATAAGTAGGACAAATGTAGAATTCAGTTAGTCGTGAGACAGTCTCCGTCCAGTAAGGAAGTGAACACGGAAGTTCAGGGATCTACAGACTTGAAAGCCGTTACCAGGCAATGACTAGTGAAGACACGGCAGGCTGACAAGACTTAGTATGTGACGTAGGCCGCGCCATAGCTCAAGCGGTTAGTCGCTGGCTTCCCACCGCGGCAGCCCGGGTTCGATCCCTGGTCTGATCAAGTGGGATTTGTGGTGGACAAAGTGGCGTTGGGGCGGGTTTTCTCCGAGTACTTCGGTTTCCCCTGCGAATTTTCATTCCACCAAATTCTTCATCATAATAATCACCCGGGGCAGGTACAGTAAGCCAATCAGTGGCCGACGTGCAGAGTGAACCCAGTTGGACTCCACCCCCCACTAAGCGAATTAAAAAAAATATTTTACATATGGTCATAGACCCACAGAATTAAATCCTCAGATCTCATCAGTGGTTACAATTGTATTTCATGGCTTAATGTTATCAAAACAGCAAAAGACTAATGAATTGCAGTGTTATATTCTGCTTTAGCACAAAACCTGTTCTTTTAAAAATTCTGAAAACCCTAGATATATCTATAATATTACATTTACGAAAAAGTAAGGTTTTTTATTGCTAGTAGGGTGGGACTAAGTCCCTTGTACTGCGGCCGCTTCTTGCCTATTGTACCAGCCCCAGATGATAGGTGAGGGTGATTGTGGAGCAATTGGTGGAATGAAGATTGACAGGGAAACCGAAGTACTTGGAGAAAACCTGCCCAGCGCCACTTTGTCCACCACAAATCCCACTTGACCAGACCCGGGATCGAACCCTGGCAGCCGCGGTGAAATCCAGCGACTAACCACTTGAGCTATGGCGCGGCCAAAAAGTAAGGCAAGTGGACATACAATTAATTTGTTTTACGTAGCTCTAATTTGAATCTTGTCTACAACATCAATACTTGATAATCTACTGAATAAATTGAATAAATATTAAATACTTGTGCTAATAGGAGCCGGGATAGAGTAGTCGGTATAGCGACTGGCTACTGGCTGGACGACCGAGGGGTCGGAGTTCGAGTCCCGGTAGGGTCAAGAATTTTCTTTTCTCCACAGCGTCCAAATCGACTATGGGGTCCACCCAACTTCCTATCCAATGCGTACCGGGGACTATTTCTCCGGGGTTATAGCGGCCGGAGCGTGAAACTGACCAGTCACCTCCAACTAGTGCCGAGGTAAAGGAAACCTGGATCTACACATTCACTCCCCAATACGTCTTAATGGCGCGGTGCTTAATCAGTTGGGCACAGAGATAAATTTACATTATTTGTGCTAATATGAGATCAGTGTTTAATTGCTTTACCCTTTCTGAAAAGTCCTTAAAATATATACCGACCCATCCTCTACACCTCTTTATGTGTACTTTATATGAGAGTTCATAGTTACAATGGTAGCAATATTAGGTTATGATAGTACACGTTTCCCAACTGGATCGTACGGTAGTATGTCCAATGTCGGTCCTCCTATCCGTTTCCTGGTCACAATGTTAGGCACGCACATTTCCGAAATAAAGTCTCTGGGAGAAGTGAGTAGGTGTATCAAGTTCTCTTACCTTGAGTATTCAATTATATTATCATTATTAAGCAAGTTAAGGATATGTTATACCAGCGACCTACTTAGGTTTGACAAACTGGACTACCGGGTTTCGATACTCTACAGGTGCATGATTTTTCTCTTCTACGCAGCGTCCAGACCGGCTCTGAGCCCTACCCAGCCTCAAATTCAATGGATTTCGGGGGCGACTCCCCCGGGAACCAAAGAGACCTGGACGTGAAGATGACCACTCATCTCCAATTAGTGCCGAGGTCAAGAATGGTGGAGCTTTACCTCCACTCCCATATGCCTTCATGGTATAGTGCTTAATTAATTAAGCACAGGGACAAATTTCCTTTTACTTTTACTATAACCGGCTAATATACATTGTTAATGTTAAAAGTTTATGTACATATCACAGGTATACTTTTCTTTCATTTGACACAATCAGCAATGAGGTTGGCTTTGTAGAGCCGAAAAGCTTATGCAGACTGTGGGGAAAACCACTCTAGGAGGGTTCATGACATTAAGTTAAGTAAAAAATAAAGGGCCGGTCACGGTAGCCGAGCGGTCTAAGGCATGCACTGTCTTCGCTCGCTTGGAAACCAGGATCGTTGGTTCGAATCCCACTCAGGGCATGGATGTTTGTGTGCGTTTTTCTGTGTTTGTGCACAGGTAGATGCCTTGCGACGAGCTGATTACCAGCCCAAGGAATCCTACCATATGTCTAAGATCTAGCAAAACCGAAGTGAAAGTTTCATGGAGGTAGGCCTAGGCCCAAATGAGGGCTGTAGCGCCAATAAAAAAAATAATAAAGAAGTAGTACTCAACGCGTGAAACATGTGCCACTCATGGAATATCATGACGTAAAAAATCGGACACGAATGCATTTTAAGACAAAAAAATCGATTGTTTAAAAAGCTATGATAAGGACATACTTTTTACTTCATTTTCCAGGAGGTGCATTAATGAATTTGTCCATTCCTATAGGCACTATTTTTTCCTTGGCACCACAGCCCCAGTGGGCCTAGGCCTACCTCCATGAAGTTCTCCGTTCACTTCGGTTTTTCTAGATCTTAGACATTCGGTAGGACTGCTTGGGCAGGTGATCAGTTCGTCGCAAGGCTGTACACAAACACAGGAAAACGCACACCAACATCCATTCC
>NW_019728498.1:1894682-1918850 GCF_002891405.2 Cryptotermes secundus | reverse complement strand
ACCGCTCGGCTACCGTGACCGGCCTTATAGGCTTTTACATATTCATATTACAAGTCAAGAGCAATATTCAAGTCCATGTTGATCTTTTTTTTTTTATATTTACGGGACTGTTCATAAGGAGTTCGTCCCTCCTGGTCAGACAGTCAATAAAGTGGTCTATCGCGAGGTTCTAAGGCGTTTGAGGGAGGGCATGAGGAGACAACGTCCAGAGAAGTGGCCCAAGAACGACTGGGTACTCCACCATGACAACGCCCGAACGAATACGGCTTACATTGTGCAGGTATTTTTTTGCTAAAAACAAGATGGCAGTTGTTCCCCACCCACCGTACTCGCCAGACTTAGCTCCATGTGACTTCTTTCTCTTCCCCAAGATGAAAATCAAGTTGAAGGGGCGAAGATTTGATACAGTTGAGAAAATTCAAGCGGAAACGCAGACGATACTAAACACCCTAACAAAGAAAGACTTCCAGGATGTATTTCAAAAGTGGGAAAAGCTGGGATCGGTGTACGCGCTCCCAAGGGGACTACTTTGAAGGCGATGGTGCAGAATAAGATCCAGGTAAGTCGTAAGAGTTTCGGGAACTTTTGGATTGCACTACGTATATAGTGAGGTTAGATCAAATAGCGAGTAGCTCTCTTGTGTTGGAATACTTGTGGCTATGCCCCTCTGTGTGGTTTCTTGGCCCCTCTCTGATTCTCGAAGAAAATGCCGAAGTCGTGACCTTCAAACAGACAATGAAACATTGTCCCAGTCTTTAAATTTATTTCATTAGATACTAAAGCCATCTATAGTAAAACAGTGTTCTGACTCACGAATAAATTGTCTATTCGTTCTCCTGTCTATCCAATTGATCTTAAAATTAGAGTAATTACCTCCCCTATGTAAACTGGTATATTTTAGTGGTTAATAAGATTGTCAGCTACACGCGTATATTGAGAATAATTTACAGATATAATTAACCCTCATTACAACGGACCCCAATATAATGTGGTAACGGATATAACGGACAAAATATGGCTATATATAATTGTGAACTTTTAGAGATGCTGAGGCGCTAAAAAGGTTTCATAGCTAGACAAATATTTAAAATTCAAAAGAACTCCAAAGCAGAGAGCTTTATCTTATAACATTTGTGTTTCTATATTTGTTGCATGCATTGGCTATGCATGCTACAGTGTAATTCGTGAATACATATTCACTCGGTTATACCTCACACAGGCGATAATGGACACACTGTCCGATATTATTATCACGTTATAACGAGGGTTTACGTGCAATAAAATGATTGATATTAATTTCTTTTTCCTTCTGCCATTAAAATAGATGGAGTGATTATTTTGGTTTACTGATTAAGCACATGGAGTAAATGCACATGAACGCTGGTCAATCCATTTGCCAATTTAAACAAGGAGTGACGTGAATTCCTAAGTTTGCTAAACGAAATCTTATTTTTTTGTCCATCCAAAGCATTATTAATCCCATGTGAAGGATATGTTGTCTGTAGGCCTACATGTTTCAGAGTTTGCTTCAGTTCTGCATTGTGAAATCTTTTCTTGAAATCACAATTATGGGCCAACTTCTATAAGGGCGGGGAAGCTTATCTAATCAAATGTAACGGCCGTGAGTTATCAGCCACTTTGACTATTATACTCGGGATCTCTGAGGTTCAACACGCACATCTCCAAGAGATTTTCAAGGAGTCGGCACGGCGCGCAGCTCAACACTGAACTCAATATGCGCACTACATCACATCGACTTGCGATCTTCGTGCTAAGTCTTCTGTTTCTTGTAGCAGTTTTCTGTCTAAGCTCTTCTGGTGAGTAAACAGTTCATACATTTGTACCTTAGAGCGTTACGTTACGTAGCTCGTGGCAGCCGTAAGAAAACAGACTGCGGCTCGGTGGTGGACACGGAGATTTTCTTCCTGATCAAATGATCGTCGATTCCGGTAGCTGTACAACAGAGATTTGTACGGACGCTTGTCTTTCGGACACTAGAATAACATGTTTGAATACAACAGTATGGAGACCAAATGAACTTGTAAGATGGGGAAAAAAAAAATACTATTGAGGCGTTAAGAACGAAAAATTTGCTTTGGAAAATATTAGTAATTAATGGTAAAAATTGGAAAAATAAAATCTTAATTGTGGTTCCAAAATGTAGTGACTTTTTGGTAGAAACGTTGTTAGTGTATTTCATCCGAATATTTTCCAATGTCTGTTTTTAAAAATTAAAAAAATTATATTTACGTTTCAGAGGGTGACATTGTCTTCGTCTTTTTGTAAAACTTTGAAGAGGGTGAAAGGAAAATTCCTACACTATAAAACCATTTAAAAAATTCTTCTTGTTGCAAGCAGCAAGATTAGTCTGAATTATTCGGAAAAAGTAAGGTAAAGTTACCCCCTCAACAGGCCGTGGAGGTCCATAGGGTTGTGAGAGATTGAAGCTAGATCTTCTAGACAATCGGCTCACAGATGGCGGTAAGATTGTCAGCCTTACTCACCGGTCACCCTTTACCTCCCAGGAAGATTACTATTACTCATTTCTGTTAGAGACTAAGCCGACCCCATGGCCATATTGCTGCTGGAGAGATTAGGTAAATTAAAATTTTTAACCTCATCGGGACTCGAACCCGCGACCTTCCGATTTGTAGCATAGTGCCTCAACCAACTACGGTACTGCGTACTCCCATTGGAAAAAGTAAGGCGTCTTCATTTCTGCTTCCTCAAACTGCGACTACTCAAGTTTTGAGAATAAAATTTGTGAAATATTTGAAAAGAAACCGCTGCACAAAACACGCGAGCCTGTGCCACATTGTCTGATAGTACAGTAAGTAAATAAAAACATGGTTAGAGTTTTGATGGGATTGTGTTGAGCGTAAGGAAACAAGAATTACATAAATAATTCTGGTGCGGAAACATCTGGATATTTAGGTTATTTAGTGACGCTGTTTTAACTGATACGGATAGAATTATGTGAGGTAAGTAATCGAAGTAGAAGACACAAGTCTGGCTCCAACTACTAATTGTAAGGGGAACACATCGGAGATGAAATATATTGGTAACCATGAGCAGCGCATTGTTTTCCACGTGACCTTGTCAGACATCTGCTGCTGGATCACAGTTCTGACACCATTTATCTATCCACCCACCTACCTACCCACACATCAATCTATCCGCCTGTCCATCCATCCCTCCGTCTGCCCATGTATCCCTCCGTCTGTACATCTATCCCTCCTTCTGTCCATCAGTCCATCCGTCTGTTCATCTTTCCATCCATGTGTCCATCCATCCACACGTCTGTCCATCTATCCCTCCGTTCGTCCGCCTATACATCCATCCATCCATCCATCTATGCTCTACAGCCCTTGCGGACCTTGGCCGTTTTTTCAGTTTCTTAATATATACACAATTGGTAGGACTTCTTGGACGAGGATCGGCCCGTCTCAAGACCGCCACCTACACATAGAACAACACAAACACAGAATAAACGGACACAAACATCCATGCCCCGAGTGGGATTCGAACCCACAATCGTAGTGTTCAAGCGTCTGAAGATGGTTTATGCTTTAGACGCGTGGCCCGTGTGATCGGCGCCGAGGGAGTCCAGTTACCCTCATATGGACGCGATCGTTATGGTATGGTCGAAAGAGCCGTATATCACCAAGAGCCAATATCTGGGCGATGAAGCATAATGATCTAACTTGAATACTACAATCTACTGTGAAGGGTATGCAGTATCTAACAAACTTTGTATCCGATGACTGAAAACAGGTGCGAGGCTCAGTTTTTGAGAATGACTTTCTTGCTCCTTGCAATGGCTTCGATATAACTAAACGTCCTTGACCAGTGGCGTAGAAAAAATTTTTAGATCCGTTACACAGAAATTCATTCCGAGGAATGTGAATTAAAGATGTCCTTTGCACTAATAACAACATATGATTGGAAGACATGTGAAGCAATTGTATGAATAAAGTTCTATGTAATACACGCTTCATAATCGTATGGGGTGAAGTGCCGTCGGGTTTTAGTTCGAACTCTGAAGGATCGTGGACGGAGTCCTGAGAAATTTTATAGGTTTCATTAAGACTTCAAGTTATAAGTTCCTCCAGCTTCCTGAAAAACTTCTTCGATTTTCCTGACGATATGCAGTTGCGTAATAACTCAGTTTTGAGAAATATATTTCAATTGGACCCACCATTTTCCTTGAACAATTAAATTAATAATATGTATGTACTATAGGCCTAGGAATATGCCGATCAAGAAAAATAGAAAAATTTGAAGAGGTATATTCTGTTAAAACACTATTCAGTGGAATAAGTTTTCAAGAAACAAATGCCTCGAATATGAACAATCGCGCAGCACCTTATAACTCACAGGCGACTAAAGTCTATTTAGTAAATAATTCAAGTATCTGTGATCTTATCTTGAGAACAGGGTCTTGAGGAGAATATTTGGACCGAAGAGAAATGAAGTGATAGGAGGTTGGAGAAAATTGCATAATGAGGAGCTTCATAACTTGTACTCTTCTCCAAATCCAACTTGAATGAACAAGTCAAGGAGGATGAGCTGGGCAGGTCATGTAACACGAATGGGGAGACGAGGAATGCGTGTAGGATATTGGTGGGAAAGTCAGAAGGAAAGAGACCACAGGGAAGACCAAGGCGTAGGTGGGTGGACAATATTAGAATGGATCTTGGAGAGATAGGATGGGATGGTATGGACTGGATAGATCTGGCTCAGGATAGGCACCAGTGGAGTGCTCTTGTGAACACGGTAATGAACCTTCGGGTTCTATAAAATTCTGGAAAATTCTTGAGTAGCTGCAGAATTGGTGGCTCCTCCAGAAGATCTCAGCTCCATTAGTAAGTAAGTAACGTGTGATCTTATCGAAAGTATCAAGAACGAATATGTGGGGGTGGGCGTTATGCACTCCAAAACTGACTCTCCATCACGTGTTCACTCGATCCGATATTTCTGGAAGTGCCAGAAGCACCGCTAAAAACAAATTCCTTTGCAATCCCCGGCAGCTGCGCTGATGTGTTATGTTTAACTGTTTCCAACTTTTCCTTTCAAATTCTTCTTTAAGTTTAGGGGACATACGTAACACGTTGTAAGGAGCCATATCTTGTACTCGGGAATGTTAGTTTGCCTTCTGAGGACAAGAAGACTATTCATTTCTCATTTAGAAGCTACAGATCACACCACAAGGTCACGACACGGCGCATTGTTTGATTGTGGGTGAAGGTGTCCACTTACAGATGAAATTTTTTGCCAGTATGTGTAACGAGAAATTGCAGGTCAGGCAACAAGTGGCGGTCCTCCAGCCTGGAGTCTGGCATATGGATACACCCCATCATGGCAAAACACGGCATAATGTTGTTCCTGTGCTTAATTAGATAGAAGATGTATGTGGGAGTGGCGATATGATTCCACATATTCTTATTTTCTGGACTAAGTGACCCCACTTGGTTTAATCATGGGGGCAAGCCACTGGCATCCAGGAGACAAAACGATGTTTCGGCCCCAGAGTCTATCTAGTGGAGGCGGTAAATCCTTGAAAATTGGAATTTGTGAAAAGAATAGAAGAATTAATCTATTACTAATTCTTTGCTACGACTTAAGGAACGTTAAAAGTAACACAATGGAAGGTTAAAATGAGAAGTGCATAGAAAGTCTTGTACGGAAATCCTCGAAAGAAAACTTCACATAGATCAGATCTCAGAGAAACAGAATGTGAATGTGCAGATTATGTTTATGTGGATTCTGGTCGGGTATAACGGTGGGATTTGTGAAAACGGTGACAAAGCATCGTGTTGCATAAAAATAACGAGTTTATTGACCAGCTGAGTATCTTTTCAAGAATGCCCCGTGTTACAGATTTATTTAATAGACAACGAGATAGATCACTTTCGGACGAACTTTTGATATTTCCTTGCTTTTTCTACATATGTGTTCTACTTCAGCGTCACACCGATGCCAGTCTGTCCAAAGTGCGGAGGTGTTCTCCACTCCCCTTGTATAATTATCCTTGTATGCCACCACTGGGACAAAGTTAACTGACGTTTTGTTATGTAAACATATCATCAATACGTATCAGCATCATCGGATCTGTTGCCTGTTCTGAGGTGAACCAAAGCACGTGCCTGCTTCCATTCATGTTGGTTTCTCAGTCAAACCTCCTAGCTCCGGGATAACAGTCTGTGAACTCTGTCGGTGTTAGTTCGTACTAACGTTGACTGTAAACTTACTGGACGAGATGGCCGTGCCACAGCTCAAGCGGTTAGTCGCTGGCTTCCCACCGCGGCGGCTCGGGTTCGATCCCGGGTCTATTCAAGTGGGATTTGTGATGGACAAAGTGGCTCTGGGGCAGGTTTTCTCCGAGTACTTCGGTTTCCCCTGCCAATCTTCATTCCACCAATTGCTCCACAATCACCTTCACCTATCATCTGGGGATGGTACAATAGGCCAGAAGTGGCGGCAGTACAAGGGACTTAGTCCCACCCCACTAGCAATAATAAAAAAAAAATACTGGATCAGATGAAATACAATTGCTATTCATTCCCAGGCATGATAATGACGACATGTATGCTGATAGTCTCTTATGCCCTCGCTTCGAATCAAGTCCGTAATTTATTAGATCTCTGTATGGTAGGCGCACATAAAATAGAAATCTTAATCCCTTAAGTTTTGGGAGGGGGGTGAAAGGGAAGTGAGATTTGAGCTTCTTAAGGTCGTGGCTATGAAATATACTGCCTTCTGAGACTTGAGACCGTGTAGTGTGATAAAAATACACTTGAATTTGCTAAAATTCTATAGTCGAAAAATCTAACCAGCAAACAAACAGCTGATTTGTAATTATGATTCATTTCACAAGGTTGTCAGTAACTCAGGAGCGGCTGCGGTCTAATCTGAGATACTGCAGCGACATCTGCTAGGAAGGACGGGGAGAAAAACAAAACAAAAGACGTCAGTCAATAAGCTTATCTCCGAGATGAGAGTTGAACCAGGTACCTAACACATACTTTGTAGGATAGCCAGTCAATTTACCACGACGTTACGTCGTTAAAAAGCAGAAAGAACTTGCGTATATATGTCACATGTAGGAGGATACGCGTGACGAAATTAACGGGTTCTTAATACAGCGCTCTCGTGGATATACACACACTTTCCAGTTCACCGTTGCACACGCACTAGGATTCCCTTTTTTCCATTAGTCGTCTCCTAGCAACGGATTTCAATACAGAAACTACCACCTCAAATCACTATGACGTCTTTTTGCCATTTCTTGTTCAATCACCCTGGAACCTCGGAACTCAACTAAACCTGTTATATAGCCACGGCACGGACAACATAGATAACACAGTGCTACTGTTGAGTAGCGGAGACTAAGCAGAAAACAAGTCACGTGATAGCTATGTACTATCACCATCTTTTTTAACTGCCCTTACGTTGGGCTCCACTTATTACCGCTCACTTCGTTGGGCCCCTTACGTTCGGCACCACTTGTGACATCCTTTTTCCCGGCTTTCGTCACTTATTAATTCTTTGCCTGTATCTCTTCCTTCCGGTGTTGCGGCTCACCTGCGCCTCGTGTCAGGACGCCTCCGCTGGAGTTACTGCCCTCCTTCCTCTTCTCGTGGATGGCGAGAAGTTAGGTGAGAAGGAGGAGAATTGTGGTTGTTCGTGCTGGTAGGCGGGAGTTCGTTCCTGTACTACCATTAGGTGTCCCGCATGTAAGGAAAGACGGGAGTATCTGGGTTCTGCTCTGTAATGGGTAGAGATGAGTTCTTATCCAGGGTCATATACGGCCCTGGCTCAGGGAGGGCAGGAAGAACCTTACGCTACAATCACATACACCATTTCAGACTTTTGCAGTTAATAATTATTTAATTCACTCCAAATCATTGAATACAACGGAATCTATTAGTAACACTTTTTTTTTGGATTTTAACTTATAATACTTTTACTGAAGGGACGTAGTTGTATTTTGTGTCTGACTTGGCCGAAAGTTGGATGCAGACTCCTTGAGGTGGAATGTACTCTCTCTGAATACTGAGGTCCACGAACCACAGACTCCAAGAGAAATCCACTCCTCCACTTTGCCATTGGTTAAGTGTTCAAACTAGGAGTTTCCCTAAATTTGTGAATTTCCAATCATGTTGCTTAGCTATGTGATTCTGGCAGTTGCTGACCTGACGCTAAGGTTGACAGCCCCTTGATGCATTACGATCAGGGGATGAGGCTCCGGCCCTCCCACTTCTAAGTTATAGCTGTTCCAAGCTGTCAGCTCTCAAATTCTCAAAGACTTTCCGACTTTGCTGAAACTGCCAGAATTCCAGGAAATGTACCACATAGCAAAGCTTGAACTATGTCACTTCTGCGTGTAAAAGTTGGCTATCTGAAAGATCTGTTTGTATTTTTGTGATATTAACTTAATATAAACTTAATTAATACAAAACAGTCCACCAAATTAGGATGAACGGTTATAGTACTGTTGGAGTGTGACGTCACTGCACATGCGCGGAAGCCTAGAAGTTTAAGTCTCTCCTAGTGAGCATTAAAATAATATACGAAATGACTAACAAAATTCGATACCATTGTTCCATTTTTACATGATTTATTTCAACCATTGTGAACAGAGGAGCACAGTGCAGCTGGGGAAGTGTCAAAGATAAAGCCAATATATCATATTACAGATTTCGACTGTTGGCACTGGTTAGACGAAGCTCCCTTCTGTAGCGAAAGGCTTTATGAATGAGTTGGCTATACACACAACACAAATCACTCTAGTTTACACGTCGGACTGCATACATCACGATAGGGATAGAGTCGCAGTGCGGTTTCTTGCTTTGGTAGAGTGGCAATTCTCCGACATGACACGTAGTTCAAAGGCACATGGGTCAATACTCCACCGACTTTCAAGCTCACATACTCTTCTCTCATCTCCCTAGGTGAATGCTGCATTGGTATATTCAATTGCTATTACCAGAGCACTTAAAATCCTTGCCTACTAAACATCCACAACCAATCAAAACTAGCTAACTAACTAACTAACTAACTAACTCCACCGAGTCGAGTCCCTCCTGAGAAGTCAGCAGTCTCTCAGCTACGCTACCCAAAGCTTCGCTACCGTGTTCACAAGATTCAGCTGCTGGTCTCTATCCTGAGTCAGATAAATTCAGTCCATAGTCTTCATTCTATTTTTCTAAGATCTATTTTAATATTATCCTGCCATCTAAGTCTAGGTCTTCCTAGTATTCTATTTCCTTCTCGTCTTCCCGCCAAACCCTCTTCTCTCTCATGTGTGCTTCATGTCCCGCCCATCTCATCCTTGACCTGGTTATTATGTACATACACGTACATGTGGCGAAGAGTAAAAGTTAATGTAATTTTTTCCAGCCTCCTGCTATTTCATCCCTTTCAGCCCAAATATTTTTCTCAGCATGTTGTTCTCAAACACCCTCAGTTTATGCTATTTTAATGTCAGAAACCAAGTTTAAAATCCATACAAAATCAATGGCAGAATTATAGTTTTGTATATTTTAACCTTTACGTTTATTAACAACAGATGAGAAGAGCTAGAAAGCATTACCCAAGTGTAATCTGCTCTTAATTTATTCTGGAATAATATCTTGATTAGGGGTCTGGATAGCGTAGTCGGTATAACGACTGGCTGCGGGCTGGACGATCGAGGGATGGGAGTTCGAGTCATGGTAGGGTCAAGAATTTTCTCTTCTCCACGTCATCCAGAGGATAGAGAATATTGTTTCCCAGTAAATCTACCAGTGCATTATAGGAATTTGATGCCTAGCAACGGGCGTTTTTCACAGAGTCATTACTTATCGACAGGTCTACATGTTACAATATAATTACTGCTGCACAGTCAGTGGTTAATTATTGCTCCTTGAACCTTCTTACGGAAAATGACTGCAACTAATGTCTATTGTATCATTGGAAATAAAAGTTTATAGTCGGGTTCTTCAGCCTAAGTAGCGTAAGTGATACATGTATAGGTTACTTAATTAAGCTACTCAGCTGCAAAGTTAAGGAATGCCGTATAAATTTCAATCTGAAGTTCCGCCATTCCTTTATATCAGTAACTGAAAGCAGAGCAGCTGTATCTCTCTAACTCACACTTCTTCACTCTGCCGAAACCGTCTGAAAGGTGTCACTGATACGAACATGAAATATTGCTTCCTCTTTATTTTGTAAGTCTATGTTTCCTGCACACATTATACGGCGAAGTTATTTAAACAATATTTTAATAGTCTATTATTACTTCCCTCCAAAGAAACATGGCACCTCATTGGCAAAGAACGGCAGTATAACGACGTTGAGAGAAAGAGTCCATCTTTCTTTGGATTTGAAATTTTCACACGAGTGACTATAAAGACACAGGCATTGTTGCCTTATAAAGAGTTAAGGATGAAGATAGTGCTGTTTTGTTGTCTCGGTTAGCACACAACTCATAGCTACTCCAGTAGGTATTGCTGACATCAGGTCAACTGCTGGAACCTAACATATTTCGTCTCCCTTCTCCGTAAGTAAAGTAAAGCTATCCTAGTACCAGGCCATGAAGGCCCATAGGGTTGTGAGACGTTGAGGCTCCCACATTATCTAGACAATCGGCTCAAAGATGGCGGTAAGGTTGTCAGCCTTACGCGCCGGCCGCGCTTTAGTCCCCACGAAAATTATTTAATTAATTGCTGGTACTAATTTCTGTTAGAGGCTGAGTAAACCCCGGGGCCTAGCGCGGCTGGAAGGATTAGGTAAACTGAAAAAAAAATCCAATGACCCCATCGGGACTTGAACCCGCGACCTTCAGGCTTGTAGCCCCTCAACCACTACGCTACCGCGTGCCCCCCTCCCTTCTCCGTAAGTATAAGAAAATGGAGGAAGAGTCATTTTTTGTGATTTAAATTTGATAATTCTATTATTGAACATTACTCATATTTCTTAGTTGAAATCAAGACAAAATATTATACAATCACTCGGAAATATACATTGAGGAGGAGGGATAACTCAATCGGTATATCGGCGGGCTAAAAACTGCACGGCCTGAGTTCGATTCCCAGCAGTGAAAGATTTTCTCTTCTCCATAACGCCCAAAACAGTTCGATCGGGACCCGCCCAGGCTTTTATCCAATGGGTATCATGGGCAAAGCAGCAGGAGCTTAAATCTGGCAGATCACTTCTATTTAGTGCCTCAACCAACTACGCTATTAGTATTATAAAAACATTAATTAATTCTTTGAGAAAATCTACATTTATTATTTATTACAGCGTATATAAGTGTATATGCAATTTACTTCCATAGAAACTGAAAGGACGAACAAACTATCAATGTGATCAATTTTATAAATATTTTGCAAGTAAGAACAAATATACTGCGAAAACTGAAAAATCGTTGATCTGCTGGTGTTGTAAACAGCGCGGCGAGGATTTTGTACAACGAACAGTGCATATATTTCTCCTCATCCGCTTATATTCGTTTGGTTGGATAAAGGGTTATGATGGATTGAGCACAGAATGATAGAGAAAGGAGAAGAGGAATGCGTAAGTTGCGAAATTCTTACGGTGAAACTTATTTACTAGTAGAAGTGTGGGTTACGCCATAGTTAAGACAGGAGGAAAACACTGAAGTTGACGTAACAGATCACGAGCATGAGGACTTATATTGAGTGAAATTTCTGGGGATCATTTTCAGTCTCGGACTTCGATTTTAGCTGTGTTCAGCCTTAGCAGGTTATTATTATAAATAGAGCGTGCTAATTAGTTCTTATTCTTGACAGCACCATTTGTGCACAGCGTGAAACACTTCCCCTTTCCTGTTCCGTAATGCAGGTATTAAGGTTCGGCCACACAGAGCGCTACGTACGCTATGTTCGCTATACGAACAGAAAAATATCTCCCTTTATTCATGATACGTATGTAATGGCCGTCTTGTAGTGCATTCGATTTCTTATGTCGCTTCTTACTACATGTTTCGGCAACATAGTGCCATCTTCAGGTTCGTTATTTACGCTAAGCTATTACATTGTTTGCCATCTTGTGTCTTTCATAAAATTATTTAGAAAATACATTATTCTTCAACTATAATAAAATTTGTATATATTAAAACTTGTTAAGATTATTCATCTATATGTCTAAATTCAAACTCGCGTATAGTATGGTTCGTCCACTGTGGGAGTCGTTTCTGTGTGTACCTGCAATTTGAAAATTGTACTTATTATTATTACTTTCGACTTCTATCTGTTATATGTTGTGTTATAATGTTTAGTACTTACTGTGTCTGTAATGTGTCTTTCCTTTTTGGCTGCGAGCGTTGTAATGTTGGATGTGTGTGCCAATATGACTGGCCACACAGAGAGCTACTCTACGTACGCTTTGTTCCCTATGTTAGCTGCGTCGCAGAGTGTACATAGCGTACGTAGCAAACATAGCGTAGCGCTCTGTGTGGCCGAACCTTTATACTGTATATACAGTAAGATATTAAAGATGGCGTTAATGAAGACGTTTGGTTCCTGTCATTCATGAAAATCTCTCCTGTTTCTAGGTGTTGATGGTTTACCGACACAGTCCAAACATTATTCAGAGCCAACGCCCACGGGAAGTAAAAAGGCTGTCAATTCACATGCCACGAAGGAGAAACACGAATCGCCTGATCGCCATGTCACCAAGAAACCCATTAAGAGTGAAGAAAATGTAAGAGAAGGCACAGCTAAACAAGAACATGTGCTGAAAGAAACTGAAGGCAACGCGACAGAGAAATCTGCTTCTGCAGACAGGAGTAACGGTTCGATATCCAAAGGACAGGAAAACTTAACCATTTTAAGACATATCAACGATCCCTTTTTGTCTTTAGATTTAAATTCCAAAAGTGAAGTTCTCAAGCGAAACTCATTAATTAGAGTCGTTGCTGCTGACCCGGAATCTATCGATAAGCCTGTAGAAATTTCAGTGCAAAGTTATACTCCACCTCCAAATGCATCCGCTGTTATAGAGGTTAGACCTAAAGCTTTAGATAATTATCAAATAAATATTAGAAACCATCCCGATGAAAGCTTATGGTCTGGATATCAATTTCAACCACTTGATACAAATGGAATGCAAAATTGGTATTTAGATCAGTATCAGCCAGGTCTATCGTACGTACCAACAGAAGAATTTCTGCACACTCAGAGTTTGTCAAACAATCCTGTGTTTCATTCTCAGTTCTCAAATGTGCACCCAGTGCAAAAAGCAGTACACGGCAACCCAGCAACTTCTCTGAGATCGCCAACAAACCGTGCTCAGGAAATGTCATCAATGTTTTTGCATAACCAGAGGAAAAGTTCACATCCTGATCATAACTATCAGTCAAATTACGCAGTTAACCATCCTGCACAAATTTCCGCATACAGGATCGGTACTCCGCAACAGATCCAATATTTCTTGCCTCAAACCAATGTTCTACCGTATTTCTTTCAAGATCCAAATGAAATTCATAACGCTGTCTCCACAAACATTGTCCCCGATTTGAATTACTACAGGCCAGGCATTCTGAAGTATGTTACTGGTTCGTACCGTCTAAAGACACATCCAAAATTAGAATGGGTACCTTTGTAACTAGTCTTAGGACATGCAGGTGGTAAATTATTTCTAGATAAGACACAGTTTTCTGTGTAGTGACTAGAGTACAACCTGTGCGTTGGTTGTAATGAACACAACTTATAAACACCGAACTTCGCATTGTGGTTGTTAAGTAACACTTTTGTTCAGTCGTATTACTTTGAAGCACCCTGCTCTGAATCTTGATCCAAATACTGACTCTCCTAACTGGGGTTAATCGTGGTTCCTTATCAAAATGATGGAATGTTTCAGACCCATGTACGCCGATGGAGGGAAAGGAAATTTTGACATCTGCACATACACCCCGAATTTTTGGAAAACATCAAAACTGAAGAAAAGAGAGAAATGTCCCAATAGTAATAATAGAAATTAAAAGTATACAAAATTATATTTTCCTGAATACTTTAGGGCGATCATTAAAAATAGCATTAAACGGCTTAAACATATGTTTGTAAATAATTTCTGTCCCCCTCCCCCTCTCCCGGATATCTGAATTTCCTCCTCTCTGGAAAACGCCGTGGTGGCGCCCATCTTTAGATCACGTCCTTCTTCTTAATTTATTATTTATAAAAATAACATAATATTTCAAGTTAATTAAACTACCTTTATACGAATCATAAACCTAGTAGGAAGTTAATAAACACGATAGACTGCAGCAGAATCTCCAATGGAATGTCGTCATTTGTGTTTCAACTTGCCAGAATTATCATTGCTATGTGGTTTCAAAAGAAAAATAACGCTTGTTTGCTAGTGATCNAGTGAGCTAAATGCAAGAAATTAATATTACATCTGGCACTTTTATTTAACGCATACATATTGCTGTGTTAACACAATGATGCCGAATTTTAACGTACATCCTCTAGAACAAAAGGAAGATGAAACCAAAATGCAACAGAAGTGTTTTCTCTACTGAATTGAGATATTCTGTAGTACATGCAAATTGATTATATACGTGTTAGTAATTGTTTAGCTTGTTTGTGTGAAAAAATATAAGAATATGTATTTTTAAACACAAAAAATATTTATTCTGTTAATAAATGAGCGATAATTACAGATATACTTTATTACTTAGTTGTTTAGTTTCTACTATACTCTAAGGTCATAAAATTAACTGTTACACAGTCTTAACACTAAAATCTTGTTTGTTTTCCCTGTCCCACAGTACACTACATGTTCGACCGTAAACGATCATCAGGGGAAACACAAAATTTCGAAAAATCTATGTAGACTGCAAATACCTATTTGTTAAAGCGTGCTCTATAGAAATGTATAAAAATAATTACTTACATATTTAGAATTTGTATCCGTTGCAAATGGTAGGGTAGAGCAACTGAATATGGAGAACCGGCAGCACTGTGCTCCACTTGTACAGCTGTTTGCATTTGACGAAAACTGGTTCAGGTGTTCTCTACGCCGCTCTACGCTTCTCAGAGTGCGTACTTCCACATCAACTCTTCGTTAATTTCTTCCTTGGTTTACCTCGAAAGGTGAACAGCACTGGTCTCCCTGATGCCAAGTCGCTGGTGCGAAACTCTCGTGGGGTTCGTAAGCCTACGTTGAGGGTTAGTCTCGGTGCACAACCTCACAACTCCTGCACCTTTACCACGGGCTTCAAGTGCATATCGCCGTGATCTCGGAATGCGTAAAGTACCTATTTTAAGCAGAGACTTAACACAGCAACTGCGGCAGTGGTAGAAGAGAACTTGATTTTCTGGAAACGAAGTCCTGATATCACATGCTAATTCTGGTGGTCGAGTCACGTCACTCTAAACCAGATGACTATGTATTTCGTCGATGAACGGCACAGGTGATAGTAATGTAAGATGACTAATCAATCACATCTTTCAGTCTTACTTCTCGTCCCATTAAAATGTGTCCCTGGCATAAGTTTGTAAGCTAAATTCTACTATGCCCTTGTTGCGGGGTACACTTTGTAATTGTTCTTTCTTTATTTGGGATCATACCGCTCACCTTCTAATTTAGTGGACTTATTTTTCGGACATTCTGCACTCATATGTTTAAGTGTGTTGATAGAAAGCATGTGAATTTTTAACTATTGTACTTTAATGACCTTTGATACATACGAAAACAAAGGTAAAAAGGTACAAAATTAAAGCTATCCCTGTCACACGCCGTGAAGGTCCGTAAGGATTTGAGACGTCGAGGCTCCCACATTTTCTAGACAATCGACTCACAAATGGTAGTGAGGTTTTCAGCCTTACGTGCCGGCCACCCTTTACCTCCTAGAAAGATCCTGGGCCCCAGGATCATAGTACGCTTGAAAGGATTATTTCAACTGAAAAATCCACCTCAGCGGGGCTCGAACCCGCGACCTTCTGGTTTGCAGCATAGTGCCTCAACTAACTACGCCACCGCGTGCAAACAAAAAATGAAATTTAAATTTCAATACCGTCTAATTGGCATGTTACAATAATACATGTATAGGAGGCACGTATAGAGTTTTTCGAATGTTTCTGGTAAAATTATATGAAAACTCTACATTAAGGATTAATGATTATGTATACTGATGTGATTATAATATTAAAGTGGACTGTTTACAAATGAAACAGGCCGAGGTCTACTGGTGAGATTTTATGAACTTTGTAACGAAATTTCAGGCTTCATATATAACAGGCAAGTTTCTAATCAGATGATCGACTGTCACCTTGTGAAGAAGCACTACGTATGTTCATTGAAGTATTTTCCGAAATAAATTACAGTTATGATCTGCAGTATTGGTCAGTGACAGGAGAACAGAAGGGCTCCACCATGAATGTCAGTGTACGTTGTTTGGTCTAGCCATTTTTTATGGTAACGGTTATTGAGTATTAACAGACACAGCCAACTAATTTCAACCTGACAATGCCTTCATTACTTTTGTATCTTTGTTCCCATAATGCCTTGCTGAGAGTAATGAACATATTGAAATCCGTACTGACACTGAGAAATCTGTGATGCCAGCTTGAATTATTAGTGTACCGGTGTCGTAGTTAGTTGAGGCACTATGCTACAAGCCGGAAGGTCGTGGGTTCAAGTCCCTATGACGTCATTGGATTTTTTCCAATTGACCTTATCCTTCCAGCCGCACTATGGCCCTGGGGTTGACTCAGCCTCTAACAGAAATGAGTACCAGGAATATTCTTGGAATATTCTTTAGGGTAAAGTGCGGCCGGCGCTGGCAACCTTACCGCCATCTATGAGCCGATTGTCTAGATAATGTGAGAACTTCAACATCTCACAAACCTATGGGCCTCCACGGCCTGTTACAGGGATAGCTTTACTTTTTTTTTGTCCGTGTCGATAAGGTTTATGACTCATTTTCTGAAATGTTAAGAGGGTTAAAAACTTTGTAAGAATTAATATCAATTTAACGACATTTTGGCTAGGATATAAAATTTGTACTGCTGTCAGACTCAATTATGGCAAAAAAACTTACGATGAAAACGTGATAATTAACTCACCTTTACTTTCCTTCAATGGCGCTACAGCCCTCATTTGGGCCTAGGCCTACCTCCATGAAACTCTCCGTTTCACTTCGGTTTACTAGATCTTAGACATACGGTAGTACTCCTTGGGCGGGTGATCAGCTCGTCGCAAGGCCTCTACCTGTACACAAACACAGAAAAACGCACACAAACATCCATGACCTGAGTGGGATTCGAACCCACGATCCAGGCTTCCGAGCGAGCGAAGACAGTGCATGCCTTAGACCGCTCGGCTACAGTGACCGGCTAATTAATTCCACTAGTACAGTGTAAATAAACACCGCCACCACCATAAAAACGACAACTCTTAAACTCAATGTGACTTAAATCAGTCAGCATCCTCAGCAAGTTGCTGTTATTTTCTTTTCATGACAGGGTTCAAGAGACTTTTGTTTCTGAAATAATGAATACCTAGTACGTTGTACACAATACAGTGAGGTTATTAAACCTTTCAAAGCCCACTGATTCTGTATGTACCATCTGCTTTAACATGAAAAATGTCTGCATTCTTCTCACGGAGTGTGTTTGTGTGTTTCGTGTGATTCTCACAATAAACATCGAATTTCTCCCTGAACAATGATAGCCGGTTGGCCTTTGTAGATGAAAATTAATCTGTTTTCTGCGAAGTAAAGTAAGTATAAAGCAAGTAAAGGTATCCCTTTAACAGGACGTGGAGACCCATAAGGTTGTGAGATGTTGAGGTTCCCACATTATGTAGACAATCGGCTCACAGATGGCGGCAAGGTTGTCAGCCCTACGCGCCCGCCGCCCTTTACCCCAAGAATATTCCTGGTACTCATTTCTGTTAGAGGCTGAGTCGACCCCAGGGCCATAGTACGGCCGGAAGGATTAGGTCAATTGAAAAAAAAAAAGAAATCCAATGACCTCATACGGACTTGAACACGCTACCTTCCGGCTTGTAGTATAGTGCTTCAACTAACTACACTACCGTGTGCCCCGTGTATCCTGCGAAGTAGGAATTTAATTCATGTATATTATTCAGAAGGACTTCATCTTTAAAGGACTTATTAAGAATTCTACAGCCGGGTTTCCTGTGTGTCGCCAAGAATAAAATAATCGTAAACTGATATGTAAATTTAACATTCGAGAATACTCTTACTTTAATTTAGGTATTAAACCTCAAGTAAGTTTTATGTAAAGGTGCTAATGCAAGTAAATTAAAATGAGTACGTTCTGCGAAGCGCATGCCTTTTTTCAGCAGAGTCTCTGTAGTAACTCTGTTCTTTAAGCGCTGATGTAGACATCTGCAGTTATAACGCCACTGTGAAGTCATTATTAGCAACTTCCCTTCACCCTCCCGACCCTCGTTATAATTAGAATAATTGCTACACAGAAATGTTTGTTTCTGGTGTTTCTCCTCTTCGTTGTGTTTCCTGCGTTGTTCGTTTTATGTCTGTGTACAATAAGAGCAACATTAATAACGTGTTTGATTGTGGACCATTTCCACATGAGGTCCTGTGGCCGGAGATATATCCTCTAGCTGCGGTTNACCCTCGAACCCACCCCCTTGTCTGAAAATTTTCTTCTGCGCATTCAAGGTTACTCTTGGCCTTGTTCGAAGTTACGTGACACTTGCTTTAATACATGTATTTAGGCAGCGTCGACCACTTCTATGGTGTGAATATTCTTTTCCTTTTTTGGTAAAAATGGAAAATTGTATTCTGCTGAAGTACATATATTTCACAAATATTATTTACTATTTCGCATTTCATATTAATTTCTATGTGAATTTACAGCAGGCGGAGGAGTATTATTGAGAAATCAATCACTCTACAAGCACTACATTTTACGGTTACAGAACTGTATTTTATTGTGTTTGGCTAAACAGTTTCCGTATTGAAAATGTATTTGAAAAGTTTGTAGTCATCAATGAAATTTTACATCTTTTATACCAATTCTCAGTACTGATAATTATTTCAGAGAATTTTTAGACAGTTCAATTCGAACTTAATATAAAGCACAGGTAAAGCGAGATATAGGCAAAGGTAAGGTAAAGCTGTTCCTGTAACAGGCCGTGGAGGCCCATAGGGCTGTGAGACGTTCAGGGTCCCACATAATCTAGAAAATCGGCTCAAAGATGGCGGCAACCTTGTCAGCCTTACGCCCAGGCCGCCCTTTACCCTCCAGGAAGATTCCTGGTACTCGTTTCTGTTAGAGGTTGGGTCGACTCCAGGGTCATAGTGCGGCTGGAAGGATTAGGTCAATTGAAAAAATACACCTCATTAGGACTTGAATCCGTGACCTGCCGGCTTGTAACATAGTTCCTCAACCAACTACGCTACCGTGTGCCCCCGAGAAATGTGAATTAAAATTAAGTTTATTTTCAATAATTTTTATTTACCCTCAGTGTCAAATTTAGCCCGAAATATTCTGTACATTCGAAGAAGTTTACGGAGGCGTTTAAGGGCAAATAAGTTTAAGCATTTTATGTTTATTTTATGTGCTTTGTGCAAAGCATGCATAAAAGCGTTTAAAGTATTTTAGTCATGAAATCTCGAAACATTTTGCCAGCAGTAAGGCTGAACATTGTAATGTACACTGGGAGTGAAATTAACCACTACTTGTATAACCGATTTTTAATAAATTCTTTCAATTTTCTTCCGTTCGTTTGTTCAGTACAGCTCCTAACACCTGTCAGCAACCATAAACACTGTAATTAATAACACTGCCTCAGGCATTTGGCGCAAATTAATGGCAACTTGCTCAGAGCTGGAACGACTAGCAGCTGAGGTGCAGTACGCATCGTCTCATGTTTCAGTTTCTGTAATTTGTCTGATTCGGTTTATATTTTGTTGCTGCATATATAACGCGTGCCGGTCACGGTAGCCGAGCGGTCTAAGGCATGCACTGTCTTCGCTCGCTCGGAAGCCGGGATCGTGGGTTCGAATCCCACTCAGGGCATGGATGTTTGTGTGCGTTTATCTGTGTTTGTGTACAAGTAGAGGCCTTGCGACGAGCTGATCACGCGCTCAAGGAGTCCTACCGTATGTGTAAGATCTAGAAAAACTGAAGTGAACGGAGTACATGGAGATAGGCTGTAGTGGGGCCTTGGCACTACATTTCCTTGGCACTACATGGGGCTGTAGTGCCAAGGAAAAAAATTATAACGCGTATTAGAGAAATTAAATGCGGTGACATCTTGGTATGAATATCAGTTGTAGTAGTTTGCTGTGATTAAGAATATTGGTAGCGTGGACATCCGAGAACATCTCGTAATTAGTGAAAGCCCGATCTGTGAGGTCGATACCAAGCATATTAAGTCGTAAAGGGGCCGAGGGGCGGCGTAAGGTTTACTGCATACTTTGACCCAGGATGGAGTTGATCTCTCGCCGACCGCTGGGTGTGCCTGGTACCCATTTGACTGGAGGCTGAGTGGACATGAAAGTCCCTCTTGTTGGGGTATCCTAGAGAAGCAAAGTCCACAGAATCAAATATGGCCCGTTAATTTTCTCACATTTCTGACTAAGCTCTTCGTTAAATAGAATTGTATTGTTGTATATCGTGAATCCTTGTTGGTATTTAAAACTCTTTCGCATGTGGAACATCAGAGCTTCGATTCTCGGCAAAAAATCAGTCATCCTGAGAGTCTTTGTGGTCTTCATCATTCCTCCAGGCAAAGTACACAAAATTACTGCCTATTCCAGTCAAATCGTCCCCATTTGACTGTGATCCTAGTTGCTTGGAAAGAACTGTTAACTTAGAGGCAAGTAACACACTTCTTGACGGGATAAGAAAAGGAAACAATAATATAGAATATTTTGAATTGATTTATGACCTGTGTTGCTGCACATTGGATTAACGAGAGTATTCTCGCTTGCTTTGCCGGACTATGTATTAAACCGTGTCGCTCTCAGTAACACAGATTTATTGTAGCAATTCTGTCCCCCCCCCCTCTACTCAGACCTTGTCCTCCTACTCCCTCCACTCTCTACTAAACAGGTGATTTCGATACTAATGCCATTGGTTGGGGGCTCAGCAGTAAAGAGTAGCACAAATTACTGACACGAGTGACGTGCTTATCCTGGGAAGCACCCCCTCCTTATGTTGTGTAGCAGTGCATGAAGACCTGTTCTTTCCAGTAAGGCCGCGGTCTAACGGGTATGTTGATATATTAATAAATTAATATCCGTATTTTGTTTAATGTATGTTTACTATACTTTTATGGTTTATTTCACGGTATTGTCAGGAAGAGAGCCTTTACGAATATAACGTCGAATGGAATCAGGGCAGTGAATAATGAATTGAAAAGAACTCAGAATTAACTGCTGTGACATAATTGTTATATTAACCCAGAATTTTCCTAGATGGATTGAGAGAAAAAAAACTTTAATTCTCATTCAAGGTAATGGGTGTTCGACGGGGATTCGAAACGACGACCTCCAGCATAAATCTCTAGAGCTTTATGGCTACCCCCAATCTGCTCGGCATCTTAACTGAATTTTTAAGGTTATTTGCTTTTGTTACGTTGGTAGATGGAAACCAGTTCAATATATTCCATTTAACAGTCATTCTATTGCATTATGGTGTTTTTTCGCAGAGTTGTACTAACATTTTCTATGAAACACAAAACAATTTATTTTTACGTACTGCTGCTTAGCTTGCACCCCAGAGACAGAAACGGGCTCCGAAATCTTGAACATCTGCTGCGAATTGCAGGTTTGTCGCCAGGAAAGATTTTGCCAAATATTTTCCTAATTTTCGTTATTTCTATTTTGATATATTACCTTAAAATAGGCTATGAAAATTTCCTCAGACACTCTTCTTACTGACTATTTATAGTTATTGTACAGTTACACGTTCAACGCTATGAACAATCTTCTAAGCTCACAGATCCTACGATTTAATGTTCACGAGTCGCATTTGACTTGTAGGAGGGATGTACAGGAGGAAAAGTTGTCGTTTCCTTCTGTACTAGCAGCCAGAACTCCTTACGTCCAAGTTCTTCCCAGTAACTACTCATGATTGCATCTCATTCTTTCTAGAGGACTTAAAATATTTGCTGTTGTGACACCATCTCACTAAGCGTTACCGGGCTTACAGTAAGTGTCAAAGGGAAACTGATATGTTTGGTGTGGACTAGATATTATAAAATGAACAGTTTGTTATAGGACTAGATGTTGAATTACCGTTTTATAAGCTACAACGTAAAATTAGGTTCTTATTTCTGCAGTCGATTATTCACTAAAATGAAAAATTTTCATATCATAATTTTTCAAGTCAACGAAAAAAAATTGTTCCAGATATGTTTTTTAGTTAATACATTCATTCTTCTAAAACTCATAAACCAATTTAAGCAAGAGACGATACAGTGAGGTGTAGGAACAATATGGAGGTTTCAGGTTCAAATCTTGGGACGATTATCTGCTATCCTGGATAAAGGTTTTCTTTCGACCCCTTAATCTCTTCAGGCAAATATCCAGATAGTGTCTTAATATATCACGGTCTTAGGCTTCCCACCGTGGCTGCCCTGGTTCGATCCCGGCTCTTGGCAAGTGGAATTTGTGGTGGACAAAGTGGCGCTGGGGCTGGTTTTCTCCGAGTACTTTGGTTTCCCCTGCCAATCTTCATTCCACCAAATTCTCCATCATAATCACCCGGGGCAGGCTACAATAGGCCAATCAGTGGCCGCCGTGCCAAGTGGACCCAGTTGGACTCCACCCCCCACTAAGCGAATATCACGGCCTTACGCATTATTGACATTCGTTTCACATCACTTTCGATCTTATGTAACCACTACAGTTGATAGAGCTTCGATATGAGTCCAGAATACCTTTAAACTTTTGATTTATCAACTTTTGTCACATTGAGTACCTTAGGTCCAACCCAGATCACTCCAGGTTATGATAGAAGTTTCAGAGAACATCCACAAGGAAAGACAGACGTTATGAATGTTACGCTGAGCGACCAGTGTTGCGTTTTCGTGTTGTCATTACTGGGCCTGTTTGTTTATCAAAAATATGTAGGCCTATTGGAAGATGTTTGCCATACTAACGAAGATGCTTCTGGAACAGAAGTTCCATTTCACGCTTCGATAGTCAATTCATTGCCAGGACAAACTGCCCATATCGTGATGCCAGACTGAGCTTGTTATTTCTGTCCATCTACTCCTGCTATGTACAAGAATTCGGTAAAATGCAGAAACATTCTGGAAACCACTAAACCTCCTACAGAGTCTTCCATTACATCTTCAAGTCCATTTTTTCCTGCAAACAAGGGAACAAATGTCAAGGTAAAATTAAAGGATTAATGGCTGCCGGAATTTGATATTTCCGTTGATATACGCTGTTTATAATGGAGTTGTCAGTTCTGTGTTTAAAAATCCTATGGTTTTAAAATGATTTAGAAGAGCCCCAGAGTAGAAAATAGTAAAAGGTGAATTTTTCAAATACGCCTTCAAAGAAAGGCTAATAAATTTCTTCAGTCAAAAGTATGACACCAGTGTGCCTATGATCACGGATTGTGTACGAAAGTTTACTTAGGCCAGATGTAACAAGTTACGGCCCGTAAATTCAATCCGTCCTTCGGTTTTCGTATATTGCTAGTAAACTGCTTCTTGTGTATTTTTACATTCTAGTGTATAATATAAAAAGTATCGTAATCTGAAAGTAAATCTGTAGCCGGAATAGCTCATCTACCTTTATTGCGAACTTTTATATATAATCAATTATCTGTATATCTTTGAATATTAATATTTTATAACTTCTAAACTGTATATTTTCTTTTGAATGAGTAGAACTGGAAATTATATCTGTGTGCTCTTTTTGGCCAAATATTTTTTTGTATTTGACTAGAAGGGCTGGAAAACACAACGACTGCTTTGGTTTATCTCCGGCGAGATACTGACCTAGAGACTCTGAAATATGGAGCAGCACGAACGTCTATTCCGTGATTATTTCTGCATTACATTTTTTAAATATATTATCTCAAATATGTAAGGCCGCACCGTAGCTCAAGCGGTTAGTCGCTGGCTTCCGACAGCGGCGACCGGGTTCGATCCCGGGTCTGGTAAAGTGGGATTTGTGGTGAACAAAGTAGCGCTGAGGCAGGT
>NW_019728498.1:1881800-1892836 GCF_002891405.2 Cryptotermes secundus | reverse complement strand
TTATTATTATTATTAATTATATTTCAGTTAATTTTTTATTTACTTACGTACTTACTCAAAGGCCCGAAGGCAAATTATAAAATAAGTAAAATAATAATATTTAAATTATATTATTTGCATTCTTGCCAACAGAAAATAACCTATAAGCACTATCCTTGTATACTGAAATAAATATTATATTAAACGCTACAAATTAAATGAAAACAAATTACACAGTAATATAAATAACGGATAGATAGGCTTGAGAAAGAGAGAACATTCTTTGAGGGAAACAGAGCGCATATCAAAAATTTTCAGAGAATCGCAGATTGTGTTTGCAGGTGATACAGCTCGATGAGTGCCTGAGTCTTGATATATCACTCACATTATAATTGCAGAAGTCTGTAGTTTGCTCAAAGGGTGCGCCAGTACCGGTGGTATCATAAAAAGGAGGCTGGGTTTATCCTTGGAGATTGTAGCAAGAAATAAAATTGTCATGTGGATTAATGTGTTCTAACATATAAAGGATTCAAAATTCGATCTTAATTACGAGGAAATTCGGGCTGAAGAAATAGATTGTACCAGAAACTTTCAGGGGCACGCGGTAGCGTAGTTGGTTAAGGGGCTATGCTGCAATCCGGAAGGTCGCGGGTTCAATTCCCCATGAGGTTATAGGATTTTTTCAATGACCTAATCCTTCCGGCCGCACTATGACCCTGGGGTCGACTCAGCCTCTAACAGAAATGAGTACCAGGAATTAATTAAATAATTTTCCTGGGGAGTAAAGAGCGGCCGGCGCGTAAGGCTGACAACCTTACTGCCATCTTTGAGCCTATTGTCTAGATAATGTTGGACCCTCAACGTCTCACAACCCTATGGGACTTCACGGCCTCGTACAGGGATATCTTTACTTTAAGTTAGGTTCCTCGTTAACGTACATATAGAAAAATTAATTAATGAGAGATGGAAATATATAGCTAGTGACACTGAGTTCAGAGAGATTCTTCTTGATATCTCGGCATGTGCTGCCACCTGGAGACATTCCTCTGCAATGAGAATGTCCCCAAAATGCTAGGAGCAGCAACATCATTAAAACGTAATATTATATTGTAGCATCCTGCTACATTTCGTTTTGTATCAAATGGTTTCGTAGTCTCGCGTGCGGCACGTTTTTCTATAAAACTCAATAAAAGTTATTCAGTTTAAAAGTTTTATAGAAAGACATGCCGCACGTGAGGCTGTGAAACCATTTTATGCTATCGGTAACATGTACTAGTACTTGTATTTCTAGCGGTATCGGACAAGTAACTGGGTTCGAAGTGTGTACACGGCGGTCTGTACAATATGCTACTCAGTGCTTATCGTTTAAGGCTGAACACTTTCTGGATTTAGCAAGAATATCTGCACATACATTTCCTTCCGTCACTTCTGAAAAGTCAAAACTTCATGACGTCATTATCCTGCGTTAAATCGCAGACCACATTAGTCATTTTCATTATTCTAGAAAGAAAATTAAATTCCACTTTAAAGAATGTCGTCTTCTGGGATGTGGTGCCGTAGAGATCTTGTGTGAACCGACGTTTCGGATGAAAGTATCGCTTCCAAAATATCGGATTACACAAGATCTATACTGCGCCACATCCCAGAAGGTGCCATTCTACCTAGTCAGCGTTGTGAAATCTTAAAATCCGAAATTCCACCTTGTCACTGCTCACGCCTGAAATGTGTATTCTGCCTACCTTCACATTTGTCAGCCGCGCAATCGATTCACGCATGATGATTGATTCATCATAGCTTTTCAGGCGAATTAGACAATATTTCAGGCGTGAAGACCTAGGACTCTGACCCTAATGATGTCGGTTACAGGCATAAAAGAATTCTGTAAGCATGCCTGAGATGAAATCATGTGGCGATGTTTTTCAGCATATACAGAATGTGAAATGGAGTTGTTGTTTGTACACTATAACATCTTTTGTTTGCACTTTGACTTGTTTCTTTTCAAATTATAAGTTAAGTTTGTTATTTTTATTTGAGAGGAGTCCACCTTCGTACGAAGCAGAATGTTGCGTGAACCAAACTGAATGAGTTCTTTGCATGTGACTCAGATAGACTTCATTCGGTTTATTACACTAGATGGGTTGATATCATAGTTGAAGTTGGAATAGCGAGAGGTAATGCAGGAATAGACATTCTAGGCAGTTGGCATGAACCCAGAGTTATAATGAGAATTGCTTGTTACAAACACATTTTCAACCGACGAAGTTCCATGACAATGCTTACCGTTTTCAGGATTGTTAGCTGCTCTGAGAGAGCACATGAAGAAGCCGTTAGTTTTCTTTCGCCCCTGTTTGAGACTCGACAACCGAATTCAGGCCAACATTCAGGGTACAAACCTTGCTGGCAGGAAGGGACTAGGAACCCCTGCCAGAGGAGGGACGACCTCGCTGACAGAAAGGGACTGATAGTAAGCACCAGTACCTGTAGGGTATGGAGACAGTAGAAATGAAAGGGGGACGCACAATAGACCAGTAACCGGTCTAAGTGCATGGGGAAACCCACCCCCTCAATACGGAATACGGAAATGTACAAAGAAACAATAATCGTATTTGTATGATCCATGTTTAATTGCAAACAAACTAAATAAAATTATTTCTTTCTAAGGAAGAATATTCTAATCACGTGCTTCTGTAAAGTAATGTAATGGCGGAGAGGATCTCTGAAATAAACGCACTTTCAGATTACCACGGAAACAAATTATCAAGCAATTACAAGTTGCGTCAATGTCAGTCATGTAGCAGGGCACGAATGAACGGGTAAGGTTTTGTTTCAGTGCCGCTTTATTCCTTAAGTACTGATAATATTGAATATTTGACGTGTAGTATAGATATTCAAGAGATAGCTTACGTTTGGTTACTCGTGAGTGTTATTCATACGGGATGGCGTTAAACCTCCAGAGCGAAATGACATTCGACAGCACGCAGGTCTCGCAAGGAATATGAAAAAGAATTTGAAGTTAGTAGTACGAAAGGTTGTGTAACACCTGATGGGACTTCCTGTTTATTTCTCAGCAGGTGTTAGTTACGCTAGTTAGGCCAGTCCTTATTTCGTGTAACATGTCAGTAAACTTTGTAACCATTACATTTAGAGAGTTGTTAGTTCAGAAATAAGTTCTTGTTTCTCGCCTTAGCTAAGAGTATTCGATCGCATCATACTTACAAGAATGGTTTTAGTTGTTGTCTTTTGTAAGCACTCAAAAAGGAAAGTGTATAGTTTTTCCAGAAGGACGCACCATTGTTACGGGTCTTGGTTCGGAAGCCTATTATGCAGTAAAACAATTGTCTATGGCCTTTTTAGTACTGTGAATTACACGTGCTGTTCCAACGAGAAGCTATTTTTATGACAGGTGTTGCAGACAAACTGCCTCAATTTAGTTAACTACTAAGTTTTCCATTAGGCACGCAGTCAAAAACTGGTGTTGGTTTACCGACGATTCCTAGTAACTGAACGAAACCCAACCGCAACAAACAGCTTCATGTTCATAAACATAAGCGTTTTATGACATGCTTGTTTTGCTCGCATTTTACAGCCACCCAGCCTCTTTCTAAAAACATGAATCATGATAACTGTACACATGTTTAAAATAACCGCAATGACCCGTGCATGAAGACCACCTACTGCGAAAGCAATTTTTGTTTAAACAAAACATTGGTCCATTAAAATAGGGAAAATATCAGAATACAAATATATTCAAAGTTAAGTTGAACTTCTGCTACGGATCACCATCAAAAACTAATTAATTGGTTCAGCGACTAACTACTTTTCTGTTATTGAAAATAGACGGTTTATTGGCTGAATCAAAAGCATCTCGCATTGCATGTGTTCCTGGTCTCATTTAATTAATTCTACTTAACTAAAATATTTCTTTACGACACATTTTGACAAGTTTGTAACTAAAAGTTCTGCAAATGTGTTTATCAGATTCGCCATGTCTGTGTGTATCTGTCCATCTGTCCATGTGTAATAACTCGAGAGCCCCTGATTGACGTTTCACAAAATCTTGGATTGCGAAATTTACTAAAATTTTCACGCCTCTTCTAACTTTGACTTCCCACCGCGGCGGCCCGAGTTCGATCCCGGTCTGGTCAAGTGGGATTTGTGGTGGATAAAGTGGCTCTGGGGAAGGTTTTCTCCGAGTACTTCGGTTTCCCCAGTCAATCATCATTCAACCAATTGCTCCACAATGACCCTCACCTATCATCTGGGGCTGGTCAAATAGGCCAGAAGTGGCCGCAGTACAAGGGACTTAGTCCCACCCCACTAGCATTAAAAAAAACTTTGACTAATGTTGTACAAAAATAATTGTCAGTGTGTGATAATAACTGTAGTAAGGCAAAATATTTACATAAAATATTAATATGTAAAGCATTGCATGAAATTTTTACTTGTATTTGATGTTAATCAAAAAAGCACCTGTAAATGAGATATAGACAGATGATTATCCGTATTATACGGGAACTTACATACAGAGTTAGGATGGAAACTTCGAGGAATCGATTAAATTGTGTGCTAGCAAGGGACCTTAGTCAACGAATGTCAGATTACATAAGGGAACAAACAGTAAACACTAGCTCATATGGACGCTGGCAAAGTTACATATTAGCACAAGCTGCTGCTCTTGGGGATGAAGTTAAACACATCATCCCTCACAGTGCGTCCCCTGACGTCACCTTCCAAACAGAGAACCTAGGCAGAAGCATGCTGTATTGGATATTCATCCACCATAACTAGCCCCTTCCTCTTTGTTTTTTGTCTTCGTATCATGTGACCAACACTTCAGTGTTACTTCACCTATTCCGGTTAATCTAAAGTTATTTAAATGGACAACTTAGAAATCGAAGATTGGCCTTCGTTTCAGCTGAGAACCAAACATGGACAAGAACGTAAATGTTCTAACAAAAAGTACAAATAACAAAGAAATTAATTTCACTGCTCCTTTTGCGCAGCTACGAAGGAAATGCAGTTATTTCTCAAGTGGAATATTTTAGATCGCGCCATAGCTCAGATGGTTAGTCACTGGTTTCCCACCGCGGAGGCCCGGGTTCGAGCTCGGGTCTGGTCATGTGGGATTTGTGGTGGACAATGTAGCACTGGCGCAGGTTTCCTCCGAGTACAGCAGGTCAGCAGTGGCCACCGAAGTACCAAGTGGACTTAGTCCCGCTCCAATAAGAAAAAAGAAGCAAAATATGTTACGACAACAAAATAATCAAAATGATAATTATTCACGAAGCAGCTTGCATTGCATGGAGATAACTCTAGGGCTCTACTCCACTCATATAGAATCTGACATTTGGGTGCTACCCTGCACTACTTCCATGCACTACGTAGTTCTCGAAGGCAGGCCTGCATCTTAATTCTCTTTTCACATATTCTTCTCGTCCTTGCAACTGCACGTTTTCCAGAGCTTTAGGCGTAAACATTTTGATTTCCTGTCAACCCATTTCTACTTTCTGTTTTGGAAGCATCCTAGTTTTAATTAATTCTGAAATGAAATCACATTTATAGAAAACCTATAACAATTTTCTTAATTTTTTATTCGTGTTGTTTAAATTATATTAAATCATACAGCGTTGCAATTTTCATATCTCATTTTCGTGGAATTTTTGATGAAAGCAAACTGACAAGAAATAATAAACTTCAGATTAACGTTGTCTGCAGCAGAGAATCCAATATAAAAACGTCTTTAATTAGATAATTAAAAGGTAAAGGTAAAGTTGTCTCTGTGCTTAACTAATTAAGGACTACGCCATGAAGACGTGTGGATGTATAGATCCATATTTTCTTGACCTCGGCACTAGTTTGTCAGCTTCACGTCCTGGCAGCTTTGGATGGACCCCAGAGACTGTCTGCACCATTGGAAAAATGAAATGTCTTGTCTTTAGCGGGACTCGAACTCCGATCCCTTGATTGTCCAGTCCGCAGCCAGTCGCTATACCGACTGAGCTATCCCGGCTCCAATGTAGAACATTAACTGTAGCTTATCATATGGCGTTGAATGCTATTATGAAGGTGAATATAGAATTGGAAAGTATTTAGAAGGCCGCAGGAGCGCTATAATATAGATATTATCCCGGTATTTGCTTGGTGGGTCTGAGAAAAAACCACTTGGAATTCATGGTATCCAAGATTTTAATCGAGCACCTTCCGAATGCAATTACACGTAGTTACCGCTACACTAGCTTGCTCAACGAACCGATAACATACATCTTAATATTCACTAACCAGAACTTGAAACTCCGGTACCGTAGGTAGACTTCAGCTCTCTCTAGAAATATATCCCTTGAAACGTTATTTCTGTAACGACCATTGAGCTACCGTGGTTCGAAAGTAGGAGTGCCATGCGGGAAAGAATTGCGATCATTCTTCCGCTCATATTGTATCTGGGTTCTAATACGTAAGATCTCGAATTCGTTTTGCAAGGATTATCACCGAGTTTATTAAATCTTCGGGAATAGAACACGTACAAATTTCCTAAAAATGACAATTCTGAAAGAAATTTGAAGCCATTACTTTAACAAGTAATTGCTTCACCCTTACTCACTCATGGAGTTGAGCTCTTCTTAAGAACGCGCCAGTTGTACATCTGTTCAAAAATTTCTCATCATTTTATAGAACGTAGAGGTTCATTGCGTTGTTCACAAAATCCCTCCAACGGTCCCTGTTCAAAGCCAGACCTATCCAGTCCATATAATCACATCCTATCTAAGTAAAGTCCATTTAATATTATCCAACCACCAACGTCTTAATCTTGTTAGTGGTCTCTTTCCTTCTGGCTCTCCCACCAGTATCATATAGCATTCCTCTTCTCCCCCATCGTGCTACATGCCCTTCCCATCTCATCGTCCTTGACTTGATCATTCTAATTATACTTGGAGAAAAGTACAAGTCATGAAGCTCCTCACTATGCAATTTTCTCCAACCTCCTGTCACTTCATTCCTCTTCGGTCCAAATATTCTCCACTATACCCTGTTCTCAAACACCCTCAGTCTATGTTCCTCCCTTAATGTCAGAGACAAAGTTTCACACCCAAACAGAACCACAGGCAAAATTATAATTTTGTATATTCTAATTTTTATGTTTTTGGATAACAGACGGGAAGACAAAAGCTTCTGGACTGAATGGTAGCAAGCATTACCCGAGTTCAATCACCTCTTAATTGTCTCCTGAATCAGGTTTTGATTTGTTATCGTTGTTCCCAAATATCTGAACTGGACGCATTTTCAAAGCATCTGTTTTCTATCGTTATGTCATGATTTTACCCTGCATTTTGATGATGAGACAGCAACATATACTTAGTTTTCTCTCTGTGTTTACTTCTAGATCAACCCACTTACTTGTGTCAATTAAAGTTTGTGTGTTTCTCTTCATGGTATCTATATTATCACCCAGTAGATTCACATCATAGGCATAGTCCAAGAGCTGACGTGCTCCGTTTAAGTCCAATCTGGTTTCGCTGGACTTTTGTGATGGCATAATCTAAAGAAAGTTTGAAAAGCAGTGGCGATAAAGCATCTCCTTGTTTTACACCATTCTGGATAGGAAATTTATCAGACAAATGTTTACCTACACGGACTTTATTATACGTTTCGTTTAAACACATTTTAATCGACCTAACTAGTTTCATGGGTATCCCAAACTCTATTAGAATATTGCACAATACTTCCCTCTTAACTGAAACAAAGGCTTTCTTGAAGTCTATGAATAGCTGATGCACCGTCTCATTGTATTCCCATTTTTTCTCCAATATCTGACGAATGCAAAAGATCTGATCTGTAGATGATCCGTTACGTCGCAACCTACACTGATGATCCCCAATAATTTCATCCATATATGGACTTAACCTTGAGAGAAGAAAATTGGATAAAATTTTGTATGAAGTTGATAGCAGTGATATCCCTCGATAATTACTACAGTCAGTTTTATCACCCTTCTTGTGAACTGGTACACTAATAGATTTCTTCCACTGATCAGGCAATTTTTCCTTACGCCAAATAGAAGTAATTAGATTGTGGATCTTAGAACGTAATATTTCACTTCCTGTTTGAATAAGTTCTGTCGAAATTTGATCACTACCTGGCAATTTATAACTTTTCAATTTTTCAATAGCAATTTCAAACTCAAAAGGGCTGGTATCAGGTATTAACGGCTCAACTGTGTGCATTTCTATCTGCCTAACATCACTGACCCTATGTACATTCAATAACTGAGAGAAGTAGTTCCTCCACCCATTCAAAATGTTGTGGGAATCTGCAAGCAGATCACCATTCTAATCCTTCACTAAGTTACTTCTGGGTTGGTAACCCCTATTAAAATCATGTATTTCTCCATACAGGTCTCTAATATTCTTGTTTTTACTGTTCACTGCAAGCTCATCAATTTTGTCTTTCAGATATTCCTTATTTTTTTCCTGAAATGCCTGCTGGTTTCACGTCTTATATTGTTCAGATTATCCCTATTAAACTCGCTTGGATCCTGTAACAATTGTACTTTAGTTTGTTTTCTTTGGTCTAGTAATTTTGAGCATCCGTCATCGAACCATGGCTTATGCTTCTTCAGTTCATAATTACCTAGACTCTCTTTGGCAGACATTTTTGTATCCTCTCTAATAGTTTCCCAAGCTTCATTAATATCCACCTCAGTGCGCAAGTTTTCCAAAGCTGTGAACCTATTTGAAATTTCAACACGATGCTGCTCTCATTTAATTTCTTGAGATTGAACCTCTCCATATGAATTTTTTGCGTTGTTTTTTGCTCGCTGCCAGTCTTTCCCTAACTTTTGCACCACCAGGTAGTGATCGGTATCACATCTGCTGCCCTGTATGCTCGAACATCATATATACTTGAGTGCCGTCTCCTGTCTATCAAAATATGGTCGATCTGATTGTGTATCTTCCCATCAGGAGATGCCCAAGTAAATTTATGAATGTTACGATGTGAGAACATTGTACTTTTGACAGTAAGATTTTTCGATGTGGCAAAGTTTACTACTCTAACTCCATTATCATTACTAATTTCATGCAAATTCTCATTCCAAATCGTTGGTTTGAAAATGTCTTCCCTCCCTATTTTAACACTGAACTTTTTTAGCAAAATTTCCATAGGGTACTTCGGGAATTTATCAAATACCTGTTCCAGTTCTTCTTAGATCCTCTCCTTTATGTCATCAATTTTATCTTCTCTTAGGGCGTGAAAATTCATAACAATGATATCACACCAGCGACCTTTTACTATTATATATGATATCCTATAACTGACGAAATCTACCCTCTTAACTGCTGATACGATTCCCTTATGTACTAAGAAACTTGTACCTAATTCATGATTTTCATTCCCCTTTCCATAGAAAAATGTATATTCGCCTGCTGGTGCGATGCCACCTCCGCCAATCTGGCCTCCTGTACTCACCTCCAGCTAGTGCCGAGGTCAAGAAAATGTGGACGTATACATCCATTCGCCAATACACTTTCGTGGCGCAGTGCTTAATTAGTTAAGCACAAGGACACTTTACCTTTTTACCGTTGGAATGGGCAATAAATCAATTCCTGGCTTGTTCTGCGCTTCTTTCCCCCACTTTTTTCTCTCTAACTGCTGTGCACTGATTAGCGCTCCTTTTGGAGGTCTCGGATTCGGTTCTGAGCAAGATACCAATTATCATGACCGTATATACTTGTTGTTTTCCTCAGCTCTTCAAATCAAATGGCGGAAGAGCACTTGAAAATAGGTCACAGCCGTTTATTTTCACGCTCTTCAAAATTCATCATCCATAATCATCCCATCGTTTGATGGGGTTAGAAATTCTTTCAATAGAGCGTTAAGGTAAAAAAGGACTACGTTATGAAGACGTAATGTGGAGTGGGTGTATGGATCCACGTATTCTTGACCTTGGAACTAGTTGAAGGTGGGTGATAAAATTCACTATCCTGCCGCTTAAACCCTGGGGAAAGAACCGCCCCCCCACATAGCCATTGGGTAGGAGGCTGGGTGAACCCCCGAAACAGTTTCGACCATTTTTGCCCCTAACGGGAATTTTACTCCGGTCCTTCGGCCGTCCAGGTAGTAAGTAGCCAGTTGCTATACCGACTGATTTATCAAGCGAAAATTATTTCTTGCGAGAACTACGTGTTGTTCTCCTTAGTACTATGCCAGTGCTTCTATTTATGTCAAAGCTAGACGTAAGGCTTATTTCAAGTATCATCTGATATAGGAATACAATGGAGAAGCAAGCCCCTGCCTCAGTTCATCATACCCCACCTCTTAGTGAATGTGGTCTCGGTGTGATGAATTTTGGGTTAAACGCGATTTACAATTTTCTACCGTCAATCATCTGACGTTTCATAAACTCATCAAATGATATTCATATCTAGCAAACACGTGATAAAGGTTCCACGATGGGTAAAACCCGTCGACACCGGTCATCATTAGAATCATGTTCCATAGTATCGTTGAGATGGCAGCACAAGTACCTATACTTCTCATTTGACGCCCTCTACCAATTATCCCATAGTCAGTTGCGTCAGATGTCACCGATTTACTTTTTCTTTTTGCAGGGTTGTCAGTAATGTGGCATGGCCATGCTTCCGGTTCCTTGTTAATTGCGTAGTGAAGTGCAGTAGTGAGCATGTGTCAGTGTTTATTTTAATATTACCTTAAGTGTGGTGTTTTGTCAGTGCTTTTTAGTTTGAATAGTTAAAAGTGCGCTGCTGCATGACGCATCACAGGTACGCTTTCTGCTTTACATAATATAATTTATTTTGAAAAGTGGGTAAACCGAAAAGTGAATTATATTTTTAGCCATCTGTAAAGGAAAGTTTATCAAAGTAAACTTAATCTTGTCGTTTCTTAACTGTCAGGACATTTATAGCATTTGGTAATCGCTGCTGAGGAGTACGTAATATGAAACTTGTACATCTTCTGGTGTACGTGTATCTTACGTACACGGTGGTTCAGAAATTTGTTCTACTTCCGTTGTCACATGTTTGGCTACCTGCATGCAACAAACA
>NW_019728498.1:1838296-1880782 GCF_002891405.2 Cryptotermes secundus | reverse complement strand
TCTATGAATAGCTGATGTACTGTCTCATTGTACTCCCATTTTTTCTCCAATATCTGACGAATGCAAAAGATCTGATCTGTAGTTGATATGTTACATCAAAACCCACACTGATTATCCCCAACACTTTCATCTATATTGACATAACCTTGAGAGAGGAATTTTGAATAAAATTTTGTATGAAGTTGATAGCAGTGATATCCCCCGATAATTACTAGTCAGTTATATCACCCTTCTTGTGAACTGGTACAATAATAGACTCCTTCCACTGATCAGGCAATTTTTCCTTATGCCAGATAGAAGTAATTAGATTGTGGATCTTTGAAGGTAATATTGCGCCTCCTGCTTGAACAAGATCTGCCGGAATTTGACAACTGCCTTCCGATTTATAACTTTTCAATTTTGCAATAGCAATTTCAACCTCCAAATGGCTTGTATGAGGTATTAACGGCTCAACTGTGTGCATTTCTATCTGCCTAACATCACTGACCCTATGTACATTCAATTACTGAGAGAAGTAGTTCTTTCACCTGCTCAAAAATTGTGGGAATATGCAAGCAGATCACCATTCTCGTCCTTCCCTAAGTTATTTGCAGGTTGGTAGCCCCTCTTGAAGTCATTTATTCCTCCATACAGGTCTCTAACGTTCTTATTTTTACTGTTCGTTGCAAACTCATCAAATTTATCTGTCAGATATTCCCTCTTTTTTTTTCCTGAAATGCCTGCTGGTTTCGCGTCTTATATTGTTCAGATTATCCCCATTTATTTCGCTTGAATCCTGTAACCATTGCAATTTGGCCTGCTTTCTTTGATTTAATAATTTTCAGCATCCTTCATCGAACAATGGCTTATGCTTCTTCAGTTCATAATAATCTAAACTCTCCTTGGCATAAATTTTTATATTCTCTCTAATAGTTTCCTAAGCTTTATAAACATCCACCTCAGTTACAAGTACTAAGTTTTTGACATTATCCGTCGTCTTGTCTATCTTCGGAGATAAGGGCTAACTCTGTCTATTGGACCCAACTGAGTATTTTCTACCTGAGGACGGGAACAGACTCCAGTCTTCGAAACGTTGTGTTTTGAAAAAGAAACAGCATTTTTTTTAAATGGGCAAGACGATAGATAATGTCCAAAAACATAGTACTTCCAGCAAAATACCATTGTTACAAACTTTTAGATGTTATCCAACTCAGTGTCCAAGTGTTCCTCGACCGCGAACCTATCTGAGATTGCAACACGATACTGCTCTTTACCCTCCAACTCATTTAAATTTTGAGATTGAACCTCTCCATACGAACTCTGTGTGTTGTTTGTTTGTTTAGTGCCAGTCTTTCCGTAACTTTTGCCACCACCAGGTAGTGGTCAGTATCACAATCTGCTGCCCTGTATGCTCGAACATCATATATACTTGTGTGCCGTCTCCTGTCTATCAAAACATGGTCGATCTGATTGTGTATCTTCCCATGAGGAGATGACCAAGTAAATTTATGGATGTTACGATGCGGGAACATTGTACTTTTGACAGTAAGGTTTTTGATGTGGCAAGGTTTACTACTCTAACTCCATTATCATTAATAATTTCATGCAAACTCTCATTTCCAATCGTTGGTTCGAAAATATCTTCCCTCCCTACTTTGGCATTGAAATCTCCTAACAAAATTTTCATAGGGTACTTCGGAAATTTATCAAATACATGTTCTAGTTCTTCATAGATCCTGTTCTTTATGTCATCAATTTTATCATCTGTTAGGGCGTGAACATTCATAACAATGATATCACACCAGCGACCTATTAATATTGTACTGTATATGATATCCTATCACTGACGAACTCTACCCTCTTAACTGTTGATACGATTCTCTTATGTACCAAAAGACCTGTACCTAATTCATGATTTTTATTCCTCTTTCCATAGAATAATGTATATTAGCCTGCTGGTGCGATGCCACCTCCATCCCAACTGACCTCTTGTACTCCCGCTAAATCTAACTTATATTTTAAGATTTCTCCCGCCACTTCCATGAGCAAACGTGTCCTATACATACTTCCAGCATTCCAGGTACCAAATCTTATACCCATTTTCTTTCGCTTAAGTCGTTTATACAAGGAATCCTTCCAGGTCTCAGGCTTCTTGAGAATTTTCGTAAAAAGTTTCTTTTTTTTTAATTAGGAGTGTAGGACCCTACGACCAACCCCCAAGCTTCATTACCACCCCTTGTTGGATGTCCGCGACTGTTTATTCAGTATATTCGCAGCTTCCTGCTAAGTGTATCAGAAATACAAAATTCATGCCAGCGAGCTCTCTATGTCTTCTTGACATACTCAGGATTATTAAAGTGATGGAAATAAACATTGAAGCAGTTTTCAAATCCAGTAAAATACATGACAGAGAATAATTATTTATATTGTTAGTATAGAAAAACTAAGTATATGTTGCTGTCTCGTCACCAAAATCAAGGCAAAATCATGACATAGAGATAGGAACAGTTGTTTTGAAAATGTGGCACAGTTCAGATATTTGGAACAGCTGTAAAAAATCAAAACCTGGCTCAGGGGAAATTAAGAGAAAATTAAATTCGAGTAAGGCTTGGTAACATTCAGTCCATAAACCTTTGTCTTCTCGTCTGCTGTCTAAAACATAAAATTAGAATATACAAAACTATAATTTTGCCCGTTCTCCTGTATGGGTGCGAATCTTGGTCTCTGACGTTAAAGGAAGACCATAGAGTAAGGGTGTCTGAGAACAGGGTGTTGAGGAGACTATTTGGATTGGACAGTGATGAAGTGATAAGACGTTTGGAGAAAATTCCATAATGAGGAACTTCATAACTTGTACTCTTCTCCAAGTATAATTAGAATGATCAAGTGAAGGAGGATGAGATTGGCAGGGCAAGTAGCACGAAGGAGGGAGAAGAGAAATGCATATAGGATATTGGTGGGAGAGCCAGACCAAGACGTAAGTGGATGGGCAATATTAAACTGGATCTTAGAGGGATAAGATTGATTAGTATGGACTGGATCGATCTGGCTCAGGATAGGGACCAGTGAAGACACCATGTGAACACGATAATGAACCTTCGGGTTCCATAAAATGCTGGGAACTTTTATAGTGGCTGCACAGTCGGTGCTTCTCAAGACGAGCTCAACTCCAATTGTGAGTAAGTATAGAAAAATATGATAATTTTATTTAAGTAAAATACAGTGAGAGCTAAAATGTAAATCAGAACTTCTAAAACAGGTTCAAATTCGAGTTACTTTGAACGTTAGTACCAGGCTTGTAATTTTTAAGCAAAATGGCACGCAACAAAAGGCCCAAGTTTGCAGAATTCACGTTCAGTGTAAGATAAATGGAAGGCGGATAAGACTGGACGACTTCTTAGCATATATTTTCGGAAGTTTCATCTTTTGAGGTTTATTTACCAAAATGCTGCACGAATTTCTTTTTTCCCATTCAAACTGCGTATCTCAACCTTTCCCTCGTCTTTTGTTTTATAATCCGATCAATATCAAATGGAAGCGTAAAATTTGTAAGTAACTTTATTATACATTCCAATTATTGCGTAATATACTATATTTTCTTCTTAGTTTCATCAAGCATCTTTCTTAGATCCAAAGACTATTTTGTGATTAACGAAATTAAATGCGAATTTGTCTACACTATACAAAATGGAGGCCGGTCACGGTAGCCAAGCTGTCTAAGGCATGAACTGTCTTCATTCGTTTGGAAGCCGGGATCGTGGGTTCGAATCCCACACAAGACGTGGATGTTTGATATGTGTATGTGTTGTCGTGTGTTTACGTAGAGGCCTTACGACGGGCTCATCACTCGTGCAAGGAGTCCTGCTCTCTGTAAAATGGTCATGGAACTGAAAATCAGAAGCCATGGCCCAAGGGGCCTGGAGACAGCGAAAAAAAAAAATGGAAAATAGAGAATAATTTATATTTGCCACATGAAATATGAATAAATTCGTAGATATTATTTACACTGGCCAAAGAAGCACTTTCGTTGTGAGGTGTTGAGTGCGAGGGTAGAAGGCTCGTAAATGATGAGCGGTTTCGTAAGATGAGCAGCTGAAAATGTAAGCATGGGCTACTAGCCACTTATTCGCAAAATCTAATTGACTCGCTTCCTGCAATTTAATCATTACTTACACTCCCGAATTTCTAGTGAGACGAATTAAGTTATTTAGCGCTGTGCTGACACTAATCGGTATATCATTACATATGAATAAACTTATAAAAACTCCGTGGCCTGTAGTCCGCAAGCGATTTATATCGCTGCCGCTTGTCGGCGAAGTTAATGTCAACTTTTGCGGATAGAGTGTGTAACAAGGTCAACACAAATTATCGCTAGGACAGTTAATTACAGTTTTCTAGACCGGAGCCCCTATTTCCTTGAAATAGCTCCTCAGTTATCCTCACAAGGCTGTGTGAACCCCATTCCAGACGCATTACTTCTCAAAAAATCTGGTAGCGCCGGAAATCGAACACAGGACACTTGGATATTTAGGCAGGAACTCTGATCACTAGACCACAGAGGCGGTCTATGAATAGACAGATATAATTTAAATTTAAATTTATGAGAAGGACTATCTAAACTGAAATACTGATAGCGATATTCATTGTATGGGTTGAACTGATATGAAAACATGATAGAAATTTATGCTCGTAAAATAGAAGTAAGCTGTATGAAGACTGAAAAGGAGGAGAAGAGCAGAATAGGAGAATACAGACGAAAAAGAGATGGAAGAAATATTGATCGAAAATGTCTGTCGGTCGACGGAGGTCGTTGGTAGTTTCAACTAACAGGATGAGTGATGGGTCCGGTCACCGGAGTCAAGTCTCATCGTATTAGCGACTCCATTCATCACCGGAGCGCGACGGATTGCGCCGGAGAGGAGTTTAGTTAGCGTTCTTAAGTTAAAGAAACCTGCCATTTTCACACAAAGCTCTCCCCCTTCTCAAACAACGTTTCGGTACATCGCTGTCAACTTGAATTAGGGATTAATTCGAGTGAAACAGAAACTAAATTGTGACATTTGTTCCGGGGAAAATAAAATTAAATTCTTATTTAAGCTATCTTATAACATTTGTTNGCTTTATCGTGTCTCACGGTGTTGTCGCTTGCAGATTTACTTATACTTTTTCTTCAACCCTGAAGATGGGGGCGATACGTTCCTCCGAAACGTCGGTTAACACCACATATACACGGTGCCAAATCCCAGAAGACTGCATTCTTCATAGTCACCGCCGTGAAAGCCTCAAATCTTACATTATTAAGACTANGTAAGTCCTGCTCTTATGTCCACCTCCGTAAATAATGCTACTGAGTAACATACAGAACTGAACTTAATGTTCATTATTTTTAATTTAAAGAGCATTATTAAGAATANTTACATTATTAAGACTATTTGACCGCCTCTGTGGTCTAGTGGTCAGAGTTCCTGCCTACAGATACAGAGTTCCGGGTTCGATTCCAGGCGCTAGCAGATATTCTGAGAAGTAGTGGGTCTGGAACGGGGTTCACTCAGCTTCGTGAGGGTAATTGAGGGGTATTTCAAGGAAATAGCGGCTCCGGTCTAGAAAACTGAAATTAATGGCCGTGGGGAATCTTTGCCTTGACCACGCGACACCCTCTATCTGCTAAATTTGGCACTAACTTCGCCGACAAGCGGCGGTCGCTCGGTCGGTATAGTTCGCTTGCGGACTAAAACCACGGAGTTTCTTTAGTTTATATTAACGCTATTTAGATACTGCGCCATAGCTCAAGCGGTTAGTCTCTGGCTTCCCATCGCGGCGGCTCGAGTTCGATCCCTGGTGTGGTCAAGTGGGATTTGTGGTGGACAAAGTGGCGCTGGGGAAGGTTTTCTCCGAGTACTTCGGTTTCCCCTGCCAATCTTCATTACACCAATTGCTCCACAATCACCCTCACCTATCATCTGGGGCTGGTACAATAGGCCAGAAGTGGCCGCAGTACAAGGGACTTAGTCCCATCCTACTAGTAATAAAAAGGCTATTGAACTTCCTTGTAGAGTAATTGGCCAATTGCCGAGTCAGAGACAAAGCCCTCAACTTAAGGTATGAGTATATGATAGTGTGTTGCCTGATCACGTGAACAACTGTGAGAGATCAGTGCCACTTCGTCAACCACTAATTTTGCATTAAGTCACTCGGGATCGAGCAATGGCGTCCGCAACGAGACTTCGTCTACCTACCTGAGAATGACACGGCTGAAACCACTTCTTTTTTTTCTTTATGTTATTTAAGGACGCGTTCAGTATGGAGATTATATGTATAGTGTCAGACGTTACGATGACACATGAATTGTAATGAATTGGAAAGGATTTGGAAGCAAGCGGTCGTGACCTAATCGAGATAATATCTCTACGGGTACCTGGACGGACTGAAGAATACTACGAAGATCGGCATTCAGGATAGCCGGTGTCCTGGTCTGGATACGCACCGAGCGCTTCCCGAATATAAGTCTGGAGCAATATTTCAAGACAAACCTGTTCTGTTAGAACCACTATGTTGTTGATATATAATATTTTAACGGATTTGATCAACGCGTTACCTGGCAACAACTCTGTGAACATGGTCCAACACGCAAGAATAGAGAGGCTGTTTTTTTATGTTGCCCGCGTTATGCCCAGTGCTACTAACGGACCAATCAACTCGCAGTCTGACACGTGACACGTGTTTTCTGTGTGATCTGCGCCATGCAAAAACAGAAGGGCTGTGTTTTCTGTGCGTGGTCCGTGCCCAGAGGATACGAGAGAATACGGGAATGTGAATTACTTCACTTGAGTTAAAGAGTTTCAAGGGAACGGCAGTGTGGCCAGGAGAGGAATTAGAAGACTCAGTGTGTGACGCTACATGTGCTGTAGTACCTCGGTATTGGGAGTGTATAATTTAGTGAGGTCTTTTTAATTCCTGTGTTATAAATCAGTTACCTGACAGTGCGTTGGGATATCACAATATATAGCGTTGAATGGTGGGAGATTTATGAGAGACTAATCGAACTGGACGAAGAAGGAAACAGCCATGACATATCCAAATGCATCGTCCCAGAATCTTTTCGAAGAAACTGAGGAATACCATGAAAATTCTCGCACATGATAATCGATATCTCTTCAGGACTTTACGAATACAAAGGGCTGCTAACAGTTTTTTTTTAAATTCCCTTATTGGGGGGTGGAGTCCAATTGGGTCCACTCGGCACGGCGGCCACTGATTGGTCTATTATAGCCTTCCCCGAGTGATTATGATGATGGAGAATTTGGTAGAATGAAGATTGTTCGGGAAAACCGAAGTACTAGGAGGAAACCCGCCCCAGCGCCACTTTGTCCACCACAAAACCCATTTCACCAGACCCGGGATTGAACTCGGGCCGCCGCGATGGTAAGCCAGCAACTAACCGCTTGAGCTTTGGCGGGGCCTTCCTGACAACAGATACTGTGAGACGTTCGAAACGGATTACACATATTGACAGATTTCACGTATATTAAAACAGGTCACCGCTGATTGCTCTCCTCCCAAAGAACCGTCTATAAACATTAACACAATCAGTTTATCCCGAAACAATTCCAAAATGATAAATAAATTTGATAGTACCTTACAATTTGTTGTTCGTGACTTCATGTATTCTTTGTGAGAGTAAGTGGTGACCACGCTTGCGAACCACTCATCAGACATTCACACATCTAAAGAAGCAAATGAAATACGAAGCTGTTATATTCAGACCTTTCCCTCGTTGACCTGGCAATGCTGCAAAACTTCTTGCTTCGTTTCAGAAGTATATTTAAGTCAAATTATGAAAAGAGCAGGACCTAATTAGCTGGTATAAAATTGAGTAAATATGATGCAAACAAACTTGAATTCCATACTTCAATATGTTCATGATCAGGATATTAAAGGTGACCTAGCAAATAGCACACGGCTCTTGAATTGAACGCCATATTCCCTTTATTCTTGGCCGACAATTGTCTTCTGCCTCATCTCAGCGCTGTCTTCTCTCTTCATTGATTAGACGAAGAGATTAAAAGGCATCATGACAGGGCCCCATCCAAAATTTATGTACACTTTTTTAAATATTTTGTTGCAGTAAATGCAAACATGTTTACTATTTAAATAAATTCTGACATTTGCCGTTAGGTTCTAAAATAAAAGCCGTAAATAAATTGAGAAGCAGCAACCTGGAGAGTAGAGAGAAGTTAATTATTTAACTTGCGTTTTAGGCCTAATTGTCTAGAAAATGGAAATAACCAACATAATTACTGTGCAGTGGCTCAGCCGCTATTACAGATGTTCACAGAACCAATCGTAATCTTAATATTTACTTGCTTTCTTATACCTTACGGTGTCTAGTTTTTTTTTTTCATTTTGATCATTTTACAGACGGCGGGACTCCTTGGATGAGTGATCAGCTCGTCTCTAGGCCTCTACCTAAACGCAGGACAACACAAACACAGAATTAACATATACATATACTAAATATCCATGTCTTATAGGTGGTTCGAAAACACGATCCCAGGTTCCGAGCGAGCGAAGACAGTACATGCCTCAGACTCCTCGGCTACAGTGACCGGCAATTTTAACATTTCCGTGCTAAATTCTACTATGCAGCTTCATAATTCTTGTTTTAATTTTAATAGAAAGTAGTATGAACACTTTTACGTCAGTTGTTTTTATGTTGGTCTGAAACGTAGTATTAACACAGAATTAACCTTAAATTACAAACTTGGGGCGCATTCTCTAAATGGAAAAAGGAATCACTATTAAATAATATATATGACTGATTTACATATATATATGACTGATTTATGTTGCATCTAATCCCGAACTGCAGATATAAAAACGGATTAAATTAAAATTGAAATTAATAATTACTCCACATAAAATCCTTTGTATTAATTTTAATAAGAAATATATATATATGAAAATCAGTTGTTTCCCCTTCCAAATTGTAATTATGCTTCCAATTATAGATCCAATGGTATGTGGGATATTTCACATTTTTCGACATTTCAGATTGCACTTGTAATTCATATTATTATGTATGTTGAAATATCTCTCAGTATTAAGCTTCTTGTTCTTCTATCTATCTATATTTATTCCTGTTACTCCAAATTGGAGCAAAGGGCATCCGTGAAACAATTTGTTTCACTTCAGTTTCTTAATCTTAAATAGTCGGTAGGACTCCTTCGTCGAGTGACCAGCTCGTCGCCAGGTAGCTACCTATACAGGACAACGCAGAATAAACGCAGACAAACATCCATGACTTGAGTGGAATTCGAACCCACGGTTCCAGCGTTCGAGCTAGCGAAGACATTTCATGCCTCAGACTGCAAGGCCACTGTGATCAGCAAACTTCTTACTACGTGTAGAATTATCAAACTTGGAGCTACACCGACACAAGTACGAGTAGGTCAATTTCCGTCGCGGACATAAAGTTATTCTTGGGGAAGTTAAATCTAATACGTAACATTTTCGTCAAATCTAAGTTCCGCCCCCCCCCCTCCCGGAGTGAACACAGATGTATCATATGAAGTTTTTGAACCTGCATGCAATGGGCGAAGATATATTGAATCTGTAAGTACCAACCTATTTAGCAGCTTCGAAAGGAACAGTCACTCACTCATTCATGGAGCTGAGCCCTTCTTAAGAAGCTGCTAATTGTGCAGCTACTCAAGAACTTCCCAGCATTTTATGGAACCCGAAATTTCATTACCGTGTTCATAAAAGTCCTCCACTGGTACCTATCTTGAGCCAGATCAATCCAGTCCATATCATCTTACCATATCTCTCTAAGATCCATTTTAATATTATCCCCACACCTACGTCTTGCTGTTCCTAGGGGTCTCCTTCCTTTCGGCTTTCCCACCAATATCTTACATGCAATCCTCCTCTCACCCATTCGTGCTATTGAAAGGAACAGCAGTTAAAAATAGTATTATTAACAATATTTAAATTTCATTTTATTAATATTTGTAGAGCTTGGGATAATGTCGCCTCCGCATTTCGAAATATAATTTTCCGAATAATATAGTGTGGGTAATAAGGTTTTGAGTTAGAACTTCTAAATCCCCGTCATGAATTTCAAATGGCATTAAGCGCAGACGCCCAGTGTGAATGCGGCGGCTGGTTCATTTAGATGAAGGACTGATCTCTTTCAAACGATCGGAATCGATAAAATGCACACAGCTGGAAGTTCCCGAAAAGAGTGTCCTCATAGCGAATACAGAGTTTCTGTATTGAAGGAGAATGTCCAGATTAAATATTAATCAGTCATTACAAAAAGTAGTAGAGAATGTAGCACTCGAAAAGGAAATCCTTATTTACATATGTAGTTTAAGGTTAATTTGAATTTAAGGATTTGCAGACTAAGCTCATTTAGTAGTACTTAATATTTCGGTTTCATACACGCAGTATAAGTTATGTTAGGAGCATCTACATGGCGCTCACAAGTTGGATTTGTATATCTTGTCTGTAGTTTCTCGCTACTGGCTTTATTTTCACACGCGTTTATAACCTGTTACTGATGTAGACTACAATTTGTGTGTGTATGTGTTAACCATTGTAAATAGAAAGATAGTTTGCATTGGCTTCGTATTCTGCGTAGAGCATTGTATGAAAGGGGTAAAGGTATAACTTTTGACAGAAACCTTCTTCCTCACTCTCAAGCCGATGTCATGACAAGTGAAAGGAATGAAAGGACCATACAAAGAGTCAGTTACATTTTTCTAGTACCGTCACCTTCATACTGAAATTTGCTGTTAATTTTATATGGAAAATAACAATTTAATGTGAGATTTGAAGTTTGAATATTTGTGAAAATTTATATTGGGATTTTCTGAGTATTACAGTTTCTAGTACAGCAGATAGATTTCTGACGGCCACATTTTCCCACCTTCAGGATAGCCTGAATAAAACAAAACAAAATTGGACATATTTGGAAGTTTAAGAATAACAGTTGTGACCTGTATGTTTCATCTGGTAAGCATAATTTTTTCTTTAATTCGCTTAGTGAGGGGTGGAGTCCAACTGGGTCCACTCGGCACTGCGGCCACTGATTGGCCTATTGTAGCTTACCCTGGGTGATTATGGTGATGGAGAGTTTGGTGGAATGAAGAATGGCAGGGAAAACCGAAGTACTCGGAGGAAACTCGCCCCAACGTCACTTTGTCCACCACAAATCCCACTTGACCAGACCCGGGCTCGAACCCGGGCCACCGCGGTGGGAAGCCAGCGACTAACCGCTTGAGCTATGGCGGCATAGTAAGCATAAATTGGAACAGATGAGTAAAACATTACAACATCTGTTACGATCGTGAGCTTCTGTATTATGCAGTGTGGTCTAGAAACGTGTGCAAGAAGAAACTGTTCTGAGATTACTTCCTATGCTATTCTTCTTCATACATTTTATTCCAAACGACAAGGATACAAGAATATGAGGCGCTATGTTACTAGTTATATATTTCAGTGATTAATTCTTTACATAATTTCCACGAGTGCATATTTCACTGGGTTACAAGCTGTCGTATATAAATTTAAGATTTTCCAAGGTCAACATACATGTAACTGTGAAAAATGACGTCTTCTGGGATGTGACGCCGTGTAGATCTTGTATAAATCGACGTCCCTCCAAAATATCGGTTCACACAAGATCTGCACGGCGTCACATTCCAGAAGACGTCATTTTTCATAGTCACAGCCGTGAAAACCTCACATCTTACATACATGTAACTGTAAGAATATAAAAATGTTTTATAAACTATTTGTACGTATCTTTGAATTTTACTTTGGTATTAAATTTCGTACAGGTAGAGGCCTTGCGACGAGCTGATCACCCGCCCAAGGAGTCCTACCGCATGTGTAAGATCTAGAAAAACTGAAGTGAACGGAGAAGTTCATGGAGGTAGGCCTAGGCCCACTGGGGCTGTAATGCCGAGGAAAAAAAAATAAATTTCGTGGTCCAGTGGTAGTTACTTATCGCCATATCAGTAAATATAAATTCTCACATACGTCGTACTGTAATTTTACATTGCAAAAAATGGCCTTAACAGAAATTATTTTTTGGAGATCTGTTACCACGGTAAATTTAATGTTCTTGTATTAAGCGACTTGAACATCGTTCTTGTCGGGGAAATTTGTGTAGGTGCCACATTGCAATTATAGAAAATAAGAAATTAGAGAAGAGAGCGAGTGTACATCTATTTACGAAATATATTTTAAATTCATCAGTTTATATTTTAGCAGTTATTTGGAGATACGCACAAAAGGATAATTTGCAAAAAAATTAGGCTAAAAACGGAATTTCCTAAGACACAGAAAACTGCAAGTTATTTCCTACCCGTCGATTCAATAGAAAAATATTTTGTTCGGAAAATAATGAAAATTTCGTAACTTCCCTTCTTTACCTTATATCACAGTGTACGTGTATGTTTTATATATGCGTGTGTCTTTTTTACTCTCAGATAACAAAGAACTACACCCCTTTTTCGTTTTACCAGTTGAATGAGCCACACTGACCAACATACGCAGTTTTATATGCGAGCAGTGTTCATTGCACAAAGGTGACACAAATCAACATTTATGGGGAAAGAGAAGGAAACATTTGGAAAGTGTAATTTCCGGTACGTATACTGCGTATAACAAAGATTCGCTTCGTTTGGTTTTAACCGTACAATATGTGGCATTGAATGTAAACAGACTTTCAAAATCGCTAGATCATTATTATAGTTCATAATAAAGTTACAGATTTATGTACTCCAGCTTGGCGAGAGGTTGGATGTGTGGGACCTCACTGTAAAATTAAGTGGATTAAGGAGTTGCATGATAGTCCTCGGGCTTAGACTGAATTTTTGGTACTACCCGATTAAGAAGAAAAAGAATGAGAATGGAAGTCTACACCTCTGTATTACATTAAAAATGAGCGCTTCGTTCACTTATAGCGGCTGCGTGCTGTCTGCAGTTATACAAACACACACTACGTGTGCAGTCGAACGGACATAACTGCATATGAGGATGAGAGCAGGAACTTGGACGAGGTATATTGTTGTCCAGACTTAGCCTGTTATTATATTGTTACGCATATGCCAGATGCTGGGCAACGGCTCGATAAATATATTCCAGAAGTTACGCTGTCAAGTTACGCACTTGTTAATTTGGAATAAACGCTGCATTACTTTACGTTACGTTACGTCTCCTTTCAAGGATGTTCCTGGCTGTGTGCCTTCCACCTAGCATGTGGGCTCTAATCCGACTACCAAGCCTCCCCCCCACCCTAACTGGCCAGAAACGAACTTTATCGTGGCCACTCCTGAACTTCTGGCTAAGGACAATCCCTCGAGACACCTTACCGGCCCACTTATTATCCTTTCAGCAAAACTTTGTTTCTGCCAGAAGCTAGTATTCTTTATTTATTTTCTGAACTGATGATTGTTTGAGATGTTTCTTTCTGAGTAATTCAGTGGCGTGAAGACGTCCATCACCAAGCAAGCTGCAGCAGTTCTCTGTGCTTTTAAAATTTAGTCAGACAATTGTACCACTTACGTTGATATTTCAGTTAAAGATATCCAGTCATGTGAAGTTGTTCACAATCTTGCATTACACTTCACCACAAAGTACTCAGAAACACCTTGCACATTAGAATTACTGTGCTGCACTGAGCTGCCGTCTGAAATCAGATCCGTTACGCGAGAATACATAGTATGATAGGTGTATGTATATATATACTGTATATACATACATATGTGTATGGTACTGATTTCTGTTAGAGGCCCAGTCGAAACCAGGGTCATAGTACGGCTGGAAGGATTAAGTCAATTGAAAAAAATTATAATGACCTCATCGGAAATTGAACCCGCGACCTTCCAGCTTGTAGCATAGTGCCTGAACCAACTACGTTTAAATAATTTTCCTGCGGAGTAAAGCGCNATATAGTGACCCATATTAACACTCGAATCGGTTTTATTTACGCGAGAATACAGAGCATGATAGGTGCGTATATAGATATATAGTGACCCATATTAATATTCAAATCGGTTTTATTAAATATTTTCGTGTTATTTCCAATACTAACAATGCTTAATAATTTTTATTTTTAAATAATGTTGCGAGTGAAGTGAGATTGAAGACTACTAGACGCATATGCGCAAACGAAGGGCATTTGGTCTCACGTATTTGGGTCCATAGAAAATACACTTAAGATGTTTCCGTATATCTGACTACGCTTTTAAAACTTGTCGATATACTGACATGTACAGTGGCGAATTTTCCACTCTTGAAAGGGAAGGATTTCAGTCCTAGTTCTGAATTCAAGATTAATTATTCGGACAGAGAGAGAAATTCCGCGGCTTGTTTGGCCGATATAGTCCCATTTTCCGACGCGTTCATGGACCCATTTGAAGATAAAGGCTGTTAGATTTGGTCGTTTGTGAAAGAGAGAGAAAGTGCATAATGAGGAAAATATTTTGTGCAATCAGGTACAAATAGCGCAGTCGATATTGCGATCGGCTATGGGCTGGGCCACGGAGGTGTCGGAGTTCGAGTCCCGGTAGGGTTAAGAATTTTCTCTTCTCTACCGGCTCTGGGGTTCCAGGTAAAGACCCGAAATTCCGGCAGAATTTATGTCTGATAAGTCTCCTGTCCACGACAGGAAAACTATTCGAAAAAGTGATATTAAAATTCCTCCAAAAACACATTGAAGATAGAGGCCTGCCCAACGCAAGCCAGTTTGGTTTCGTGCATGTCACAGCACGACATTGAAATGTATGAGGCTGGCGGACCACGTGACCCTTAATTTCAACAATAAAATGTCTACGGCTGCGGTGTTCTTGGACATCGAAAAAGCTTTGGATACCACGTGGCACTCAGGCTTGCTTTACAAGTTATCAAAATTGCAATTCTCGAAGAGTTTGACTAAGCTTATTGGGTCCTTTCTTTCTCAACGTAAATTCAGGGTTTCGGTTGAAGGAGAAATGTCAACGCGACGGGAAATGCAAGTAGGAGTGCCACAGGTTTTGGTACTGTCTCCTACCCTTTTCAATCTGTACATTAATGATGCCCCCCAAACTCATGGTGTTCACCTAGCTCACTTTGCGTACACACCTGTCTGTATGCTACAGATCGCAAGGAGGGATTTATTGTCAGAAACGTCAGCGCGGTCTCAGCTCAATGGAGACCTGGTGTGAGCCCTGGAATATTAAAATTAATGAAGATAAGACTCAGGGGGTCTACTTCTCTCGTGGTCGTCGACCGCCTGAGTCTTGTCTCACTCTAAATGGACGAAATATTCCATTTGTAAAAGTGTAAAATATCTAGGTGTAATCTTTGATAAGAGAGTTACATGGAGATTTCCCACAGAAATGATCGAAGCCAAGGCCTTCAGAACATTCATTAGAGTATATTCCCTATTCAAAAGTGAATGATTGAGCGCTAATATTAAACTTACTCTCCACAAAGCTCTTATTAGATCAGTAATGACTTATGCTAGTCCCCCCTGGGAATTTGTGGCAGACATCAATCTAACGAAATTGCAGCGCCTGCAAAACAAGGTTCTCCGCACGACTGGTAAATTTCCAAGGCCCACACCGGCCCTCGATTTGCACATGACGTTCAAAATCCCGTACGTATATGACTATATATCAAAATTATGCAGGCAACAAGCAGAAGTCATACAGAATCATGATAATTAGAATGTTCACAACGTCGGACAAGGCGAAGCCCGACACAGAAAGTATAAGAGGCCTAAACTTGGCGGCGGTCAGGCGTACGACCGTTCAAGTGATTAGATTGCCGTGGTAGCGAATTCTACTAGAAATAGGGCATAATCTGCTGTACTGAGCCTGAACTGAGAGATGCCTTGTAGATATTGTACATAGAAATAGGAATTAAGATTAAATCTGTAAATATATGTAAATACTAACAATGAACTCACTAATACGGACTATGACAGACACCGACCTCTCGTCAAAGAGTGCGTCCAAAATGGACAGGACAGTAACTTTCATATAAGAAGAGAAAAATCTGGTCATGTGCTCCAGCCGGGGCTCGAAACAAAGACAGAGTGACTGACTGACTGACCGTCAGTAGCAATGTGACTTTGACTTTGACTTGACTAAACACCTTCCAACAACAGAGAGACTCTTTTCTGTTTGGTTGGTGCGAAGGTTTAGTAACGAGATTCCAGGAATAACCAAGCAGTATTTAAGAGTATTCGGGAGAATTTGTGAGTGTTTAAGTTTTTCAGTCACGGGAATTTCTTCGGGAAGACTTGGCGTGTGACTGGAAGGTTCCATGTGCAATATTTGTAGTGATATGAAGTACTAGTTTCTGTGTGAAAATCCGTTGCTAGGAGACGACTACTAGAGCCTGAGCATGCTTGTGCGTGTGCAACGGTGAACTGGAATGTATGTAAACCAGCGATAGCGCTGTAGCTAAGTGTAACTAAGAGAGAGCTGCAAGCTGCCAATAAATCCAATCATCCGAACTAGAACCCGTCATTTCGTCACTCCTACCCCCTTACACGTGACAATAATACATTGTCACGTGTCCGGGGTTCCGTGACAAATAATTACTTGGTTACGGATTTAGACGAGCTGTTTTATTGGGCGACTCGATTTACAGTCATGCTTAAAATCACTACAATCACTCTGACATAAATTCTTGATTTGACTAGACCATCGTCTCTGATTTGAACTCACTTCTCTGACCTGTGGTCTCACTTCTCTCTCTGATCACTTATCTGCGCCCTGGTCTGATCTTATCTTTTCTTAATTTTGTTCTCCTCGGATCTGATCTGTCAGAGTCAAAGTCACATTGCGACTGACGGTCAGTCAGTCAGTAAGTCTTGGTGTCGAGCCCCATCTGGAGCTCATGACCAGATATTTATTACTGTTTGATAGTCACGGTCTTGTTTCTGTGGGGCGCCATCTCTAACGAGAGGACGAGTCTGTCTTTTGTATATGCTGCAGGTCCTTGCTAGCGCAGTCTTTCTGGGGTCCGAGTCCCATAGCACTCACGACCATATTTTACTGTCTAAGATTTGAGACTTCACTTTTCATCGCCTCCTACGACTCGTAGGGTCACGGTGGAGGTATTCGATCCCTCCTCCACATGGGTGGATCTGATCTGATCTTGTTATATCTGGTTTAATATCCCTGAGGTAGGTTCTTTGCGTACCAAAATAGCAGACGCCGCCCCAAACAGTTTAATATTTCATTTCCATGCTAACCTGCTGCTTATGTGCGCGCTATCACGGAAACTCCTCCAGTTTTGCATTAACCTATTTGTCTAGCCGAGTGTTTCCATGGAAGTGCATGTATACTCGTCCCATGGTAAGTCGTTGCATACGAAATCAACTTTGTTCTCACTCAAATGTTTCGACTTTTAGGCGGCAGTCCACAATATAATAATAATAATAATAATAATAATAATGACAATTGAATTCAATTCTTTATTAGTTACGTGCCCAGTCAACAGCCGCAAGGCCAATTACAGACACATCACAGTGCAGATACAAGTAATTACATTATGGACAATCGCAACATAAAGTGAAAGATGATGATGATAATAATAATAATATCAACAATTCAATTCAATTCTTCATTATTTATGTGCCGAGTCAACAGCCGCAAGGCCTATTACAGACAGAGCACAGTGTAGATACAGAGAATTACGTTATGGACAACCACATCATAAAGTGGAAGACAATAATAATAACAACAATAATTAGAAGAACCGGGACAGGTTCTCAGTCTTGTCCTTCCATTACACCTTCCGGTCTCTTCACTTGCATTTCTTTACAAAACCGGTACCGCAGATGTCACTAAGATTACTCGAGGCAACTTAGATGATATCTATAATTAACAAGATTATTATTGACTTGAAAGGATTCTGACGATGGTGTATACACTACTTCTTTTGGTTTATTTTGGACTTCACCCATCGTCTGGTAAGTGAAAGACAAAAAACCACGACGTTTCGGATACTGGATCTGTCTCCGTCTTCAGGTGGATAGGGAAGGATAAACCTACTCAGTTGGGCCCCTTAGAAAGAGCTAGTCTCAATCACTGGACGATTGAGTGATTGAGTCAGTGATTGAGTGATTGAGAGTAGCTCTTTCTAAGGGGCCCAACTGAATAGGTTTATCCTTCCCTATCCACCTGAACACGGAGACAGATCCAGTCTCCGAAACGTCGTGGTTTTTTGTCTTTCACATACCAGGCGATGGGTGAAGTCCAACATAAACCAAAAGAAGTAATGATTATTATTACTGAATGTTCCATTATAATGGGCAAGAGGTATTAATCTGAAGCTACAGATACAATTAATTTCAATATGTAATAATTCCTAGCTCTGAGATTGTAATCTGTATTTCATCTGCTTTTGACACTTCATTAATAGAATTATAGTTTATTATCAGCATCGATGCGAAATAGCGACATTAATAGAATTCGAAGCAGTGGATTGCTAATGATATTGATAGAACTGGATCACCACAAATTGAAACATAACCTGCCTACTTACGGTCCCTCCGTTGCTTACCCTACATTAAGTGCAAATCCCAATGCTACACTGATCTAACTCGCCGGTGATTGGCGAAGTTTACACGCACTGTTCTAGTGATTACATAATCCATTGTAGCAGCATGTCGTTATGAGATCATTTGTAGAACACGCGTTCCTGAAAAGTCCGACAGCATACGAAGCAAAATATGAATTGTAGCTAAAATGTGTCTGTAAACATGAAAAAACTGACTGTAAAGACCGGTAGATATGTATATATTTCTTCTTTTCCCATTGCTCCTAATCTGGAGGGTAGGGCATCCCTGAAACGCTTTATTTCACTTCAGTTCTTTAATCCTAATACAGTCAGTAGGACTCCTTGGACAGGGGGTCAGCCCGTCACAAGGCCTTTGCATATACAGGACAGCACAAATAAGAATAAAAGCAGACACATCCATTCCTTGAGTGGGATTTGAACCCACGATCCCACTGTTCGAGCGAACGAAGACAGTTTATGCCTTAGACCGCACGACCACTGTGATCGGCCTGTGTGCTTGCGTGTGTGTGGAAAATACAGTAGAAGAGCATGTGAAAGTGAAAGGTCATGGCAAACGTAAGAGATATTTTATTGCGGTTTCGTTGGTGGAGAATTTTTAATCTGTGGAAGAGTAGGAACTAGTGAGCGTGATGCGGTTCATAAGCGGTTTATGCTTTTATTCCTTGTACAAAGTGAGGTGTCAGGGACCAAAAGTCAGACAACATGATTAGGAGAGCAGCCACGCCACTTACATGTAAGAGCAGAATTTATTCTCTCTTTTACAAAAGTCATACACCTCACCGCTAATATGTGTTCGCAAGGTCCACCTCTCGAGCCGAGAAGTTTGTGGCAAATTTCAGTTTTTTGTTTAAGTTTAATTACCATTCCAGTGGGTCATCTCAGAGAAGATCAAAAGAGAAACCACTCCAAATTATTCACCTCTTGAAAGTTTCTGGTTTTGTAGGTTTTAATTTTAAATTTTTCTAGATCAGCAATTAGCGGACAACATGTAGCTCGCCCAGTTTTCCAGCTTGACTCGAAAGCTAACGTAACGAAAATAAACTAGTATTAAATTGTTTAAGTTAATTCTTCTAGGAAACTAAGCCCTTCAACAGCTGCAAATAAATTATACTAAGATCAGACTGTTTACTAGTGTTCTTATTAATAAAGGGAATGGCTATTTTGAAACAGGTTATCCAAAAATACTGATTTAAGTTAAAATTATTGTGATATATGTTATCACGGTGCAAATTTATGGAAATAACGCCAGCCACACTTGCGATATAAATTCTGGTAATATTGTGTACAATGCGTTACGCTCAAAATTAGCATGTCATAAGTTATTTCTAACTGCTTCGAAAGTAGGAAGAAATTGGTCTTTTCAGGAAACAAAGGCTTGAGACGCTGAGAATTCAATAAAAACTTAAGAATTTAAACGCAGGAATTTTAAGCACGAGAAGATCCAGGAAACGCATGTCACATATCTTTATGGTGGCATACGGATAGGGCTAGAAATTTGTTTTACTACAGACAGACGGCTGCGTAATTTGGGTGATGGGTAAACTATTCTTACTAACTGGAGGTAGACATCTGTGTGGGTAGGTGAGATAGCTCACACATTAGTCTGGCTGTACAGATGTATAATAGTGAAAATTACAGGCACTATGCATTATTTAGTGGCGTTTTGTGGAACACTAGGCTGCAGTAATTCAGAGAAGTGAAATGGGAGGGGAAAGGACGGGAGAATTATCTGCCCACGTATCTTCTGAATTGCTATCCTTTATTGACATTCATGCCTGGTCAATTAGCACCACTGTGCAGTACGGATTTTATTCATGTAGCTAAAGGACCGGAACAGGGATGGATAAATCTGCAATATTGCATTCTGCACATAATTTCATAGTTGTACATTGTACATTGTAGGACGCGTGCAAGTTTGCCTTCAGGTACAAATCTCGAAGCTTCTCTTTAGGGCAAATATTGATTTCCATGTGACTACAGGCTATTGTATCACAATCATATGTACGGCTAATAGTGTCACTGGCCCCATTATTTACTGCACTGAATTTTTCAAATGCATTTCTTTGTGTATATACGTATATATGTGCAGCCGTGGTAGCTCAGTCGGTATAGCGACTGGCTACAGGCTAAACGACCGAGGGGTAGGAGTTTGAGTCCCGGTAGAGTCAAGAACTTTCTCTTCTCCACGTCGTTCAGACCGTCTCTGGGGCTCAACCAGCCTCCTCTCCAATGGGTACCGGGGCCTCTTTCCCCGAGTGCAAAGCTGCAGGGGCGTGAAGCTGACCACTCATCTCCAACTGTTGCAGAGGTCAAGAAAATGTGGATCGATACATCCACTCCCTCATACGCCTTCATGACCTAGTGCTTAATTAGTTAAGCACAGGGATAACTTTATCGTTTACCACCATATACGTATATATACATATATATATTATGTACGTCAATAAAAATTGCTTAGTTAAATGCAAGCAAAAATAGTGTTGAAGAATGCCGTATTGTGGGATGTGACGCCGTGTAGATCTTGTTTGAACCGACGTTTCGGAGGAGCGTATTGCCTCTGTGTTCACGGTAGAAATATCCGCGAGCAAGGAACCAGCGTAAGCAGGTCGGTTGAAACAAGATGTACACTGCACTACATCCCAGAAGACGGCATTTTTCATAGCCACCACCGTGAACTTAAAATCTTACAAAAACAATGTTGTCTCTGTGATTAATTAATTTAGCACCGTGCCATGGAGACGTGTGGTGAGTGGAGGTATAGATCCACTATTCTTGATCTCTGCACTAAATGGAGGCAGGTGGTCTGCATGATATCCCTTCCGCGTTACCTCCGTTGAAGGAGTCTCTAGTACCCATTGGATAGGGGGGCTGGTGGGCCCCACAGCCAATCTGGACGCTGTGAAGGAGCGAAAAACCTCTTTCTCCTACTGGGAAATGAATCCCGTCTCCTTGGCCTTCCAGCGCGTAGCCTAGCCGCTGCGCAGACTTAGTGAATTTTAACAGTCCTTCCAATAAAAAACATATAACATGTGGAATTCAGCACTTGAAATATTTACCTATTATGACGTTGGGTCTGGCGGTTTCAAATTGAATTCTGTATGATTGTAATTGGCCTTTGGATTGCGGCGTTAGTCGGTTATAAAGTGGTAATTTTTGCCCCCCAGAATGGATAAGTGTTATTGAACAAAATACATTTTGTTCAATAACACTTACATTAATTTACTCTCTCTCAGATATGTCCGAATGTCACATCTCATGGTGTGGCTATTACCTAAGAAGGTGACCATGTTAGGGATGTCTGACCAGGCAAAACTTCGAATCAAATATTTGTCAATGTAAGTTTTGAGGTTTTCACGGCGAAGACTATGAAGAAAGTCTTCTTCTGGGTTTAGGCGCCGTGTATTCTTCGTTTTGGCCGACGTTTCGGAGGAACGTATCGCCTCCATCTTAAGAGCAGTTGAATGGCTTGGAATGCAGACAGCTACTGCTCTCTGCATTCCAAGCCATTCAACTGCTCTGAAGATGGAGGCGATACGTTCCTCCGAAACGTCGGCCAAAACGAAGAATACACGGCGCCTAAACCCAGAAGACGCCTTTCTTCAAATATTTGTCAAGTTTCCTTCAGAATTCATTGCTGTCTTGTTCATAATTTAGAATACATTATTTGCTGTCCATCGATCAGAGTGGCCATGTGGCACACGGCACACTGTTTCTGACCGGCTGGATACTCAAACCGCGGATTGCATTCTCAGTCGGGTTGTGGATCCATGTCTTCATTTATTCTGTTTCTGTGTTTTCCTTGCGGTCCGAGTGAGACAAGTAGTACCTACAGTCTGTAAATATCCGTAATTAACTGAAACAGGCCAGAGGGTCTGATCCATGAAAGTTGAATATTTACCGTACACGAAACCATAAAGATATCATGTCAACAAGTACTCGTAATAAGAAAAATATATAAATGGGACAGCCAGCACAATAAATTACTGAAAATGAGAAGAACTAGTTACTATGATATCAACATTTGTTTATGTTAAAGGTAGGCTAATAAGTGTATAATTGCCGGTAACGGTAGCCGAGCGGTCTAAGGCTTGTACTGTCTTCGCTCTCTTGGAAACTGGGATCGTGGGTTAGAATCCCACTCAGGGCATGGATGTTTAGTTTGTGTGTGTGCGTTTTTCTGTGTTTGTGTACAGGTAGAGGCCTTGCGACGAGCTCATCACTCGCCCAAGGAGTCATACTGAATGTGTAAGATCTCGAAAAACCGAAGTGAACGGAGAAGTTCATGGAGGTAGGCCTAGGCCCACTGGGGCTGTAGTGCCAGGGGAAAAAATAAGTGTATAATTGGACTCCCAAATATATATGCCAGTGACAGACCATAGCAACACATGCGTTGTATTTGTTTATAACTATTCAATTTAACATGATATAACAAATATCAACAATATAGGAGTATTTTTTTTTATCAAAGTTTGAATCAAGGTTTGTGATATTATAAGAGCTATTAATGTAAAACCCGGGTTAGGTGGGTCCCTTCTCACCACGGCAAGTTGCGTCCTCAGGTTGCGGATGGAGGAGACGGCCTCCAGATATGGAGGGTAGCTGCGGATATATTGAATACACATTGATGGGCAGCCGACAATGGGTGGTTCTCTATCTTGGTGGTTCGGAGTGGGGCTAACAACTCCTTACCGTAAAAAAATAAGCTTGTTACGAAAGATCACAAGAACTCTCGTACCAGTGGAGGGCTCTTGTGAACACGGTAATGAACCTTTGGTTTCCATAAAATGCTGGTAAATTCTTGAGTGACTGCATAATTGGCAGATTCTCAAGAAGGGCTCAGCTCCACGAGTGAGTGATTAATGTAAAATATGGAGCCATATTAATGTGTTAACATATTCATAAAATTATCACTGTTGTTTCATGTATACCTGAAGATGAATAAGTAAGGTCGAAACATATAGCATTAACATCTGCGCCATTAAACGAATGTTGATAAAGTATTCAATTTGTCTTAGTTTTAATAATTTGTTGTGTCAGCTTTTCCATTTACATATTTTTCCTGAATGATACACAACAGGATGCATATTATGAAAGTACTGTTAAAGGTTACCCTCTATACCTTAGCTGCGTGTGACTTGTGAATTGCCAACACGCAGAGATGAAACATGTGTAGTATCTGACAGGAGCCCTGACGCTGTAAAAAAGAAATTCAGAATTGGACCTGAGCAGGTGTAGCCCTGGGGTGCAGATATAAAGGTCGAGGGAATATAGGGAGGCATAAAGAATTCACCAGCCGGACAGGTGCAGGTGAGTGGAGCCAACTACATGAGTAAGAGCGGCAGAGACGAACACCTCCAGCTCATGAAAAGTTAAACTGTGAGGTCACTTCGTTACTACCCGGCAGCAGTTCGATTCACCGCTCGCTGAGATGAGAAGTCATAGAAAGGAATACTTGGAATGGTTATGGAATGACCAGCTGAATGCACGGGAGAGGGACAAGAACACGGTCACTAACACGCTACACGTGTGTCGCTTAACAGCTCTTAGAAGCTCTTCGCACTTCACGTTGCACGTGGAATAGGAAAATACTGAAGTACTTGGATCATTTAAAAATAAACGGTTTTGCTTCCTTACATTAATTTTGCTTCCAAGGAAAACATTTGCTAAGTACAGAAGAATCATGAAGTGATACTTTTTTTTTGTTACTGATGCTTTCTGTAATTGTATTGTTAATCCACCAGTTTATTCGTTCTCATGGATAAGTGACATAATCTGTCAAAATGTGCTCTATGTGCTGGATCCTCCTTCAGGTTTTGTTATCACTAGCTGGAGCCAGACGGTTTATTAACGCCTTCACATTTCGACGTTGGAAATGTGCTAACCTGCTGAATACATTCGAAATTTTCACACGTTTTTTCCTGAAGGTTTATTTTAATATTGGCTTCCCTTTACGCCAAATGTTTAGAAGTGGTCTAATTCTTTAAGGGCATCTAATAGAAATGTTCTACCAATTTCAATTACTCACATGCGTGCTTCAAGTCACACACATGTTATATTCCTTGATTTGATAGCCCTATTTGTTGAACAGTATAAACCACGAATGTTACATTTCAGCATCTTATTGCATTGGGTCAAATTGTATAATATACCGTCTGTAACTCAACAAAGTCAATCCTATCTTAAAAAACACCAAAATATATTTAATTCACTAAAACGTGTTTGTCAAATATTTTAAATATAATTTACTATGTACATTTGATATCAATGCTACATGTTTCGGCCACATATGGGCCATCATCAGGCAACACTTATTATTTTGGGAGACCACTGGACTGCATAGTTTATCCCTAGTACCCCTAGGCACATTCTTGTTGCTGTTGCTGTTGCTGCTGCTGCTAATTTGCTCCGTAGCGGCCGTTTCAGTGCTCCCTGTTATTATGTCGTTCGCTTTAGAAGTGCATGTTTAGTGTTGCTTGTTCCTTGTACAATTTTCCTTGTGTAATTTTCTGATCCATAATGTGTATATATTAACCGTCTTTTAGTGCATACAACTTCACTTGTCACTTCACACTACATGTTTCGGCATCATTCTGCCATCCTCAGGTGTATCAATCACGTTAAACCATTGCACTGCCTGCCATCTAGTGTCCATTTATAAAATTATATAAAAACGACGAACACACATTTTATATCATTTTATAAATGGACACTTGATGGCAGGCAGTGCAATGGTTTAACGTGATTGATACACCTGAGGATGGCAGAAGGATGCCGAAACATGTAGTGTGAAGTGACAAGTGAAATTGTATGCACTAAAGGACGGTTAATATATACACATAGATAGGAATCAGTGCAACATGACGCTAAAATACAACATAATTTTCTGATATTTGTTAATATCCTTAAATGCACTTTATTGAGCCATTTTGTGGTCCCAAGTTGTGAGCTTCATGAAAGAACCCAGTATTTATAATTCTCTTAATTTAAAATCACAACTAACATTTAGACTAGATGTATAGAATGGAAACCGTAGGCTACTAACTTTTAGTGACTGAAAGTCACAAGTACTTATCTAGACAAATGGTGTGTATTGACAATTGAGCCAAAGAGCAGTTACTGACTTGAAATATTCAAAGATTGTACTAATATTCTTAGTTGGTCTGAAATTGTCCCTCTTCCCTTCCATGTATTCATATCAATGAAGCGAGGGAACGCTAAAAATTTAACCAGTTTGGATGTTGTCCGTGCTCACGTGACTGTATCATCTCTGCTTACACCAGACTCCTGAAATTGCGAAACATTAACCATGGCTCTTATTTCTTGTCAGAAATATTTCACAGTACTTTAAACAGATTTTCAAGTGGTCCACTCGCCTGAAAGGAGTGCTGAGGTCAAGAAAATGTGGATCTATACATTCACACCCACAGACACTTTCATGGTGTAGTGCTTAATTCCTTGAGCACAGGGACAATTTCACTTTTACTCACATTCTTACATATAAACTTCAGTTAAAATCTTAAAATTCACTTTAAATTACTGGGTTTTTGGACTATGTCCATCTTCCGGTATTCCAGAAACTAGAAAACACAATGTTTCGGAGATTGGATCTGTTTTCATTCTCAGTTGGGGGATTGATTTGGGTTAGATTTTTCTAAGAGACCCAACAATATCGATGTCTCCTCCGCCCCTCCTCTGAGGACGAAAAGAGATCCAATTTCCGAAAAAAATATTTCCTAGTTTCTAGAATACCAGACAACGGAAAAAGCACAAAAAACACAGTCATAACCCTTTAGAATCTACCAGACTGAAACATGTTGCGATAATAGTTTAAATATATCAGAACGGTTTCCATGTTCTCTCTTAATATGCAATGTTTGCTCCTTCATCCGGATTTATTATACAGAATCGACTGTTAGGAAGTTTCTGTATCAAGAACGGGAAAGTTTATGGTAGGTAGTGGTCGTTGTCTGTTTTAAGGTTATGTGTACTATGCTAGGATTTTGGCCGCGCCATAGCTCAAGCGGTTAGTCGCTGGCTTCCCACCGCGGCGGCCCGGGTTCAAACCCGGGTCTGGTGAAGTGGGATTTGTGGTGGACAAATTGGCGCTGGGGCAGGTTTTCTCCGAGTACTTCGGTTTCCCCTGCCAATCTTTATTCCACCAATTGCTCCACAATCACCCTCACCTATCATCTGGGGCTGGTACAATAGGCCAGAAGTGGCCGCAGTACAAGGGACTTAGTCCCACCCCACTAGCAATAAAGAAAATGCCAGGGTTTCCTTAAAGGAAAGGTGAGGGGGGGGTAAAACTTAATAAAAATAAATAGGACATTAGGGCCGCGGGAGTGGAACCGAAACCGCGTAGGAAGCAAGAGTACCGGGCCCTGAGCCACGAATTTCGGCAATTAGCCGATAGAAAGGTGTTTTTTTTTCTGNTGTGGACACTGCTACAATATGTCGACGTGTAAAAGCACAACACTTGCTAGGATAGTTGAATGCACTATCAATTCTCACCTTCCATCCGAAACTGCCCTCAAGTTAAAACGCCAATGTTAAAATATTTAAAAAATTTTAAAAAATTTTAAAAATTTAAAACATTTGATGTAAAATGTTAAGCTCCTCCTTGTTAATTTATTCCGAAGATGGGAGATGTCAGCTTGAGGTTGTATGGCTTCTGGTTAGATGTTTCTGTGTGCTGTGTGTTGTGTACTGCAGTACACAACACACAGCACACAGCGGTGGTCTTGACTACTCCCATCATTGGGGATATAATGCCGTGTAGCATTTTGAGGGCTAATGAACTTTTTGGTGGAAAATGTCTCCATCTTCAAGGTCGAACATTAAGACAGGGAAGAAACCAGCATAAAGCACGTACCAATGCTTGGTTTATTTTTCGAAGCTGAAGATGAGGCGACATGTTCCTCCGGAAAGTCGGTTAATTTTCGACGGACCATACCGCGCTATATCCAAGAAGTTAAGTCTTCTTATCGCCCAATTAATTAACTTGTTGATAGAGAAGTGTGTATCACAGATAATTAAAACTAATCATTGCTACTGATGATATGCTTTCCTTCATCAACAACCACGTACTTCCGGAAGGAAACTCATTTTAACAGACATCGAAAATAAATGTTGATCCTTTCAATAAATTCAGTGTTAAGGTTTTTGCGGTATTGTTTCAATTTATATGACGTCGTTGAAAGCTATGTTCCGCGGTTTCCTTTAATGGTTAACCACTGTATTGGAGCTGACATAAAATCAATGTCAATCAGTCGGGTTGTACCGAAAGGACCCCCAGACTGTTGGTATAACAATTTTCCTTCATCGGAATCTGAAAAATTCGCAGTTAACGTTTCATGAGCGACAACGAGAATTAATTTATTTTAATTTAGTTGAAGTTTATATCTAACTTAAATATTATTGGAATGATAAAATTAGCCCTTCACGCTAGCAGCGCGGTTTAAGGAATGAACTGTCTTTGCTCGCCCAGGCTCTGTGATCGTAGGTTTAAATTCCACTTAAGGAATGGATGTGTGTTTATCCTGGGTTTGTGTTTTACTGTGTTCAGATAGAGGTCTTGCGACGGACGGATGACTCGTCCAAGGAGACCTACCATTTGTGAAAAATGATTACGGAACTGAATAAGAGGCCAGGGCCCATTATGGGCTGGAAGGGCCACTAAAAAAAAAAGATGCTTGGTGCGTGTATCACGCAAGGTAGAAAGTAGATATAAATAAATAAGTTTAGTTAGGAAATCTGGAGTAAGGCGCCCACATAAGGAACGTAGGCTTAGATAGGGTGACGACACTGAAATGGATCTAGATTCATCCAGCACAAGTCAGAGACTATTATTATTAAAGCAAGACATTGAACTCTTCGGTTCCACAGAAGGTTTGGAATTTCTTGACTTGTTGGGCGAGTGTTAGACTCGCAATAAACACCTCACTTCAAAGATTTTGCTGATATCTATGGCCAAAATTTGTATTATAGATGCTATTTTCACCTTATATCAGTGCATTGCTCGATTATTTAATTGCTACTATATTACTTCAAGTTTTAAGTTTAAGTGACTGCAATTATAGTTTCTAGATGAACTCCGGAGTGTGCGAGAAGTAGTTTTGCAGACATCAGTCATCAATGTATATATATCTATCTATCCATCTATCTGTCTGTCCGTCTGTCTGTCTCCCTGTCTGTCTGTCTGTCCGTCCGTCCGTCCGACTTTCTCTCTGTCCGTCTGTCCGCCTGCCTGTCCGTCCGTGTATCTAACCACCAATCCGTCCATCCTGTATGGCCTGTCTCTCTTTCAGTCCTTACACTTGATTGTTAGTACAGCTCTTTATTATCGTGTCCACAAAACTCGAGAAGATACGAAATGCACGTACAACGTATAGTAAGAGTTCCGGCGTGTATGCTTTGCTGTTGCTCCTAGAATTAACTCGTGGCTGATCATGTTTGGTGCCTTCTTATAAAGAGGCGGGCGAACAAATAAGAACATCCAGTACAAATTTGATAAAGATCTGTATTCATAAACGATTATTTTTTAATTTACCTCCTGAAACTTTATTTCTTTTAAGACAGTGGTTAATAAATGATTATGATTTGAAGAGAAATCATAGCATAATATATTTTTAATTAAATTGGGTTGAATTCGGCTTAGTTCTTAATATGTACGTACTAGGAAAAAGATTTTGTACTACGAATGTAGTTTATATACATTCTATCACCAATTTCGTGGTCCTCAATAATAACCTGATGATAGTCTATCTGGACATAAACACGTTGTGAATTTATTAATAAAATCATTGTTTGTGTGTCGGCAACCCTGCCATTTTTATTTGCAAGCACTACGGACAGGATGCAACTCGCTCAATCTCGCTCACTCTCGCTCACTCATGGAACTGAGCTCTTCTTGATAAACCACCAATTATGCAGCTACTCAAGAACTTACCAGCATTTTATGGAACCCGAGGGTTCATTACCTTGTTCACAAGAGCCCTCCACTGGTACGAGAGTTCTTGTCCAGAAGAAATTAGTGGTTGATGCATGTGAAAATTCTCTCTGCATAAAGTGATAATTGAGCACATGCCGATTGTGTTGCAAAAGACTGTAGACCATCACGCAAAGCCTTACACTGTCGGTGAACACAGCTGGATTCTAGCCTGCTACGGAAGCTACTTGAAACAGAGGGGAGTTGTCATAAATAAATTACCCCGTAACGTAAGAAATATCTTTTTGTTATCAGTAACAATAGAACGATGGAGGTGCACAGTTGTTACAAAAATGTCAAGGTCATAAACTGGAACTAATAATATTGTAACGTGTTTGCAATCCAGAGGAGTCACTGCTATGGAAACGCTAGAATAGACCGTTACAGAGGAGACAACAATTGCTCCATTGTAGTTCTAACAGGAGTCTCCATGGTTATAACAGAGGGTTCGTTAACTAGCAGCGGCCAAGTTTATAAAAGCCCAGCTTCGACGAGAAGCCTTCAGTCTCGGACCAGCCATCGGAGAAGTCAGTCTTCATCGAGCCGTCTAAGAAGCCAGTCGTCATCAAGCCTCCGGAGAAGCTAGCCTTTATCCAGCCTTCGAAGTAGAGTGTCGCAGAGGATAGTCGAGGTGTCACAGTGAATAGTAGTTGCACTCGTGATTGTGTAAGCGGAAGAACAATAAAGGTTCTACTGAATTTGAGACGGCGTGAACTTATTTGTAGCGTGACACACGAAACACGCTACAATATATAGTATTTAAGGTTTAGTAATTTAATTTATGTTATTGACTTTTTAACTAACGTACGAATACACAGTTTCTTAAAAGAATTGATGCGCTCCTATTACTTTGTGGCGGCACGCCTGTTGCAGAAGACTGAGGTACAGGCAGGACTTCCTGTCTTCCCTCAGAGATAAATGTACGTCGTAGGCTACGGCTTAGTCTTCTGGCTGTGACACAGTGTCGTCCTGTAGAGGGAGCCCTGCCTTTCGGAGGAACATGCCGCATCCGTTTTCGGGACTGAAATGACACGAAAATTCTTGTAGGTGGATGCCGACATTGTGGGGGAACTTTCTGCTTCCATCCTCAGGATTACCAGAAGACCAGAATTTGAGAAATCACCTACGCGATAGCACCAAAACTTAGTATGATAAGTAACTTAACTTAAAGAGGCTTCCGTAGTCTAGGGGTATAGTTCCCACCTCATGACTCAAGGTACGCGGGTTCAAACCCGGCGGAGGTCGTGGAATTTTAAGGGCGGAAAAATTCAGGGAACAAGTCCTCCGGGAGGGACTTTAAGCCGTGGGTCCCGTGTCGTAGATTTACGGCACGTAAAAGATCCTCATGTCTCTAGGAGACCTCTGAGCAAAATTAGGTAAAAAGTTTCTCGCCCAAGTAGTTTCCAATGCCTCAGGTAGATGGGGAAGTTATCGGGTACCACTGCCAGAAGAGGGCCGACCTCGCTGGCAGAAAGGGGAGATAGCGAGCACCAGTACCCATAGGGTATGGCGACAGTAGAAATTAAAGGGGGACGTACAATAGACTACTAGTAGCGGTGCAGGGGGAAACCCACCCCTCTAATACTGAATAACTGAACATAACTTAAAAACTTGTGAAAAATCTTCTCCAAACTAACAAACCATTCGCGATTCCTAAGCAGTTAGACAAATTATTTTATGGTAATGATGATGAGAATAATAATAATAATTCTTATTATTATAACTTATTATCTCTTTCTAACCTTTTAACAATAACGGCAATTCTGATAACCATTGCGTTGGCACTGGGACGTTGGTGACACTAGCTCGCCACTTAAAACACTCAACTGCAGCACTATCTAAAAAATTAAGACGCATTTGTAAATGTATACATTCGTTCTGATATATTCGTTTATCTCAACGCATGCGTTTATGTTGGTATTATGTCCGTACATCTGATCTATTTATGACAGATGCAAAAAGGAACATATGGAATAAAACTGCAAATTAATAAATGAGGAAGCAGCTGAATTGAAATGTACTAAAATTAATTAATACTATGAATTTCTGTTCGTATACTTGAAAAATCGCCGGTCAATGTAGCCGAGCGATCTAAGGCATGTACTTTTTTCGCTCGCTTGGGAATTGGGATCGTGGGTTCGAATCCCACTCAGGGCATGATGTTTAGTTTGTGTGTGCGTTTTTCTCTGTTTGTATACAGGTAGAGGCCTTGCGACGAGCTGATCACCCGCCCAAGTAGTCCTACCATATGTGTAAGATCTAGAAAAACCAAAGTGAACGGAGAAGTTCATGGAGGTAGGCGTAGGACCACTGGGGCTGTAGTGCCAAGGGGAAAAATACTTGCAAAATCAGTTAAGTGGAGAGGGGGAACAATGTTCGTTTCATGTCCTGGTAAACTGTCAGCCCTACCTTAGTCATTCACTCTGATATGCAAGCTTAATGCTATTGTCTCTAACATAGCATTGTTCAGCCAGATATCACGTGATCTGTTTAACATTAGAATTCGCTTTTGCGGCATTAGGATTAGGATAGAGGCAATCGTCCAAATATATCGCTTGAAAGTTTCGTTTACTCTCCTGTTCATTACGTTTCGGGTAATTAGAAACAGAGTGCCCAAGTCCCGCATGTTCAACACATATCTGAAAGTGCGAACAAACGCGCAATTGGGAAACAGTCACTAAAAGTCAGTGTCATTGTAACGGTAACGAAGTTTGTGGTTCGGCCAGCCGTGTGACGACCTGTTTGCACGTAATTAGCGGGGCGATAGTGAGTGGTGAGGGAGATACCATTTTTCTACTCAGCCCCATTTCAATTGAACTAAAGCTAATTGTCCTTCCAAATGAGATTCAATTATCCAGTCTAAATGGCTATCCTGCACACACGTATATACAGTTTCAGAGAAAAGCCGTTATTTTAGGAAGTGGGATTGAACAGTATTAACAGGCAGAATGAGCAGTGTAGACCTGCATGTAAATTTCAAGCTAAAATATTGCAAATAAAATAAAATACATAATCGTATTTATCAGTTGCATTAAACTGAGTGTATCCGTCAATAACGCCATCAGAACAATCTCTATTATTATTGTTAACACCACCGTTACAATTACGTAATAATAAGCTTGCATTAGGGTAGCGCGGTTACAACTTCTCCTTCGGGTACAGCGATTTGACAAAGCAGAGGTGGGTTCAGCATCAAGCTATTCGTTAAGGCCTACTGCTTTAAAGCACTAAAGCACAGTATATCGGATTCCAGTCTTCTCGCGGACCTGCCCAGTGTTCTAGGACTGCTAGTTTCACACTTGATACCTGACACGTCCATTTTAATTTATAAAAAATTTTGTTCAGAACTGAAAATTTTAATTATTAATAAGATCTAAAAGTTTGTGACGATTGTAAATTAGTGCAAATATTATTCAGAACGCAGATATGGACTAGCTCTACCGATTTGGCCAAACAGAATATAGACTTGAAAGGATTCTGACAATGGTGTATACTGTACTTCTTTTGGTTTATTTTGGACTTCACCCATCGCCGGTATATAAAAGACAAAAAACCACGACGTTTCGGAGACTGGATCTGTCTCCGTCTTCAGGTGGATAGGGAAGGGTAAACCTACTCAGTTTTTTTCTTTTATATACCGGACGATGGGTGAAGTCCAAAATAAGCCAAAAGAAGTACAAACAGAATATGTTACTCTTGAAGACGGAGGGAGAATCCAGTCTCCGAAACGTAGTGTTTTGAAATATAAACAGGACGGTTTTTAGATAAAATCGAGACGATGAATAATGTCTATAAATATAATATTTGTATTAAGTATTAACCTTTTGTTTAGATTTCATATAATTTGTAATAATGCATTATTGTTACTCACTTTGTTAATTGAAAGCAAGAGGGTTGTAAAAATTACACGTTTTTCTATGTAAGATTAATTAACTATTTATGGTGCTGATTCTGTAATTGTAGCTCCCAAGTCAGCAGCATAAAGCGAAGAACTGGATTACTGTCTCAAACGGTGGTTTAGGTTGGTAAGAATTTCATCCCTTAACTTAACTCGTGCCTAACACATTTGTATGAATTAATGAACGGTCGTGTTCCACAAAAATCTGGAGATTTTCTTGAAAGGCCGAGCGATGTTAAGCTTCTCAAGAATGAATCTGTTCCGTAGAGCTCGGATAGCTGTTTCTTTGTCTTATTGTCGTTGTAGCAGTGATAATAATAATAATAATAATTCAATTCAATTCAATTCAATTCTTTATTATTTATGTGCTGAGCCAACAGCCGCAAGGCCAATTATAGACTCAGCACAGTGTATGATAGAAGTAGTTACATTCTGGACAAACACAATATAAAGTCAAACAATGATTAAAGGTTAATGTTGGAGGAAAACAAATTAATACATATAAATAACATACATAATAATAATAATTCAATTCAATTAATTCAATTCAATTCAATTCTTAATTATTAATGTGCCGAGTCAACAGCCGCAAGGCCAATTTCAGACACAGCACAGTGCAGAAAAATGAATTACATTCTAGAAAAACTTATTAAATTACCATACAAATTACAAGTAAGTACTGAGAAGAAATAATAATGAATAAAAGTAAAATTATAAGCAAACAAACAAATAGCTGATATGGACTGAAACAGAAATATTTAATCAAAATACTAACAGTTATATTATATTTAAAATTTGTTTGGGTTGAACATTCCTGGCTCCGAATACGTCAACATCCCTGCAGACAACATTAGCAGCTGCTGCGCATCTAGCAGAGGGACAATTTTTAAATATGGAGCAAACATTGAACAATGCAAAATCTCTGATATACCGAGCAGGAACTCGGAGACCAACAATTTCCAGGGCAGAAGGGCAGAATTTAGAGCCAAAATAAACTTGAATAAGAAAGAGAGCATCAAGGCGATGTCTCCTAGTACATAAAGTATGTAATTTTAACTCCTCAAGAGCAAGAGAATAATTGTAGTGAACTTTAGGAAAGAAACGTTTAAAACAAAGGGCCGCAAACCTCTGCTGGATGCGTTCCAGCTTGTTGGCATCAGTTGACGTAATCGAATTCCAGACTACGGACACATATTCAAGCTTAGACCTAACTAACGTAGTGTACAAGCTGAACATACAGTCTAGCGAAGAGAAATTGTAGGTAATGTTACGAACTAGACCCAATAGTTTCGCACATTGAGAGAAAATGTAATTGACCTGGTCATGGAAATATAGCTTAGCATCAATAAACACTCCCAGGTCTTTTACAGAATCGGTCCGGGCTATTGACGTTTGAAAAAGTTTATAATCGTAGATAAGTAAGTTGGTTTTCCTGGTGAAGGATATAACTTTAGTTTTACTGATGTTGAGTTTCATACAGTTTGCAATGCACCAACCTTGTATAGAGTTAACGTCAGACTGTAGTAGATAGCAGTCATGAGGGGAACTAATGGCTCGGTAAATTTTGATGTCATCAGCAAAAAGCAGACACTTAGAATGGGCAACTGCATCACACATGTCATTAATAAACACATTGAAGAGAAGGGGTCCCAAGACAGATCCCTGAGGTACACCTGAGAGAACTTCAAAGGGTGAGGAAAGAACACCAGAAACACGGACCTGGGATTTCCGGTTGGATAGGTAACTGCGAAACCAGCTTACATAACCACCAGAAAGCCCAGCAGCACTTAGCTTGTGAAGAAGAAGAGAATGTGGGACAAGGTCGAATGCATTGCTCAGATCAAAATAAATGGCATCAGCTTGTCTCTGGGAGCCAACTATAGGGGAGATAAAATCAATGTAAGTCACCAAATTAGTGCTTGTGGATTTTGTTTTAGAGAAGCCGTGCTGATAAGGACTAATTTTTGATTTTAGATAATGGGAAACATGTTCATGAACAATAAATTCGAATATTTTAGAAAAATTACTGAGTAAGGATATAGGCCTATAGTTGCTAACAGAGGTGCTTTTGCCTTTCTTGAGAACAGGGACAATTGCTGCTTGCTTCCATAAGGAGGGAAAGTTATGCTGAGATAAGCTTAGATTAAAGATGTGTTTCAGAATAGGTACAAATATATCAGTACAACCCTTAATAATGAATCCAGGGATGTCATCGACTCCAACAGACTTAGATGGTCTCAGGCGCTTAATAGCTTTAATAACATCGGAATCTGAAACAGACGCTAAAGGTAAGAATTCGGAAGATGACAATAGGTTGGGGAAGACAATAGGACCAGGATTGTGGTACACTGTTTGAAAATGTTTTGAAAATTCATCAGCAATGTCATGAGGTTCGATTAAATGCTTACCATCAACCTCAAGCTGGATGGAATTTGAATTTCTTTTCCTAAAGGAGGCCACATATTTCCAGAATTGCTTGGGTTGCGACTTTAAATTTTCGTCCACAGATTTCAACCATCTAAGTCTGTCAGACTTAATAGTAGACTTAACTAGCTTACGATAATAGGAAAATTTTTGGTAAAGGCAATCGGATTTCTTTTTCTTAAAACGTCTGTAAAAATAGTTCTTTTTCCTTATGTAATACTTTAAGGAACTAGAATACCAGTGCGGAAATTTCATACGAGTGTTTATGATGCCACGGGGAATTGCATGTTCCATGGCATCTTGAACAGCAGCATTGAGGCCGGCGACAGCAGAATCCACGGAGGTGGTACCATATACACAGGACCAGTCGTAAGTTGAGAGATTATTATAAAGCAGTGCATAATCCCCAGACGAAAATTTACGGTACGAATATTTATAATTTTGAATACAAGTGGCAAGGGACAAACAAATATTGATAATTAGTGGGGGGTGGTAATTGTCAGGCTTAATAAGTCCAGAGTCAACAGGAGTAATACTTATGTCGCTTAAGTTAGAAAAAATTAAATCAAGTAGATTGCTGCCGCTGACATTATCAATGCACTGATTAAGATTTAGTAGACACGTGGAAGTGTAGATCGCATCTCCCTTAAGTTTCGAGTAATAATGAGAATTGGGCAGAGCTAAACCACTTTTCCAGTCGAAACCAGGGGCATTAAAATCCCCAACCATAATTACTCGAAAATTATGGGTATCCAGATTGTTTTCTAAAAAACGAAAGTAATTAGCAATGTTTTCAGGATTAGCGTCAGGAGGAAAGTAATGATTTCCAATGAGTAAGTTGAGGCCGTCTGAAGTGGGGATTTCAACCCATACACATTCATCGCAAGATTCTAAATCGTATCTGCGTTTACAAGAGCGAATTTTGGAGGATAGGGCAGTGAGAACTCCACCACCACGTGTCTTATTTACAGACGCCCTGTCAGAACGGAAAACTGTATAGCAGTCAGGAAATAAATTATGATCGTAACACAGGTCGTTAAGCCATGTCTCAGTTAAACATATAATATTGTAGTCCGTGGAGCAGATATTGTCATAAAGTTCGACTTGTTTAGTCCTAAGACCTCTGACATTTTGGTAATATATGTCAAAACATTTTCCAGGATATTTGGGAGACCTGGCAAAACAACCTGTGTTGTTATCAGGCTTGCTAACCATTAACTATGTACAGAAGCGCCCTCCCCCTGGGCAACAACGTTTACCGTATTTTCTGAATCGCCAACAGGACCCATGGGGGGAGGAGTAAGGGGGCGATCATTACCTGCACCAGGGGAGCAAGGCCGAGAAATCTCTGATTCTTCAACACTATAAATTTGTTCAGGGCTTAATCGCCCATAAAAAGGAGCGATTAAACAGCCGTTAGGCCAGACTCCGGTATTATTAATGAGATGAAAATCATCCTCTGCAACAGAGACATGAAATGATGCATATGAGTTATATTTAGTTTTTAGCCTGGTGCAAGCAAGGGAAGCAAGCTGCAATTGATCCTTTAAAGATGCCTCAACATCAGATGATGTTACATCTGGGGAAAACCTAGAGACAAAAAGGGACTTCATGCGGACCCTCTTCTGCACAACAGAGAGAGAAGAAGAGCTTCTAACTCCGATCATGGCAACACGTGGCTTCTTGGAGGTATTGGCAACAGCGTGCACAGTGCTAACAGGAGATGGGGCAACTCGCTTCTTCTTAACTACAGTTACAAAATCACCACCGGAAGGGTTTTCACCCGTCACTACGGATGGCTCAGGTAGTGAATTTATACCAGGAGCTGCGACCTTGGGGACACTAGGGTTTCCATTTACTGCACAAACAACATCCCTGTATGATTTTGCTGCAAGTGAAGTAGATGTACCAGCCTCACGCCGTGTTGGTTGCACATGTGAGGGCGCCTGTTGAAATTCACGCAGTTGCATCTTCATGGCTTCGTTGTCGATTCTAAGCTGCTTAACTTCACTGCTTAGATTCGACAGCATCACAACTATAGACTGCACCATTTCCATGGTACAGATGCCATTGGTACGAAGTGTTTCCAGCTGCACGCTGAGGGAATCATTATCCCCATTACACGAAGAAGAACACAGTAGATCTGTAGTAATTGCGTCCTTCTGGTTACTAGTGCAGAAGGAATGCTCGTTTGCAGCATCCCCCGTTTGTTTAATACAATTGGCGCACTTGTAAGAAGACTTACCGGTAGTTGCACTCACACTAGGCTCCGGCGAACAATTAGGAACACAATTTAAATGAAAGCGCGAATCGCACACGCCACAACGGATAGATTTTTGTTTACCGTAAAACGGCTTATCGCAGAGCAGACAGTGTTCCTTACTGGCCATGCCTAAGCAGCGGTAGGCCTGTACACACAAAGAAACACTAGGCAGTCAAGCGGGCGGGAGCACAACCAAGACACGTCCGTTCAGCTCGAGCGCTCGAGCAATAATAATAATAATAATAATAATAATAATAATAATAATAATAATAATAATGGGCATATGCACCCCATATATTCTTCACAGTTAGGTGAATTTCTACTTGAATATTGCTGAATTTCAACTAGATTATTTTGCTTCTCTGTCAAGAATTCATATCAGTTCGTCATTTGGTCGTCTTTATTCGTAATTGATCTGTCTCCAGTTTATATTACTTTTCAGGCTATACACGTTAATGCATTTAATTCCGTAGGGCGTAAGGGCTATATTTCCATGAATAAACTAAACAAAATTACTATAGAAATGAGAAAAAATCGTATTATTTTGTTTCTTGTGTTCAACTATCCTTGTTTTAAATAATATTGTCACGTATAAGGGGTTGTCGTGACGAATAATAATGGGTTCTAGGTTTGATGATTGGATTTATTGACACTTCTTTACATTTACTGTCGATTATAACAGCTTACACATGGAACTCATTCTGATCGACGTCTGTTTGACGAATCTGTATGAGGAGTCTCTCACTGCTATCTGAATCTCGGACTGGTCTGTAATCTCTCGAATTCTGGATCTCTGTTCTCTGGAATCCTACTGCTCTTATAACTGCTAGGCGTACCTCACAGAAGACACTCTGTTGAACAGTTAATTTTCCTCTGTTGTCCTGTCCGTTGTCACGGGAATCTTGTGTTTAGTAGCCTGATACCTTGTAGCGATTTGTTCGTTGCTATACGTTATAACGGGAACTATCGTTTACCTAGCAGTTGCTCATCAACGGACGTATGGCTCTGGCTCCACTATTCTGGGTTTCAGTCGTCATGTCACAATATATAATAGTTTCCTCTATTCTCCAAAATGTGGAGATAGGACCATTAAGAACCATTAAGATCTAAGGCGATGATTTATATTTCATCTTCATTTTTAAGAATAATGTAATTCGTAATTACTTTAGAGGAGGCGAATAGTGTATAATTTTTGGGATAGGCATGTACTTCTCAGCTACATGATTTGGCGAATTTTTCGCATAGGGTATGCTAGTTATATTCTTTATTCGTGCGGAGTTTGTACAGCTTTGTGTTCAAGTGCGGGAGACTTGCTTACCATTTTTTAAAGTAAGCAACGTGCATAGATCCGAAAACGTACACAGAGTGGTGACATCAGAGTATCAGTCAATGTTGCAGCTCTCAGGAATTTCGAAAGCAGCTTAAAGAAACGTTCTAAAGCTACCAAAACCGAATTCCCGCATTTATTTTAAATTGCTTTGCTGATGATTCAAGTCACTTTGTTATTTCTGTCCCTTAAACCGAAACACTCTCCACTGCCAAAGGTTTCTAAATGTTCAGATTGTGTTCAGGTGTCACATTAAATTTATTTATTACAACGAAGCGACTTGCTATTCTTCAGGAATTTTTTTTTTTAACCTGGGGGGCGAGAACGTTATTTTAAATTATGCCTTGGCGTAATGACACAAATTTGCAAAGGTAATCGTAATCTAATTGTTTAAATTAACTTCTTTTTCGGTGGATTCCGACGCTGTCCTCTGTAATTATAAGTTTCTTCATGTAGCAGTTGAAGTTCTCACAGCGGTGGTCATGAAGAGTTACGTGTATATCTAATGGAACATAACGTCCTGTATTCCATTAAAAATCAACCAACCTTCCAGAGGAACACGTGGTCTCATTCTTCAGGATCGGAGAATAAATGAAGCTAGAAAGGAGCGTCATCTGTGCTTGCTACCTCCTTCATAATGGTTTCCTGCTTGACCCGTCTATTATCCCTGAAGATGGAGGCTACACGTTCGTCCAAAACTTTTTTTGACTTTCAGTTGACTACATGATGTCGTATCCCAGAAACTTCTTCATTTGTCCAGTTAACTACTAAAATTTATAATCCTAGACTAAAGAAAGACGATTTGGGAAACAGGATTTGTGGTCCAGATGTCTGACAGTTAACTCTTCCATCACAGATGGTGTCCCACGCTACACGTAACAACTAGAAACTCCGTGGTCTGTAGTCCGCAAGCGAACTATAGCGACCGAGTGACCGCCGCTTGTCGGCTAAGTTAGTGCCAACTTTTGGGAATAGAGGGTGTCGCGTGGTCAGCGCAATGAATCCTCATGGCCGTTAATTTCGTTTTCTAGACCGGAGTCCTTGTTTCCTTGAAATAGCTCCTCAGTTATCCTCACGAGGCTGAGTGGACCTCGTTCCAGAACCACTACTCAGAAAATTTGGTAGCGCCGGAAAAGGAACCCGGGACCTGTGGATCTGTAGCCAGGAACTCTGACCACTAGACCACAGAGGCGGTCAAACTACAAGTATATAAATATATGCCGCTTCTGGAAGTGGAGACGGGCCAAGATACTGGAGCCCTGATGACGCGTGTTACGGCTACAGAGCCTAGCAGCCGGGTGGCGGTTGTCTGTGGCACAACTGTGATATTCGCCAGCTTAACACAGGCTCTGTGAACCTGCTTAATACATATTGCACACTTACATGTATTGATCTGAAATCGACGTAACTTGCTCCCTCTGCGTCTTACAGCCTTATGCTGTCGCATAACTTGACATTATGGGTGTGATCCACAGCTGATCAGTCAATCAATCACTGTATATACTGCCACTCATTGCTGTCAATGTCACGGATAATCAGCCGAGTCCCACTGGTCGTCCCAATAATATGACAGAGTCAGTCCGTATTTCCGACCACAATTATCAAGGGGAAGCAGAGGGGGGATGAAAAACATTATTAAATCAGCATTAATTTGAACTCAGCTCAACATAGCGCTCCAGTTAATCCATGCTGGGTGTGTGTAAGAGCATAAGCGCAGGGTAACATTTCCGATGCTAGTTTTCAAGTATGCGCATGTTATTTTCAAATGTCCATGATTTTCCATGTCTTCTAAACGCGCATTTGGCTGAAAAATATTTGAGGGCGGCCGTGTGTGCATTTACTACAGTTATTAGAGAATTTTTATTTAGATTTGCAAAGGAAATGATGATAATGAAGAATGCAGTCTTCTGGGATTTGGCACCGTGTATATGTGGTGTTAACCGACGTTTCGGAGGAACGTATCGCCTCCGTCTTCAGGGTAGAAGAAAAAATATAAGAAATCTGCAAGCGAAGAGACCGTGAGAACCGGTAAAAGCAGACTGCTTTTTTTTCTTCTACCCTGAAGATGGAGGCAATACGTTCCTCCGAAACGTCGGTTAACACCACATATACACGGTGCCAAATCCCAGAAGACTGCTTTCTTCATAGTCACCGCCGTGAAAGCCTCAAATCTTACAATGATGATAACTTTGAGGTACCTTACGTATACACGTATTTATCGGAAATATTTAGAAAGACCAATCAGCTGTTAGAAATAAATATTCGTTTGCTGCTTGTATCTTTCCACATTACAGAAGTATGTAAATTTTCATGTTCTTAAATCCACATATTTTGCTTATTTCGACGCTTACGAAGTATGCGTTGTCTTCTTGACAGTGGAGAGTGATATCAAGTGTTGTCAATTGGCTTGACTATGCGGGTGCTCTGCTGCAAGAGGAAGAGAAAGAAGAAAAACTGAAAAATTATATTAATAATTGGCATATGAGTTCATAAAATTCGGCTTACAGTCAACCTAAATAAAGATGTACTGAACTGAAATTGTTGAGAAGATACAGACATGGAAGACGTTAAATCTGATATCTGATGTCTACGTAAGCTTTCCTCGGCTGGTGTGCAGAAATGAAGAAAACCGAAGAAAACAAATAGCCAGGGATAGACAGCAAGTCATTATTGCAGCTGATTGAGCTGTGTTTTGGTGTGGGATTGGTTGTCAGTGTGATCTAAATAAGTTTGAAGATAATTAAATGTATGAAGTTTTGTTACAGTGAAGGTGCACAGCTTAATGATAACGTAACAGAACTCTTTAGCAATCAAGTTCCTTCCGTCAAATGTGACACTTTTTTAAGTTTTCCACCTCGTCAGCACCTGCCTTACATGTTTCGGCTCACCACGGAGCCATCATCAGAGGCATTTATAGTAGAAAAAGAAATCACCAACACACAAAACTTCACTTTGTCCAAGATAGCCACGTTCCAGTTAATTAAAATAATTACAAATAGTTAAAATTACCCAGAATGTCG
>NW_019728498.1:1714368-1835972 GCF_002891405.2 Cryptotermes secundus | reverse complement strand
TCTGGGTAATTTTAACTATTTGTAATTATTTTAATTAACTGGAACGTGGCTATCTTGGACAAAGTGAAGTTTTGTGTGTTGGTGATTTCTTTTTCTACTATAAATGCCTCTGATGATGGCTCCGTGGTGAGCCGAAACATGTAAGGCAGGTGCTGACGAGGTGGAAAACTTAAAAAAGTGTCACATTTGACGGAAGGAACTTGATTGCTAATTGGTTAGTGTGACGGACCAGAATGAAAGACCTTAAACTAACAGAACTCTATTCATCTCTAGTGTTCAGTATCAGAGAATTCGCAGATGACTTTGCTGTTGTTATTGAAATATAGTTGCTGAAAATAGATGATGCCGTGTCTGTAAGAACTGAATTTGACCTCATGTCTAAGAATGTGGGTTATGCGTTCATCTTCTTCTATAGCTTAATTCACTAAATATTTATTGTATTATGTTTATACACGTATGAAACAGCTATAGGCGCGAAATTGTGTAATAATAGGAAAATAAATGATTAGACATTTATTTAAAATGACTGGGGCAGGTGAAGAGAGTAATTTTTCGGTTACATCAATGTGAATTTTCGGTATAAAGTTGAATAACAATCCATCATTAGAGACCGACTCTGGTAGCCTATCAGATTACAGATGGACACGATGTTTTGATAGGACTATTCCTCTTTTATTACTGTATTTAAACAAACTTTTGGTTTTATGCTACTATTTAACCTAACCGTTTAATAACTGTACTCTAAGTAGGTGGGACTGACAGTGGACTGGCAACAGCACTCCGCCCGGGCAATCCTGATTGTGATTTTATAATTCTCAAATGTTTTGCTCTGTCACGAGCAAGCAAAATATACTTCACCATATTTTGGGAAAGTGTTCAGTTAACTGTATAGATATTCCGTCCACCAGTAGAGCATGATCTATTGGCAGGGGGCTCTTAAGTTGTTTCGGCTATTGTTGTACAGTAGCAGAAATGCGGTCTCGTGAGACCTATGATAATTGTCTTACAAGCTTCCCCTGAGCATTTAAATTGTCCCATTAATGTAAAATTTGAATTGATTTACACATTGTATTGTATTATTCTATGATTTTGTTTAAGTTTTCTGAATCCCTCAGATTAGTGAGCCGCAGGCGTGCTCGGAGGTCAGAGCTTTTGAAGAATGCGCAAAGCATGTATCAGAATAAAATAATTCTTAGCATAAACTGTCTCAGAATGAGAGGAATTTAATTTTAAAAGCCCTTTTTGTCTCTGTTTAGGGAATGAAGTAACGAAAACAACGTTGACGTGTAACGGAGGACGTCTAATCACATTCGGACTGTATTTCAGATTCTAGTTATTGTGTTACTTGGCCGTGTCATAGCGGTTAGTCGTCGAATTATCACCCCGATGGTTCCCGTTCAAACCTAGGTCAGGAAATGTGGGATTTGTCGTGGACAACGTGGCACTAGGGCAGTGTTTCTCCCAGTACTTCGGTTTCCCTTACCTATTCTCATTCCACCTACTGCTCCACTCTCATCATCTATCGTCTGGGGTCGGTACAATAGGCCAGTTAGTGGCCGACGTACCGAGTGGACTCAGNAAAAAAACAAACTATTATGTAACTTGTTTTGTTGTACCACTGTGTTTGAAAAGCAAATAGAGACGTGGGCATGGAAATCTCGTTGAATTAACAGTTTTATACACAAGACTGGAATGTCACAACCTTCTATAACAAAGCGAATGTAGCAATTCCCTACAAGGCAAAAATGTTAAATTGTTTACATGAATTTTCCATCACTCTCGTGCGTGCAAAACCGTTACGTTTGCTCCATCTCCTGATTATGTTTTTAACATGGTTCATAATCCATGGTTCGCTGTCAGTTTAACAGTAACTTTAAAAGCCACTATAATGATTCGAATTAATTTGGGTTCACCTCTCCCCTGTACATGTTAGCGCTATCTCGTTCGGTGGCCACGTGGAACGAGTTACATCAGCTAGGCCGGAGAGGGCTCGCCCACACTGCAGAACAGAATAGCAAACCTTGCCTATTCATTTCATATTTGTTCACAGTTATCTTTGTTGTTGCAGATTATTGCTTGCGTGTGTTTGAATAATAACCACAATCCGAAGATATGAGCTCGTAATGCTGCTTGTTTCAAATACAAGCCCCCACCGCAACCCGTGGTGTTTACCCCCACATCATCCGCTGGCGAAAGCACTCACAGCACCCAACTCGTCCGCTCTATCTATGGAAGATGTACTAGCTGCAATAGCACTGTTATTTTTGCGTTATTTAAGAACATTATACTCTTTAATCACGTGGGACCAAGTCTCGTAATAACAATGCATGGAAGTAATCCGAGCATGCTGGCCACATAGATACGATAGAGAGACAGTTCCCCTGGTTGCTTGCTACCTGCGGAACAATGGATCCTACCGAAGAGTCATCACACAGAACAACCATTGTACTGGATGGAAGGTTTATCTAGTGCAATTGAACTTATCATGCGCGCCTGCCAGCCAGCTCGTACCATAAGCCGTTGCCCGTGTGACGGAATTGCTCAATACATTTCTCTCCAGGCTCCACCCCAAAATATACCGGGTGTACCAGAACTAACATCTTCCCGTTCCGTTTCCGAAGGAACGGCGTCGTTCCATCGGGTGTTTATCAGTGAGCTTACATACTTTTTTTATTTGGTCCAAGATTCAAATACAAGAATTAATTATAAAATAATTGAACCGTTTATTTTTAATCTGGGTATAAACGTTGGAGCCGATCACAGTGGCCGCGCGGTCTAAAGTATGAACCGTCCTCACCAGTTCCAACACTGCGATCGTGGGTTCGAATCCCACTCGTGTAGATGTCTGTGTACGTTTATTCTATGTTTGTGTTGTTCTGAGTGTAGGTAGCGGCCTTGCAAAGGGCTGATCCCCAGTCCAAGGATTCTACCGACTGTGTACAGGATTAAGAAAGTGAAAAAGCGTCCATGGTCCAAATGGTCTGTGAACCATAGAGAGAGAGAGAGAGAGAGAGAAAATAAACGTTGTAATTTTCCCCACTGTGAGACTGTATTATCCTGTTATTAACATTCTAACACGCCTTCCACGTAAACTTGTGAGTCGCGAGCAACATTGTACCCATGAATTATATGTATATTCTTGGCGTCATAAATGGCGAATAAATTTGGAAAGCAAGAAAAAGAATTAAGAAGGTATTATTCAGGAAGGTGGAACATAACAACATGGTCAGGATGCTTTGTGACGTCCAGAGCTCATGAGTCTTTGTCGCTTGGTATACGAAATCTCTATTGGAGCATGTTAAAAATACAATTAGGCAGCAAACTCAGTGACATTAAAATCCAACAATGTCCTATGGAACAGAAAATATACCATGCTAAAGGAAAATAAATGTATATAATACGTGTTTAGACTGAAGAATTTGGCAAGTAGTTCTTAGTATTGTGCTCTTTTCTTTTCGAAGAGTGGTTTTAACAAGCTCAAAGGATCGATTTCTCATGCGCCAGTGCACACATTTTAAAGGAAACGTCCATAAGGAAAAGATTCACGAAGAAAATCTCCCGAAAGCCTAATGCTCTAACAGAGAATTTATTTCTGTGCATAATGATGAACCTTTTAAACAGTTTAAGTGGTCTTTCCACCCTCCAGGAACATTAAGTCCATTTACAATCAAAGTAACCAATATGGCTGTCAAAACTAAAGATGGGAACGGACGTAATTTCAAGGTACTGGTAAATATCACCAGATTGGAACACACTTTTCACTGAATTCTAAAAATATTTGTTGGCTCCTAGAATTGTTAGCAGTTTCTCGAACTCGTTTAATAAAAATCAGTTGCTGAGAAAGAGAGATTTACAAAAATGTTGACTGTGAGTATGCAAATATAGTCCTGTACATGTCCGAACTGACAAGTGAAGTAATAATAATTAATAATTTACAAATTCTTTGGAAGACTAAAGTAAGAGCCGTGAAAGAGGGAAACATTAAGTGTGTCTTCACTTGTCTCTATTAGTACGGTGTTTCAGCCAGTTTGTCTTCTCCATTTCCTCCCCGTGTTTGTAGGCACTATATCTCCCTTACATATTCACAGTGTGTGAAAATGGCTAAAGGAAGAAATTATGAATTGAAATTCCCGACATAATAATATAAAGGAGAGCGGTCAGATTTTAAAAACTGCAATAAATATTATTTTTTAGCTGCGAAATTTCCCAGTAATATAATTTGCATGGGAAAGTGAGTAGTTCGTATAAAATTTTGTCGGAAATGTGAATAGAAGAGGCATCTTAGGAGATCCAAGCATATATCGTATACTGGAGGATCGCAAATTGGGCTTTGTGTTTCCTGGATCCAGCTTGTTCCGCGTAGTTTACATGGTCATTATTTTGTAAATATGGTGATAAAATTTTAGGTCTTGGTAAAAACGGACACTATTTTAATCAGCTGAACGAATATTGGCTGCAGAAGAAGATATGGACAGGCCCAATTTCGTGGAAGGGAACATCTGATTCTTGCACTAAGTCCCCATTAGTAAGAGACCCATTGCACAAACTCTCCGCAGGTAGCAGTCTTAGTAATCTTGTCTTACCCGAGAGAGACCCGTTTGGAATTCTCGTATCAGCCATGCTCCCATTGTCATCCTCTTCACGTTGATGTCACCATACACAAAGTAAGCCATGATCTCCTGTTTCCATGAGTCTACACTCAATGTTCGTAATCGAATTCGGCCCTGTAATTTGGTTTCATGTAATATTTAATTGATACTTTATCATTATGTAACCAAAGGCAGAAAAGAAGGAAGTAAATGTTCTTCACTTGACCTTTCAACCAGCCACGGGTGTGCAATATGCGTTCTGGAATTATGGGCCCAGTTCTTGATCCTGTGCATATGCAACACTGTAAGTGTGAATTTGGGTATCATCAACGTGGAGCTTATATGGGGTTCGAGAAGAGGCTGGTGAAATGCGCGAGGGAATGTTAGTACGCGGAGGGATACAGAACGCTTCTGAGTCTACTCATTGTTGTTTCAAAGAACACAGTTTCGCGACTTCGTATTACCCGTAGAAGTCAGATAAGGTTTAATGCTATTCAACATTGATCCCGCCTCTTGATAATAGCAATTCAGGTTTTGTCTTCAGTAGCGTTGACAGCTCGGTTTATGAGCTGTGATTAAGCTTCTCTCACAGTTATAGAGAAGCAGACGAACATTAAGTGCTGCCATAATGACATTGTTTTGTTGTGCTTAAGCTGTAACATACCGATCTTTATTTTAGTCAAGGATACGTAAGTTTAATAAACATTTTAAAGAGTTCCTTATCCGAAATTCTTAAGGTCCTGCTTGTGTCTGTCTGCTTGTATCTGAATATCCAATCTGTAGGCGATTTCATTTATTTACATGAATATTACATTGGCTTTTAACAAGTGATTGATCTCATAATAACACGAAAGCCATGCCACGTAATGTATACCGCCTCTTTGTCCTTTGTAACGCAGTTTCCAGTAATATGTCCTTGCGTGACATGAGGAATTGTTAGAAAAAAAAAACTCCGTGGTTTTAGTCTGCAAGCGAACTATACCGACCGAGAGACCGCCGCTTATCAGCTGTTAGTGCCAACTTTAGTGGATATAGGATGTCGCGTGGTCAGCGCAACGAATCCCAAGGTCATTAATTTCCGTTTTATAGACCGGAGCCGCTATTTCCTTGAAATAGCTCCTCAGTTATCCTCACAAATCTGAGTGGACACAGTTCCAGACCCATTACTTGTTAGAAAATCTGGTAACGCCGGGAATCGAACCCTGACCACTAGACCACATAAGTGGTCTCGGAATTGTTAGATGTAATTATTATCTATATGTTAAGTGATTCTCGAGATATTCGTTTTATATGATATTTTGTGTGATGAGAGGTCATTTAAGACACATTGACGTAGGCTCTTGCGCAAATGGGGAAAAATATTATGAATACGCAAATTATCTCGATCTATCACGATTAACTGCTGTTGCATCGTTATGCTTCGACATATTTTTCTACGGTAGTATGTTCCGTTTCATTACATTGAAACTCACATAAAATTCCGTGTTTTATACAAGTATTGCTTAAGACATTGTAGTCGTATTTTATTGATCCAAATAAGTTTTGGATAGAAACGTTTTCTTTTATATCATCAAAAGCTGCATCCTGTCTGTGTGGATATGGCAGAGCTTCCAGGTATATACCAGTCGCACAAAAGCATATGTAGTGTTAACAACCAACCTCATTAATATTTACTGAATTTTATGTTTCGGTTTATGAAAACCATAATCAGGCAGAGAAGCAACAACACAAAAGGTTACGACTAACTGCATTATGTATAGGCCAGTCAGTAGCCGCCGTGCCGAGTGGACTCAGTTTGAGTCCACCCTCCACTGCATTACGTAACAGAAATTATCTGGTGTTAGACCCATCACAAAATTCACAATGTTGAAAAAATGTAAGAATTGTGAACATAGACGAGAGTGAAGTATGAAAATCAGAATATTATCTTCAGTAGTAGTATATGTAGCGTTACAGAGATTAAGGAGATGATTCAAACAGACTTTATAAGGTTAGAAATTTTATTTTTTGAATAATATTTTAATCTGTCACATTATATTTAGTAGTAACTCGGGCAAATATATTTTAATTATATTCATCACTTTTACACTCTGTAGGAGACTTGTTTTTCTAGGGAATTTTTTACGACATAAACCCAAAAATGAATGAAGAGGCTTAATTAATATGGGCAAAAATAAATTACACTTATTCGCATCCAGAAATATTACCAGTTATGCAATAAAATGCTGCACTTCGAGCCTAATCAAGATAAGACAAGGAAGATAAAGTTGCCCCAGTGACTAATTAAGTAAGAACTGTGCTATGAAGATATGTGGAGAAGTGGAGGTATAGCACCACCATTCTTTACCTTGGAACTGTATGGAGGTAAGTGATCAGCTTCACGTCCGGCTGCTTTACCCAGTAGGAAAGACCTCCAAGTGCTCATGGAATAGGAAGCTGAGTGGCCCCATGGTTGTTCTTGAAGCTGTGAAATGGAGAAAAATCTTTTGTTCGTGTCGGGAATCGAATCCCAATCATTCATCCCGTAACCCGTCTCTGTAATGACTGAGCTATATTGGCTTTAAGCTTAATCAAGATCTATTACATATGTAAAACTTCATTTAGGCCCCATGTGAGGGACACCTTTAATATATTTTTTTCCTTGGCACTACAGCCCCAGTGGGTCTAGGCCTACCTCCATGAACTTCTCCGTTCACTTCGGTTTTTCTAGATCTTACACATTCGGTAGGACTCCTTGGGCGGGTGATCAGCCCGTCGCAAGGCCTCTACCTGTACACAAACACAGAAAAATGCACGCACACAAACTAAACATCCATGCCCTGAGTGGGATTCGAACCCACGATCCTGGTTTCCAAGCGAGCGAAGACAGTACATGCCTTAGACCCCTCGGCTACCGTGACCGGCACCTTTAATATAAAACTGAATAAAGTTTAAGTACAGAATCGTGTGGCAGAAATTTAACGTATCAATTATCATCAGTTTCTCTGTTGAACTAAAACCGACACCCCCGAGAAGTTGTTTTACGCTGTCTTATAATAGTGGATATTAAATTAAAATTTACATGCGATAGTGTTGTGGAATATTTGCTCTATGTAGGAACTGTTGAGCCACAGAGGCCTCGGGGCACGCGCGCAACGAGAGAGTTGAGGATTGAATCGGCGCGTTTCTAGGCGACAGCTCTGTGAACGCTTGGCTTGTGGAACAGTGAGTAGGGGTCATGTGACCTCTACATTTCCGCAAGTGGCGTCACACACACACACACACACCGAGCCCGTTGCTACGCAACACTCGATGAACACCCCTTCCACGCTAGACTGTGTCGCCACTCAACAGTGAGGACGAACTGCCTTTTCCGCTTTGCCCGATTCGAGGCTATAAGACGAGACCGGACGAAAACTAGGAGTCAGTTCTCAGAGTGTGCGGAAGCAAGCGAAGTGGAACCAGGACTACAGAAGTATACAGGAGGTCGCCCTGTGAGGATGTAAAGTGTGACTGGAAGATTTCATGTGTAGTATTTGTAATTATTTCAATTGATAATTTCTGTGTGGAGATCCGTTGCTATGAGACGACTGGTGGAAGACAGAAAATCCTAGTGCGCGTGCAACGGTGAACTGGAAAGTGTGTAAATCAGCGATAACACTGTAACTAAGTATAACTAAAAGAAGTTGTAACCATGTGCTAATAAATTCAATCATCCGAACTAGAACCCGTCATTTCGTCACGTGTACTCCCCTTAACGTGGCAGTGTCTATGGAGTGGAAATGTTGTGTACCATGATTAAATTTGTCCAGGGGCTCAAAATATATACACTACTTAAAAATCCAGATAGACGCTTGAGCGAATTGGGTTTACATAGGAAAGAAATAGGAATTAAAGAAATAGAAACATTCCTTTCATACAAAAATGATTTTCTGGAAGCTCTCTTCTATGCAAGCAACTGAAACCTGATCACCATTAAATAAAGCTGAATTTTTACGCATAACAGACTTTTCAATATATATATATATATATGTGTGTGTGTGTGTGTGTGTGTACATATGCATATATATTAAACATAACAGGTGAGAGAGCACACCTTTCTGACACATTGATTTATTGATGCTGTTTTTTCCCCCTTTTCTTCCATATTTTCAATTAGAAACGTCAAAGGGCCATCAAGGAAATGGAAAGAATAATATTGATACAAATACCATGTACAGACTGAGTAGCATAGAAGTAGACCAAACTTATTGATAGTAACTTGTTTCAGAATTGTCACAAATATTTATATAAGCATATGATTTGATAGCTTTCGTAAACCACGCATTCAATTTAATGACTTTCATCTGTAAATTATCATTTTAAAATTTCGTAAGAATTAAGCGTATCAACCTGTTAAGAATTTTTCGCTTGTATATATTGTGTGTTTTACTGTCGTCATTAGATAATGCGACAATTATATTATGTATGACAAATCTAGAATTTCATACAATTTTATGAAAAGGTCTGTAACGTACAGGGTAATTTGTATTGTTTACTCAACGTCCTTATTAATGTAGTTAATAGAGATAATTGGGGCGTAAGATAACAGGCCCTTCAAGGTACGCTAATGTTGAAGTGATATCAAGCATCCATATATAAGAAGTTGCTCCGTCTTCATTTCAATGAATGTTGCCCTTGGTACGCCTAAACATGTTGGGATGTGTAACTGCTTCGAGTTAGAAAGGCTCTGACTTCTGAAAGAATAAATCCTTTCCAATAAGAGGCCTAGGGAAGTGATTATCAACTTCTCAAGAAAGACCTTCCAAAATGGAGGCATTTAGAGTTAGCGAAATGAGATATATGGAAATGGAGGACATTAAACAAAGATAACAAGCTCTCCTACCGTTTTTAGTATAGTCAGGTTGACGAAGATGGGCTGAAAATGAAGCTCTTACAGAGAAAAATAAGATATGAACACGGGATAAGTCAAAAGAAGAGTTTTAAAAGGATATCGAACTGGAACTTAAGGATACGAGATTGTCACAATATGATTGAAGTGGCATAATATGTTTAAGTCTTTGTTTTTGGTGTTGTGGTTCTGAATTTAGTCCAGTGTGTATTGTGATGGTTGCTTTGAAATTGAAATCCAGTCGGTAACCTTAAATACAATTCATGATATAAATGTCAATTAAAATAGGCTTATCCACTGCAGTCTCCTAGCGTCTCCGGAATACCGGAAGTTAAGATATTTTATAATTTCCGTTTATTCGTAGGCCTAAGTTAGTGGAAATCTATTTAAGGAAATATTGTACTATTTGTGCTCTAAATATTTCATCATCTAAGACTCTTGCATAAAAGCAGGATGTTACCGGTGATGATCATATTATATTGTAACATGTAGACCCTTTGCTGGCCAACGACGGCCAGCTAAGCAAATATACAATAGCCGTTACCGAGTAACAGCTCGCAAATAAACATGTTCCCACGGAAACAATTGAACTACAACAAAGAGGAACGGTGCTTTCCCTGTAGTCCTTGTCGAGATGTTATAAGAGGGACAAGTTGGGAGCTGCCATTTGTCAGTGAGTGAAGAGTAGAAGGTCGTGAGATGGCCACCATTCTGGGAGTTAGAGAGTTGGAGCAATAAGTTAGTTGTGGGATATTCGCCAGTCTATTGAACGTTAGCAGAGGAAATTGTTAAGAACCGTTACCAGGAAACGGATAGTGAGGACATAGTAGGCTTTATATGTGCTGCTGTTACAATGATTTTACAGTACGTGCACCAGGGAGGCGGTCATAGTTACTTGTAGTTACGAGTTGTGTATAAGCGGTCAATAAATACAATTACCAATCCAAACCTCCTGTATAGTCACCCATCCACGTGACTGTATTGTACGAGTGATACGAAATGTTGAAACAAATATGTATGGCACTTTTGGTTAACTCTCATTGTTGTGTGGGGAAGCATAAGAATGCTTTCTGTCTTGCAACACAACGTTTATATAGGATCTCTGAACAGTTCAGGCATAAGATATACGCGAAGAGCCTCATAGTATTGAAGTTTCCGCACTACTGGGTCTGATAACATATCTTAATATCTGACTTCGCAGATATTGGAGGTCGTTCCGTTGTACTTCATAACTGCCCATGCAAGAAATTGCATTTTCTTTGTTGCTTCATTTCGAATTGAGGGCCATCCTTGATTGTTGAGACAAAACAAGGAGGGAGAGGAAGATAAAGGAAGAGAACTGGAGCTGTTGTAATGTTATTTCCCGTTTCACTTCCTGTTTCACGAAGGGAAATGAGTGCATTTCTTCCCGAAGTGGTTTTAATATGGTTCCACTTTGTTCTCTTCAAATACAGCGTCTGTTCAATCTCCACCGCAGCTTCAGAAATATACATACAATTGCGAGCTTCTCATTGGCTCTTTGTTTCTCAAAGAATGCTTACGATTTCCCAGTGGTCAGTATTAATGTGAATTATGATCCTTTGTGATGGTACTATGTAGATGTGGGATGTATTGCCGTCGTTTCGGAGATGCTTATTGTGTAGGTAATACTGGCTGTACTGGAAGGACGCCACCACCCAGAAATTAAATCGGTATTAAATTTGTACTATGTTGTCACCGAATTATAACACTTTATATAAAGTTTAAGCATTAAGCAATTGCTTGAAGGGGGGTTAGTAGAATTGTGTATGATATTTTGAGTATATAACTTCTCTAATATCAATTCTTGCAAAGATTCTTCATGTGAATTTACGAATGTGAAAACAAATACTTTTCCATGGATCTCGTTTACTTTGTACGGACGTGTACTCATAGCTGTTACAAATAATAATAAATCTATCAGGATATTCTGAGAGAATGCTGTTAAACGAAAACGACAACCACTAATTAATTACGCGTGAATCAACAGGCTGGGGACTTCTAAAGTTTATCCTCAAAAGAGATGTGCCCATGTTGTATGGGATGAACGAAGCCAGAACAGATTTCTTACTTCCATAGTTGCATGAAATTTGCTCCCCAATATATCCAAATTCCCTTCTATTTCCTGTTACAACTTCATAAGTAAAATGTAGCTGACATACTCGTCGGTGTCCAGTTCCTTTTTATCTTCAAACAAAAAGAACATATATTGTTCAGAAGGTCTAATCAGCATTTTTATTACCATTGACATTTGGAGTCCTACAATTAAAACCTCTCTTTGAAGAGATACTCTGTTAGAATAGTTTCACCATTGCTAGGCAGCAGATTCTTAATAAACAAGAACAGACGGTCGCTGCTAGGTAATGGCTCGGTAAACTCATTCCCATGGCAACAGACACATATGCAATAGAGGAACGGTGTTTGCTACATGGTCCGTGCTGAGAAGTTATAAGCAAGGGATAAGGTTAAAACTTGGTCAGTTAGTCTGTAAAGAGAAGAGTTAGAGCAACAGTGTTCAGTTGTAAGGGAGCCGCTATTCAGAGAGAACGTGAGTGCGGTAGCTGAAGAATCCCCACTGTTAGAATTCATTACCAGGAAACGTCTAGAAACAGACTGAGAACAATAGTGTGTAACAGTGATTTGTAAAGTGTGAGGATCAGAGATGGTGCTCTAATTAAATGTAGTCACGAGTGGTGGTGAATAAAAGATCGAAAAATCCAATATCCAATCCAAATTTCCATCGAGAGTCACGCTTCCTCACGTAGATATATGATGATACCACTGTACATCCTGAGAGCCAGGATATCGCACTCTGTATAGCGACTGCTTATGAGTTGAACGGCGGAGGGGCCAGAGTTCGAGTTCCGGTAGTGGCAGGTTTTTTTTCCTTTCCACGTCATCCATACCCGTGCTGGAGCCCACCCAGCCTCCTCTCCAGTGGGTATCTGGGGCCATTTACCCGAGGGTACAGCGACCTGGGCGTGAAGCTAACCACTCAACTCCAACTATTGCCATGGTCAAAAATATGTGAATCTATACATCCACCCTCTCCATGTGTCTTCATAGCATACTGCTTAATTAAGCTCAGGGACAACTTGATCCTTTTATCATTCCATATCCTGAATTTGTTAACCATAAATCTAATAAATTGAAAATAAAAATATAGGGGGCCTAAATATAGTGGAATTCTAGTACATCGCTATTTTTCATCAAAATAATAATCCCTTAGGCCGAGACTCGATAATTTATAAAGTAGTAACAATTCGTGCCTCACGTAATGGCCTTTTCGAAAAAATGGAATACAGAATCACAAAATGGATTGTCCAGAATATCAGCTGGACGTCATCTGCTTGGCAACAGTTACAATAAATATATTAAAGGAAATGCAAAATACTTCATAAAAATTAAAGCGTAATGCCGGAAGCAGCGTCATCAGCAGCGACTTGAAGCACAGAGCAAATGATGCTCGAGATGGTTCAAGTTCGTATAGCAACAGGCGTGACCAGAGTGGTTTGAACGGCTGCTGTACTGCGATGTGGAAAGCAAATGGAAAAACTACCGCATTATCACTTTTCCTGGATAGTCTCTTTCCAAAAACAGAAGATCGCATTAAGTGGAGGAACTGTTTTGGAAGAGACTGTGGACCTGTCGTCTGACAGATTACTGATGAATGAATGAAATATGAAATAAACTGACTACAGCAGTTAAGAATGATGAATATTTTCGTATTTAAAAAATATTAAGAAGAATATCAATCCACAGAAAAAGTGGACAGTAGATTAATTGTAGACATGAGCTTTAATAATTTTGTAAGATTTAAAAATATGTTAATAAATTGGTAACATAAGAATTGCATTTGGAGCCGGAATAGGCAGAACAAGATAATGCATGAAGAAGATGAACCACTTTCTGCATCTGTTTGTTATTTCGAAGGACGTGAAATTTTCACATCTGTGGTCAAGAAGTGTCCTATCTTCTGGGATATAGCGTCATGTAGTCCGCTGAGAATCAACCGATGTTTCGGGGAATTATATCTTAGAGCCGTATTTGCTATCTGCTCCCTGTTGCTTTCTTGTTTGGTTTATTCTTCAAGCCTGAAGATGGAGGCAACATATTCCTCCGAAGTATAGGTTGACTTTCAGTAGACTATACGGCATTATATACTATAAGATAGGAATCTTTATTTATCATTGCTTAGAAGAACTTTAGGATTTTGCATTCATGTCAATTTATTCATGAAATTATTTCTAAAGACACGGCAGCATACAACCGTCGCCTATTAACAGAAGTCAGAAGTAGCATTACAAACTTGGTATCAGTAAGCGGAGGGCACATTGCTCTGATGTGTTAAGTCTAGGGGTTGAATGCGATAATGTGTCCCGTGAGTAGGAGGAGGTTATGGCATGTCACATTGCAAGATTCGTATTACAGTTCATTCTCACATTTCATCCCAAAAAGGAAAATACAGCTGCTGTTGTGAATTATCGTGGGCTCAAGGTGTCAGCACTGTGTAATCCCCTTCACTGGCACAATTACCATATGAATAATACCAATTCTAGACTTTGCCATGGACTTTATATCTCATTCTTGCAACTTAAGAAAACTGAGATACGATATTTATCTACAGAAGTAAAATTTATTAATACGGTTAATTGTATCCTCTTATATTTACAATAGCCTATGTCATCAGGAATAAAATGGAGTCCACATCAAAATATAAGCTTAATTAAATATCGAAACACGAGTTAACCATATCGCTTTTAGTAATACGTTAATTGTTTTGGTGAATTTTTTTAGTGGAAACGTTTAAAATGAAGAAAATTTATATTGTCACGTTTTGGGTGTATAACGCGACAAATAACTTCACACCGTTGTTTGGTATAGCGAATTTATTCTGTTCGCTCGCCTTACACACACTTTACAAACATTTGCACTTGCAGTGTTACAATTACTGCTTACAATATCTTGGCCGACACTGGACTATCTTCTCTGGCGGTTGTTCCAAGACTTTCTTCTCCGAAGGCTTGATAACGACTGACTTCTTAGATGGCTCGATGAAGACTGCATTCAACCCCGCTATATAACCTCGGTCGCTGCTATGCAACGAACCCTCTGTTATAGCAGTGGAAACGTTGCTCTGTTGGTTCCGCGTTTCCTACGCAATGACCCATTGTTATCGCGTTGTCTCTGTGGGAACGCTTCGCGTATTCGTCGTAACCGTGGAGATTTGATGTTCTCTACACAACGGCTCACTGTTGGGATTACAGTGCCGCTATTGTTACTTCCTATGCAACGGTCTATTCTAGCGTTTCCATAGAAGTTACTCTTCTGGATTGCCGACACGTTACGTTATCGTATGTTCATTGCGTGTCAGTTTATGGCAAAGAAGATCGTCTTCAACACAGAAAGGAATAGATGGATATTTTATGAGCAGTTGAATTTATTGGAAACTTGCATTGTTAAAACTATTAAAATATAAACAATAGTAAATAAATCTATAGAAATATTTACTTTTTAGGCTATAATTTGCGTTCTGTAAAATATGCCGTTTTAAATATTCATAATTGTATAAACACTAAGAAACAAATTATTGCACGTCGAAGTTGTTTAGGATTTTGCAGTATTGGTTCTATAAATAACAAAACGTTATGAGTGATATTTTCATTTTCCTAAGAAGTTTTATTGGCATGTACTGTCTTCGCTCGCTTGGAAACCGGGATCGTGGGTTCGAATCCCACTCAGGGCATGGATGTTTAGTTTGTGTGTGTGCTTTTTTCTGTGTTTGTATACAGGTAGAGGCCTTGCGACGAGCTGATCACCCGCCCAAGGAGTCCTACCGAATGTGTAAGATCTAGAAAAACAAAAGTGAACGGAGAAGTAGGCCTAGGCCTCCTGGGGCTGTAGTGCCAAGGAAAAAAAGAAGCTTTAAAAATTATAGGCTACGGAAACCCCAACAATAATTTAGAATCACTCTGTATATAAAAATTATAGCTATTCAAAGTAATTTTATTTATATCTATTCTATTTGTCCGCGCAGTCCGTAACTCAGATTATAAAGTATCGAAGAATTGGATGATAGTGAATAATTAACTGAAGGAATATGGAAGGAAGAGGCCGTGGCATAATCTGAGGTAATATCTCTGCATTTGCTGGAGGGACTGAGAAAAATAGAAATACATCAATCAGGATAGTCGATATTCCGACCGAGACTCGAACTAGTCGCTTTACGAATGTAAGTTAGATACGTTGCCGCTAGAGCCAAGTATCAGTGAGTGTGACGATGAAATTAATATTGATAAAAAGAAACTATGTGGTTTAACTAATTTGTAACTTATTAGAATTTGAAAATTTCTAAGAACTACGCTAACAAGCTGAAATACGAGTGGTGATGAAATTGAAATAAAAAAAAAGATCCTGAAAATGTTTATTATTGTCCTTCCTTCTTGCTTTACCGAATTGTTACCGATCGACTTACGTAAACTAGTCGCCTTTTCCGATAATTTTATGTGAGTCTGAATCGTGATCTCCTTCGTATATTAAGGAAAGAACACCGATTAGTTTCTGATTGAGAATTGAGAGCGGATGATTACTTCTGCTTCACTTACTAGGGGCGTGGGCTGTACCTGAACCAATATGAAGTTCCATTCCTCCCACCCCTTCCCCCTGTTTCCAATTATCCGTTTTCATGTCTCAGTAGATCAGTACGATGTATACGTGTCTGAATACAGAGCGTTAAAATACTCATACATATGAAGGACGAAATGAGCACTCCAGCATAGGCCTATTATACTGTTACGTGTCACAGTGAATAAGAAGCCTGTTTGGATTTTTTTTCTTGGCACTACAGCTCCAGTGGTCCTAGGCCTACCTCCATAAACTTCCCCGTTCACTTCGGTTTTTCTCGATCTTACACATTCGATAAGACTCCTTGAGCGGGTGATCAGCTCGTCGCAAGGCCTCTACCTGTAGACAAGCACAGAAAAACGCACACAAACATCCATGCCCTGAGTGGGATTCGAACCCACGATCCCGGTTTCCGAGCGAGCGAAGACAGTGCATGCCTTAGACGGCTCGGCTACCGTGACCGGCCGTGTTTGGATTAGTAATTGGATTTATTGGATACTTAAAGGTCGTAACTACAAATAATTATAAAACTATTGCTGATTTGCACAATTTACAACCACCCCACACTAATCTTCTCAGACTTTCTGCAGTAGTCCTCAAGGTTTTATAACACAGTAAGTATTATAAAAGTCTCACTAAATCACACAATCCCAATATCACTGCCCTACAGTATACATAAAGTCTTCAAATCACACGTTAAATCTTCACAGGCTGACTTCTTGTACTCTTCTTCAACCACGAACTTCCTGTAGCTGTATCCTACCGAGAACTGACTCGTCCCTGAACCAAAGTCAAAGTCACATTGCGACTGACAGTCATGTCAGTCTGTCTTGGTGTCGAGCCCCGGCTGTTTCTCATGAGCAGACGTTTCTTCTTAAAAGAAAATTACTGTCCTGTCCATGTTGGGAGCCCTCTCTAACGAGAGGTCGGGTCTGTCATTTGTCAGTCATAGTCCGTATTAGTAAGTCCATTGTCAGTATTTACATACATTTACAAATTTACTCTTAATTCCTACTTTTATGTACAATATATAAAATGCCTCTCTTAATCCAGGCTCAGTACAGCAGATTTTGCCCTATTTCTACCAGTATTCGCTACCACGGCAGTCTAGTCACTTGAACGGGCGTATGCCTGACCGCCGCCAAGTTCAAGCCTCTTATACTTTCTGTGTCGGGCTTCGCCTTCGAAAATTCTCATTATCATAATTTTGTATGACTTCAGCTTGTTTCCTGCATAATTTTGTTATATAGTCATATACGTACGGGATTTTAAATGCCATGTGCAAATCGCAGACCGGTGTGTGCCTTGGAAAATTGCCAGTGGTGCAGAGAACCTTGTTTTGCAGGCGCTGCAATTTCGTTAGATTGAAGTCTGCCACAAACTCCCAGGCGGGACTAGCATAAGTCATTACTGATCTAATAAGAGCAATGTGGAGAGTAAGTTTAATATTAGCGCTCAATCACTCACTTTTGAATAGGGAATATACTCTAATGAATGTTCTGAAGGCCTTGGCTTCGATCATTTCTATGTGAAATCTCCATGTAACTCTCTTATCAAAGATTACACCTCAAAATTTAGACTATTTACAAACGGAATATTGCGTCCATTTAGAGTGAGACAACACTCAGGCGGTCGACGACCACGAGAGAAATAGACCCCCTGAGTCTTATCTTCATTTATTCTATGTTCCCACGCTCAAACCAGGTCTCCATTGAGCTGAGACCGCGCTGAAGTTTCTGACAATAAATCCCTCCTTGCGATCTGTCGCATACAGAGAGATGTCGTCCGCAAAGAGAGCTAGGTGAACACCATGAATTTGGGGGGCATCATTAATGTACAGATTGAAAAGAATATGGGACAGTACCAAACCTTTTGGCACTCCTACTTGCATTTCCCGTCGCGTTGACATTTCTCCTTCAACCGAAACCCTGAATTTACGTTAAGAAAGAAAGGACCCAATAAGCTTGCTCAAACTGTTCGAGAATTGCAATTTTGATAACTTATACAGCAAGCCTGAGTGCCACGTGGTATCAAAGGCTTTTTCGATGCCCAAGAACACCGCAGCCGTCGACATTTTATTGTTGAAATTAAGGGTCACGTGGTCCGCCAGCCTCATACATTGCAATGTCGTGCTGTGACGTGCACGAAAACCAAACTGGCTTGCGTTGAGCAGGCCTCTTTCTTCAATGTGTTTTTGGAGGAATTTCAAGATCACTTTTTCGAATAGTTTTCTTGTCGCGGACAGGAGGCTGACCGGAAGTAAATTTTCGGGAATTCCGGGTCTTTACCGGGTTTAGGCAAAGTTATTACTTTTGCTTCCTTCCAAGTACTTGGAAAATGAGAAAGCCGAAGACAGTGATTGAATAGATGAGTTAGGTGAACCAGTGGTCGCATTGGAAGGTGCCTGAGGTATTAATTTGGGATGATATAAATTACGCACATCTTTCTCAATTTCAAGGAATTTATTAATTTCTATACGCTCCTTGAATCAAACGAATTCTATCACCTACCTTGCCGAGGAATGGACACGCATCACAGGAAACATGTCACGTGGCCACCGCCAACCGTTGCGTGACGTGACCGCGGACACGGGAGAAACAGCCTCCTCCCTCCTCTACTGTTGCGTGTTGGACGGTGAATACAGGTCTGTTGCCTGGCAACTCGCCGATCTAATCCGTTACAACACAATGCATAGCTTCCTGTCCAGTCGGTCATCAAATATTATTAGGACAGCTATGATGGGCTGGGCTTGTGGCTGAGATCGAATACATACCGACATTTTCTTGGGATAACTTCTGGGGAAAGTTCACTTAGAAGACATAAATGAAAAGCAGCATGTAATAATGAAATGGTTATTGGGGATGTGGTTTTGTGAATTGAAGCTACATAATCGTGCTCAATGGCGGGTTTCTATATTAGGTATATCCACCGTTCGGGTCCCTGCATCAGATATTTACAATGACAATGAGTTTTCGTTCGCACATTAAAACTATGACAATCAATGTGAATTTTATCCTTTTAATTATGAAGGCCCATGCGTTAATAAGATTTGAATTCATACGAATAATATGAGCACCAATTTATTACGTGAGTTTATGATTACGCTTCAGGCAAGGAAAGATGTAACGTGATACACGTATTTGTTAGTTAGCTGGTATAATTACTGCAATAAATTCTCGGAAAAAAATTTCAAATGAGATGTTGCGATTTTCTTTTTAAGGTCTAATGAGATCATTTCTCCTCTAGGACTGAGGGTTCGCAGAGTAATGGGTTATCGGAACTCTCGTATTCTGTGATATAATGCAATGTAGCCCGTTAAATGGTTGAATTTCAACGGTGGTTTGCCCAAAAAGATTGGACTTTTCAGCGTTTCTTCTGTGTTATTCTTGTACAAACGGTCTCATCTATATTCCTTCATACTTTCATGAAGTTCCCCATTTTTGCCAATTCAGTTTGCTTCGAAGGAAACAAAGTATATTTTTAAACTTGAGAAGGTATGAGCATAAAACGATTACTTGTACAGAGACATGGTAAGCCAAATCTCACATTCTGCTAACAGGCGCTTCAGACCTTAACGATCTCGGCACCTAGGGCTGTTTATGAAATATTCTGCCTGTATATTGCCAATCACCTCTGGGATCTAGGATTCAATTTGTGTTGTGTGATGTGTTCGACAGCTTGCCTCGCCTCAGGTACACGCGTTATGTATGGCACTGCAGTTCATGATTAACACGCTCTTCCCTTTCGTGTATATGCTGTATCGCATGCGACATTCCCCATAATGTTTTACGGTTTTCAATCATCCGAGAGAAATATTTGAACAATGTAGGTAAAATAGCACCTGTCAGAAACGAAACCTGTATTAAGTGGAAACCTGGTTTTTGCGGAAATTTTCACCAGTAAAGAATATAGGGTGAAATTATTTATAAGGAATGGATAAGTTTTAAAGAAACTACATTATAACGGAAAATAATTTACATGGATATTTGTTTTTCACCAGAGAGGTCGATGAAAAAAAAATACAGTAAAACTCAACCCACAAATAGGCCTACAGCCTACAAAACTTCGCTTAGTGGGGGGTGGAGTCCAGCTGAGTCCACTCGGCACGGCGGCCACTGATTGGCCTTGTGTACCTGCCCCGGGTGATTATGATGATGAAGAATTTGGCGGAATGAAGATTGGTAGGGGAAACCGAAGTAATCGGAGAAAACCTGCCCCAGCGCCCCTTTGTCCACCACAAATCCCACTTGACCAGACCCAGGATCGAACCCGGGTCGCCGCGGTGGGAAGCCATCAACTAACCGCTTGAGCTATGGCACGGCCCAGCGTCAGACAAGGTTTGGACCCGGCTCTCTCCCGGCTTGCAGAAGATTTTCTGTTTCTTTTCGATATTTTTTTTTGTGTCATTGTGTATTGTCATGTTATAAACACTTATGCGAACATAACTGGTATTAGTTAAGACATATGCCATAAGGTCTGAATCTTCTGTATCTTAAAATGCACAAAGAAAATAATTTATGCTTTTAATACTGTAGCTACTGTTTAATATTATTTAGTTCACACTAGAGGCGACTAAACTTAAGTGGGATATGACTTCTTAATATGTAAACGTATCATATGGGCCTACTTCATACACAGCTCCTTCCCTCTCTTCCAGGATTGTCTAAACATTAAAATCCTTAATATTTTAGGCCTATGCTTACCTCTTACTTTACACATTTCGTTTCCCATTCCAATACAAAACCGTGGACTGACGTGTTTCAGAATAAAGTGCCGATACAAATATTTGGACACAGTATAACTCGAGGAAGAAAGGACAGAGAAAAATACAGAGGACTGGGATTGCAATTTCACTTCTTCTTACAATTATATGAACAAGAATGAGATGGGAAGGAAAAAATATGAAGCTCGGAGGAAACAGGAAATGCATGAAAATACTGGTCGGACAACCTCAACAAAAGGAATAGAAACGGGAATCCTAGGCGTCGATAGGAGGATCAGCTCAAGTTGTATCGTAAGGAAAAATTGTTTTGAAGACTCAGAAGTGACTTAATTGTGTTATTTTAGAGTCAGTTTCAGCTTGAAGCAGAGCCACAATTCGCTTTATACGGTTCATTTAAAGAGACTACGAGTGAATTTCTTATTGGTTTTACTCTCCCTTCCTTGTCTGACTATAAAGAACAGTCGAGAAGGAAATTGTCATAAATTTGTAGCTATGCCTATTGATATATTGCCTGTGGTAGAGAACCATCTGCAGACTATAGCACACGTATGTACATTATCTGGGGATATTTTCTTTCTAGCAGGTAAGAGCACCTCAGTCAGGAACTTGACTTTGACAAGTCACTAACGAAATAAACCGGTAAGTGTAGAGTTATTGACCACGCCCTGACGATAATAAAGAAATAAGGGCGAGTTCGAAATGGATTGTGACATGTGGGTAAACAATTATGTTCACACGCCACTCTCTATCGCCCGGGAGACATACGTCTAATTCCAGAACTTTCTCTCAGTAGAAATCCAATCGATTTCGCAATGCGAAATATAGTTATACTCGTACGTATATTAATTTACATAAGGTAGAGAGAAAGACGCGTGATATCGCTTTTAGTAAGGTACGAACAGGTAACAATACCAGTATAGACCAGTGAAATATTCTGCAGAATCCTTTCAGCCTGTCGAAAATTGATGTAATATGGAATTAGTCATGCTGAAATTAATTCATTCATCAGTAATCTGTCAAGACGACAGGTCCACAGTCTCTTCCAAAACAGTTCCTCCACTTGATGCGATCTAGAGCTTTCTCCTTCAAATGAAAATATCCTCTTCTGTCCCCAAGGTCATCCAGCATCTTCTTACGTCTTCTTCCTCGACTTCTGGTCACTTCTCTCCGCCCCTCTATCTTTCCTTCAATAACTTCTTTTAGAAGGCAGTTACCGCGTAAGATATGATCAATCCAATTAGCCTTCCGTTTTGTTATTCCGTGTAGGATATTCCTCTGCTCACTGACTCTAAATAACACTTCTTCATTTCTCACATAATCGGTCCAACTGATCTTCTACATCCTTCTCCAACACCACATTTCGAAGCTTTCCAGGTGTTTCTGATCTGCTGCCTTAAGTGTCCAAGTTTCAGCCCCATACAGAGCTATGCTCCAAACGTAGCATCTCACTAGTTTCTTCCTAAAATTTAAGTCCAATTTGCTGGTAAAAAGATTCTTCTTCTTGCTAAATGCAGCTTTTTTTGCCTAGGAACGTCTTGTGTATAAGACATTGCATATGAATATTCTTTGACATTCTAGTGAGAGTTTTTAACACCAAAGGACCGACTGTGAAACGACATTTGTGTTATAGTTACGTTGAACTGTAGTTACGTCGAGTAATAAAGTGACGTCACAAGAATATGCCTCGAGCTCATTCCACAACACCAGCTGTGCTGACGTCATAAAATTTTTAAGGGGCCATTGTTCCTCTGTTGTATTTATCGGAATGTACAATGTATCCCTTATGCAGCCTATCACAGTGGCCGCCCGGTCTAAGGCATGAACCGTAATCGACCCCTCGAATACTGGGGTCGTGGGTTAGAATCCTACTCGAGGCATGGATGTCTGTGTGCGTTTATTCTGTTTGAGTTGTTCTGTGTGTAGGTAGGGGCCTTGCGATGGGCTCATTTTTCGTACAACGAGTTCTACCGACTGTGTATAAGATTAAGAAATTGAAAAGCGGTAAATATTCAAAGAATTTAAGAGCCACAGATAGATAGATAGATAGATAGATAGAGAGAGAGAGATAGAATGACCATCTGCATGTTGACGACTGTTGTATAGCTGAGTGTCGAATTTATGCGCTCTTACCTTCCAAATTCCTAAAGTGGGTGCGGTAACATTCATCCAGTGTAGGTCGAAGGAGCGCTGGGTATGTCAGACTTAGTTAACTAGTAATTGTCGGAATTGAACTATTTTTTTCCCCAGAAAAAGTCTGAAGTCTCAAGTCTGAACTTTGTATGATGATTGTCATACTGTATACACGTAGCATGGGCCGATCAAAATATTGTAGCATGTAGACCCATTACTGAACAAAGACCGCGTGATAAGCAAATATAAATGAGCCGTTTCTGATTAACGGCTTTTCAAAAATACATATTTCCACGGAAATGATTGACCTACAACAATGAAGAGCAGTGTTCTCTAAGGTAGCGTCTACACGTGCGCACAAAATGCGTCCGTTGTAACGAACGTCGTGACGTCCGTTGTAGAAATAAACAAGAGAGGCGAATGCTAATCTTTCTTCTGGCTCCATTGCAGACAAAAAACTGCGCACCGCATTCTGCAACTGTATGGTGTCCTCAGCAAAGTTAAGTTAGCGGGCAGTGAAGAGAAGACTAGAAAGTTGGTGTAATGACTGCCAGTTTGGGAGTTAGACAGTTATGAGGCATTCTCTGGACAGTAAGGACGTGAGCTGAGGGCATTATTGGGATCCGTTATCAAGAAACGGCCAGTGAAAGCAGACTGAGAATACTTAGTTTGTGTTCTAGTGATTTGTATATTAGAGTTGGGGGCTGTAATTACTAGTAGTTATGAACTGTAAGTGGTCAAGAAATCCAATCAGCAATCCAAACCTCCGTCTACAGTCATTTATACACATGACAACATTTCTTCGGGACTACAGATTCACTGTCTCACGAGGAATGACGAGTAAAGAGACACGTGAAACCGCGTGTGGAAGACTATGCAGCTGCACGGTCGGCTCCCAAGTGCATTCAGGCACTGAGGCCTACGTGTATATACGATTATCATTGCGACAAAAAGCCGACTTCTAGATGTGCGTGATCATTTCCATTTTCTATATTAACCTTCGGTTGGCAACGCATTCGCTCTCCTCCCACTCAGAATAGCGTGCCTTAGGGAAATCAAAACTCACCCTTCCTGCCACCCACTTTCCAACCAGCCTCTACCGAAAGCTGATCCATCAATCCCTCCAGTTCAGGAGAGGTAGCAATGCTATACCACAGTTTCCAGCAATGGCTGTGATTTCGCTTCAGTCTAGTTTCTACTGGGGCATAACTGCTCTAGGCTTCATGCAACGCCGCGAGTTTGTAACATCATAACTTAACGAAACCGACAGTAAAACTAGCATATTTTTACTGGTAGCCCTGGTGTAGCACTAAGTGACATGCAGTGCTCCATCCTTCAACGCCGTTATGAAGCATTTTAAACTTGAAACACAACTGGGCACACAAAAGCTTGAAAATTAACTGATAACATCTTAAGATTTTTGATTGTGCAGAATAGTAGTCCTTTTGGCACATATTTTATTAATATTTTAATGTCTTTCGTCATTGTGAATATCTTTGTTTAAGGAAAATTATACGTATAATTCTTAATTTCGAGTAAATTTACTTTTAAACAATATATATATATGTATTGTTTAAAAGTAAATATATATATTTATTGCTAGTGGGGTGGGACTAAGTCCCTTGTACTGCGGCCACTTCTGGCCTATTGTACCAGTCCTAGATGATAGGTGAGGGTGATTTTGGAGCAATTGGTGGACTGAAGATTGACAGGGGAAACCGAAGTACTCGGAGAAAACCTGCCCCAGCGCCACTTTGTCCACCACAAATTCCACTTAACCAGACCAGGGATCGAACCCGGGCCGCTGCGGTGGGAAGCCAGCGACTAACCGCTTGAGCTATGGCGCGGCCACTAAACAATATATACTTTTAGTTATATAATCCTGTCACGTTTTAGGGGTGTTCGTGACCATATAGGGGGGTTTGGATTACTGGATTTATTAACCACTTACAGGTCGTACTAAAACAACTATAACACTATAGCTGTTTCAAATATATACATTTCATTGTTACACACACTAGCGTAATCAGTACATTACAGTCTCAACTATCCGTTTCCTGCCAACGGATTTTAAGACAGGAACTATAAAGAGTACCACTGAATTACAGCACACGTAAAGCCTTCTCTTCACAGCACGGCTGCCAACTGAACTCATAACGTCATCTTCTCAGCCCTCCTTGCAGAGCTCAACTCTCAACTAACTGCTCGTTTTCAACTCCGGAACTCAACTGACTTTCTCAATTGAACTCTTCTTTATAACCACTTTGAACGGGCCGAACAGAAAACACTATTCCCAACAGTTCCTCTATTGTTGCTTGCGCATCCATTGCATCTGAAACTGTTCACCGAGCCATTGCCTAACAATAAACGTCTCCTCTGATTTTACTATTCCGACCTTTAGACATCATGCCAAAGCAAGTAGGTGGCCTTAGACCAGGAGCAGCCATATTATTTTAAACAGCCCTTGTAATATGAGTATAATGAATGTTTCTAGGATATTAGGTTAGATAATCAAAATTATGATAAAACACCCAGGGTTAAATGATCCCCTTCCTCTGTCTGGATCTCCATTTAAATCTGCCACCTGAATCTAGAAGAACAGGCAGATTATGCAGCCAGTAATGATGAACTGGCAGAGGGGATAACTTCCTGGACAATGATTGAATATCGGCTGTCTAGACTGGAGGTAATTATCTTCGCTTCTTCGGTTCTGACACCGAATTAAGTAGGTATTCTAATATATATTGGTACAGGATGCCAAGAAGGAACGCACAACTTCTTGAAATGTAAGTTTCGAATATGATTTCTTCTGTATACGCTGATTAATTTGCTACTTAACTTCAACATTTGACACAGCTCATAGCCGCTTAGAACAGAAGTTTTAGACTGTAGTTGCAGCCGAGTTTGTAATATATCTGCTTCATATGCTGGAGATATCGAGCTCAAATACCGCTCCGTTTCCCGGGGGAAAATTTCGGAAATGTACGTTATGGTAGGACTGCTTTCTTCCTCGTGCTTTTTACTTCATTATTCACTGAACACCCAATCATTCGAACGGTGTACAATCTGAGGTATTGATACCGTCATTAAAATGATAATTTTTACAAGCGGTTAAAATCATGGTCGCGCAATGGTCGCGCCGTCTAAGCCTCGAAGCTTCTGCTCCCTCTCAAACACTTGGATCGTGAGTTTGAATCTCACTGTTGTCTGTTTGCAAAATTCTGTGCAGATAGCGGCCTCCGTCCATGGAGTTCTACCAATCTTCTGCAAGTTTCGTGGTTTCATAGTTACTTCTGAAATGTTACAGCCCAGAGAGCCTAATCCGTCAGCAGAGAAAAAGACAAAACAAAAATAAGCCTGTGATTCTTTCCCCTTCTTTGAATATTTGTGCTAAATTTATAAGTATTTCTAGGATTTGTGCAGTTATCCCCATACCAAACACACACTTTCAGTTAGTTTCACGATTTCTCGCACCTTATGACCATAAAATTCGGCTTAAAATGCGTCTCTCTTTTTTGAATTGTTATATCGATCATATTAAACAGATCACGGTACACCACCCATCACACTTGGAGAACCAAAGAGGTGGAAATGATATAAGGTTCATATTGTTTATTCCTGTCATAGAGTTAGTTATGCTACTAATGTAGCTTTCGAGATGTAAATGAAACAAAATTGTTTTCAGTTTACCCTCGTATAAGTCGTACGAAATTAAAGAACTTCGAATTTATGTAAGTTGCTTTAAGGACGCCGAGAAGATATTTACGCAATATAAACCAAAAATTTTTATTGTAACAAAATTTCACTGTTGAATCAAGTTAATTAGAACGTCGAAAATATTTCACTTTTAAAGGTTAATTTACTTGGAAATTCTATACTTTGGCCACAATAATCTGTTTCAGATCTGTAGGTCATTTTCTGATAGTTAATGTGAAAGAAGTCAGCCTACTTATACTGGCTCATATTTAACTGAATTTCTTTTATTATTCTATAAGCCACATAGAAACTTCGCTTCTGATGAATTACAGCTGGTTCACATACAAGAGCAACGAATAGAGCACCATTGTATGGCACCCACGACTAATGAGGCGGCATACCTTTCTCTTGTCGAGTTTCTTTGACAAACAATTAAAAAGAGGTAAGCCACACCTTCGTAATACGAGCTTTTTTGGCTATGCAAATTTCAATTATAGAAACACAAAGCTCATGTCTATAACCATGGAAAGAAATCTTAAAGGGAAGTATGTATATAAGAGACGCGTCCATTTCTGACTTTAAAATGTTTACAATTCACATTCCAGTCACCAGGCACCATTTTGTTAGACGGTGGCTACGTCATTTTTGAAAATGCATTTGAACTATTAACATTGAATATTGTGACGTATAGATCCATTGTTAGGCAACGACTCAGTAAACACATCCAGTGGCAACGAATACGCAATCATAGAGGACATCCGTTGTTAGGCAGTTGTTGGGTTTTCTGTGTACTCCGACCCAAAGCTATATAAGGAGAAGTTAACAACAGATTACAGTTCAGTTCGAGGAGTAGTATCGTGGGAAGTCGAGAATATCAAGTTCGAAGGTAGCGACTTATGAAATATTGTAACAAGTTGTATAAAGCTCAAATGAATTCGATCATCAACTGGGAAACCCGTTTTATAAGTCACGCAAACCCCTAATATGTGGCAATACCTTAAGAGAATTCTGAATCAATTTATAGACATTTTCCTTACGGAGAAGCGTGGTGTACCAATATTATTCTGTACTTATATCTTTACTATTAATGGTTTGAGGACCGGCAACGCGGAATGAGATTTTTCGAGAAAGTTTTGACATGGAATATATTAGGACTATTATTGACGAATACACAGCTATCTTAATGCATTTTATGGACACTGATGAAGCACGGTTGAAACTGATTCGGGGGTCTTGGAGGTAGGACATGCCAAAAGGTTCAGATTTGCTGGAAGAGTGTATAGTGTAGGCTACGAGTGATTTATCTTGCTCCCAAATGGGCAGTTGGATTTATAAGCTTTGGCTCTTTTAGTTTTATCTGTATCATCGCGTAAGCTAGTGTAGCAATAAAACACTAGACTTGTAGTCGGAAAATAATTGGTTTCTACTTCGACTGGGCTATCGTCTATTCCGACGCGGATCCTTCCTTTGGCTCTCCCGCCTGCCAAATATTTTTGTAATTAATTTAACGTACTGATCGTAATAATGTCTGGGTGATAGTGGAAATGAATTGGAAAATATGTGGGGAGAAACATAACGTGGTATATGCATTTAAGGTACTATCTCGACATTTTCCTGGTGGGAATGAGGAAAAAACGAAACTAAGTCCAGACGTGTAAGATTTGAGGCTTTCACGGCGGTGACTATGAAGAAAGCAGTCTTCTGGGATGTTGCACCGTGCAGATGTGGTGTTAACCGACGTTTCGGAGGAACGTGTGGCCTCCTCCATCTTCAGGGTAGAAAGAAAAATAAGAAAATCCACAAGCGAAGAGACCATGAGAACCGGTACAAGCAGCCTGCTTGTGTTAAAAAGAAACGTATAGTAAAGTCCGTGTAAGTAAATATTTGTCAGATAAATTTCCTATTCAGAATGGTCTAAAACAAGGAGATGCTTTATCGCCACTCCTTTTCAACTTTGCCTTAGAATATGCAATTAGGAAAATACAGGGAAACCAGGTGGGACTGAAATTAAACGGGACGCATCACACATCTACACCGATGATATGAATCTACTGGGTGATAATATAGATACCATAAAGAAAATCACACAAACTTTAATTGACGCAAGTAAAGAGGTTGGTCTAGAAGTAAATACAGAGAAAACTAAGGATATTTTGCTGTCTCGTGACCAAAATGCAGGGCAAAATCATGACATAACGATAGGAAACAGATGTTTTGAAAATGTGGCACAGTTGAGATATTTGGGATCAACGATAACAGATCGAAACCAGATTCATGAGGGAAATTAAGAGGAGATTGAACTCGGGTAATGCTTGCTACCATTCAGACCAGAACCTTTTGTCTTCTCGTCTGCTGTCCAAAAACATAAAAATTAGAATACGATGGGGTACCCAAAAGAAACCGAACATTTTTTTTTGTGGGAAGAGCTTTTGTAGTACCGCGTTTAGCCGCTATGAGCGCATAGAGCTAACATTCCTGAGTCGATAAGCCGACTACCGTTACTTCAGAAGGTAAGGACTAGTTTCGGCAGAGTTTATAGTGACAACTGTTCTGTATGATCGTCGTTTTTCCAATGGCCCGAACACATGAAAATGTTGAAAAAAATCGTGAAATCATCAAGGAAGATCGATGACGGACCATTGAAGAAATTGTNATCGGTGTGAAACTTGGTCTCTGACATTAAGGGAGGAACATAGACTGAGGGTGTTTGAGAACAGGGTATTGAGGAGAATATTTGGACCGAAGAGAGATGAAGTGACAGGAGGTTGGAGAAAACTGCATAATGTGGAGCTTCATAACTTGTACTCTTCTCCAAGTATAATTAGAATGATCAACTCAAGGAGGATGAGGTGGGCAGGTCAAGTAGCAAGAATGGGGAGACGAGGAATGTGTATAGGATATTGGTGGGAAAGCCAGAAGGAAATAGACCACAGGGGAGACCAAGGCGTAGGTGGGTGGACAATATTAAAATGAATCTTAGAGAGATAAGATGGGATGGTATGGATTAGATTTTACTGGCTCAGGATAGGGACCGGTGTGGGGCTCTTATGAGCACGGTAACTAAATATCTGGTTCTATAAAATGCTGTGAAATTCTTGAGTAGCTGCAGAATTGGCGGCCCCTCCAGAAGGGCTCAGCTCCATGAGTAAGTAAGTCAGGTTTTGATTCTTTATTTCCATATTTAGAAATACATAAAGAATTATTGAAAACAAATGCGGTATGATCTCATATATGGAAGTATTTGTATGCTACATTAAATTAAACTGAATCGTAGCTAACTCTGTTACAATTTTTACAGTACCGATCATTATATCAGATTAAGCGTAAATATCATTTAGGTGTTATCACGGAGATAACTGAACCTAATCTGTTAGTTTAATATATAACAATTGAATCCAGAAATTTCAATGCCATTCCCTCGAAGTATGCAAACCAACAACCAAGAAAGACTCAGTGCTTTCTGTCCGGAAGCCAACTGTACCGACGGACAGTTATACCCCCAGTTACTAGATTCCCTTGTCTTCGCCTTCTGCTACTCACACGCTACGGTGGAGGTAATATTATCGGCCTTCACCAGGGGAAGTATGAGATTAATCGACGATGATTATCCTGACAATAATATGATAATTATGTTTAATCAGACTTCTCAGTGAGATGTCAGAAAACAGCTACATGAATGAGAACAGAAATAATTTTATGTAACCTATAGCTAAAACATGGCTTTCGTATGACTGAATTTGTATAACAAAATATTGTTTTACGTGGTTTCTAATAATTGTGTTCTGCGGTATGCTACTGTCTGAAGCACAGGGGCTACAGAATTTAAACACATCGGATCAGCGTCATAAGATAAATATGTTAATTTGCTGATATGATTTTCGCTGAGGGCAATTATAGGCTCTAAATTCGAAACAAATCAGTCCTCTCATGGAAGTACTTTAAATCCACCTGTTTATTTTCTTATAAATGGAGCTAACTAACTCCATGGAGGGGAGCATTCCTCCAGGAGCTAACAGTCACTCAGCTATTCCTAATAGCCCACATATTTTTAGTACCCGAAGATTCATTTTCATGTTCACAGGAACCCGTTATGTCAGACTTAGTAGGAAGCGTATGGCGGCCTATTTTGACAACAGTATGATGAGATGTGAAATTCCATGGAGACTAGAATTTTATGAAAATAAATCTAGAATATATATATTGATTAATAGTAGAATACTGTGTAGAAATGAGGCACGTAGTTTGTTTTGAGATTCAACAACCTCCAACCATTTCTCTGTTGTTTTAACATTCATTTCCTAAAATGACTGCAGGTAGGTTACAGAACTGAATTAACAAGAAACTTCCAGGAATGGCAGGAGAAATGTATACATATATCCTGATTAAAAATATTAACTTCATAGTAGGTGATACGATGGGGTACCCAAAAGAAACCGAACTAATTTTTTTTTGTGGGCAGAGCTTTTGTAGTACCGCGTTTTGCCGCTATGAGCGCATAGAGCTAATATATCTGAGTCGATAAGCCGACTACCGTTGCTTCAGAAGGTAAGGACTAGTTTCGGCAGAGTTTATAGTGACAACTGTTCTGTGTGATCATCGTTTTTGCAATGGTCCGAACACATGAAAATGTTGAAAAAAATCGTGAAATCATCAAGGAAGATCGATGACGGACCAGTGAAGAAATTGTGGAGCTGTCTGGAGTGACTTGGAGCTAAGTTCAGCGAATTTTGACAGAAGATTTGGGAATGAAAAGGGTGGCTGCGAAATTCGTGCCACGACTGCTGACTGCTGAACAAAAACAAGGTCGCGTGGAAGCATTCTGTGCTTTGAAAGAAGAGTCCCGAAATGATCAAAACTTTTTTTTCAGCGTTTTGCTGATGTTGCTGAGGTGAAGGAAAAAAACGACGGAGGCGCTGTCAAGCATCTCAAAAGATGAATTTAGACAATGCTTTGAAAAATGGAATAAAAGACTAGACAAGTGTATTAGTGTAAGCGGAGAGTACTTTGAAGGGGATTGAAGGTTTGTGCTTAAAATTTGAATAAATAAGTTTAAAAAAAATTAGTTCGGTTTCTTTTGGGTACCCCCCCTTATACTACTAGTAATAACGAATTGGCAGTCTTCCTCGTAGCAGTAGCTTCAAATATAGGAACCACTTCAAGGAATTAAGATTTACTGAAACCTGTTACCCTTCTTCATTAAGAAAGAGAGAGAGGGATGTCGTATAAAGTTTATGAAGTAAAACTAGTCCTAAATTAATATATCCAGTATACCTTAATTTATTAAACCCCGCCTCAAGTTTCTCTCAGAAATCTTCACAAGCATTTTACTTTATATTTAAAAATTTCACATGAAAATTTATCATCTTCCAGGAACATCGCCTACCGGGATGTTTAAGTGGATTCTTACAAAGAAGATATTTCTACTTTTGGCTCTTCCTGCAATAAAATTCGCATAAGACTGCAGTAGTTCTACCTGAAAATTTCGAGTGCAACTAGCAGTACGTTAAACTGTTATGTTTACATGAATTGCATGAAGTTTATAAAATATTCAATTACTTAATTCATTTGTCGTGAAGGGGAAATGTGTGAGGTTAATATAGATCGCGAAGTAATGTTGGAGGACCAGTGAGAACCTGAAACAATTTAAACGTTTCGTAGCACTGATATAGTTAATACTGGTTTCCACCATTTGCGATAGGTTTTCAGAGCCAGAATATTCAGCTTTTTTTTTTTACGTTTACGAGTAATTGCCTTGTGAGATATGGCGTAGTATAGTCTGATATAAGTTAGCCGAATTTTCGGATGAAATTACTACCTCCATTTTCAGGGTTGAAGAATAAGCCTCACTAGCAAAGTAGTTAAATATCATGAGAATCTCGGGCCTCATTATTTTCATATTGTTTTCATTTCTATCAGAGTTTTGTGAACTTACATTTTAAAGGAATGTAATATTAACGGAGTAAAAGAATGACTAACCTTATTTTACAGGAAAATGTACGGTTACTGCCTTATTATATTAAAACACTAATAATCAAATAACATATTGTACACTTGTACTTCTTTGTTTCTCTAGCATATTAATACTTGAAAAAAGCAGTTTTCTGGGATTTGGCACCGTGTATATGTGGTGTTAACCGACGTTTCGGAGGAACGTGTCGCCTCCATCTTCAGGGTAGAAGAAAAAATATAAGAAATCTGCAAGCGAAGAGACCGTGAGAACCGGTAAAAGCAGGCGATACGTTCCTCCGAAACGTCGGCTAACACCTCATCTACACGGTGCCAAATCCCAGAAAACTGCTTTCTTCATAGTCACCGCCGTGAAAGCCTCAAATCTTACATATTAATACTTGTATTATAAGACGTTATTTTAAGAACAATTTTACATTAAATTACATTCTAATAATTCTAATTCTAATATATAATGCAGTATAATGTTAAGAAGTATAGCTATTCCTGTAACAGGCCTATGAGGCCCATGATGTTGTCAGACGTCGAGACTCCCACATTTTCTAGACAATCGACTCAGTGGCGGTGAGGTTGTCAAACTTAGGGTTAACCGCTCTTTACCTCCCCACGGAAGATTCCTGGTACTTAATTCTGTTAGGGCTGAGTCGAGCCCAGGGCCATAGTGCGACTGGAAGAATTAGGGAAATTGAAAAATCCAGTGACCTCATCGGGAATCGAAACCACGACGTTCCGGCTTGTAGCATGGCCTCAACCAATTACGCTACCTTTTGCCCTCAGTGTAATATTACGTGATATAACATAATGAAACTCAGTACACGTAATAACATCTAGTGCTTAACCTGATGTGTTGTTTGAGAGGTACATCTCAGGGCGTCCAGAAATTCGCTGAACACGAGCTGCTTGTTCGTAGGTCGGTAGGGGGGGAGGGGTCCAAGTTACAGACGCTCGTTGCATTCCATAAAGCCCTAAAACCAACGTTTACAGGCCAACTGCTTGATCATGGATATATGATTACAGAAGATAGTAATTCCAGAATTGTAATGGGGTCTGGCACTAGTGCATCTTCCTGGCAATGATCCAATGTCTCACCTTCATCATCAGGAACGGCATCTCACACAACGTTCCGCAGAAAGAAGATATAGACTTTATCTATGGACGACATTTCTATGGTGTGGAATTAACCCTACGAGAGATGAGATTATAATATTAAAACGATTTTTAAATAAATAGGGCGTGAGTTTGTGGGCTTGATTTATTTAGCTCGGAACTAGTTAGTTAGTTATTGGAGAGGGTGAGTTTCCCCATACACTTAGACCTGTATTGGTCCATTGTGCTTCGCTCTATGATATTCTACCAGTCTCTATATCCTACCGGTACTGGTGCTTACCATTAGTCCAGCCCAGCCAGCGAGACCGGCTCTACTGGCTGAGAAGTATCTATAATGCTTCCCCCATCTACCGGAGGTATTAGAGACTGCTGTTGGGCGGGAAACGTCCGTAATTTGGCTCAGTGACCTCCTTAGGAGATATGAGGTTCTTTTACGTGCCGTAAAGCTACGACACGGGACACACGGCTTAAAGTCCCTCCCGGAGGACTTGTTCCCTGAATTTTTCCGCCCTTAAAAATTCGACGACCTCCGCCGGGTTTGAACCCGCGTACTACGAGTCATGAGGTGGGAACGTTACCTCTAGACTACGGAGGCTGCTATGATCGAACGTAAGTAATGGGCCTATATTGTTCTACTATTACATGGAAAAGGCCCTTTAATTCCGAAAAATTCATTCTAACTGGGCATGTACTGGGGTGATTAATGGTATGGCCGGAATACAATTACGAGTGTTAGATTCTCTTAAAACAGTCTTATAGGACGTAGGATTATGTTAGTGTCAAAGTTCCGACCACATATATCCGCGATTCTGATAGTCTTTCTGTGATCGACTAAGAAAACGTCTTAAATTTAGTGAAATTTTAATTAATGTTACGAACCCAGTAATTCCTTAACAACTTGAACCCTAAAAGTAATGTAAATAATATTTAAAAATATAGTTCCAGCCCAACAAAGGGAGATGGTATCGGCATTACTGACTCAAATTACTTAATGCTGTTTACATAAATAATCGCTGCTTATTCTGCGAATAACAACCGTATGAAAATAGTCTGTGAACAAAATTCATGGTATTTTAGTGCTACAACTGCTGGTAAGAACCCTATAGTTACCACCACAATTTAAGCGGCTAACTAAAAATGTGGATGGAACGCAATTTTATCAATATTCTCGACTGTTATGACAGGAGAGAGATGCAACCAAATAGAACGGCTGAAGAAGAATTTTATACAACCTATTATAGTATTTTAATTTTAATTTATATCTGCCTTAGAGAGAACAATTTTAATGTTATACCTCGACGATACTGAGTATAGTCAATAGTGACCCTTCATTATTAAAAATGCTGTTTTTTTCCCCCTTCGCACTACAGCCCCAGTGGGCCTAGGCCTACCTCCATGAACTTCTCCGTTCACTTCGGTTTTTCTAGATCTTACACAATCGGTAGGACTCCTTGGGCGGGTGATCAGCTCGTCGCAAGGCCACTACCTGTACACAAACACAGAAAAACGCACACAAACATCCATGCCCTGAGTGGGATTCGAACCCACGATTCTGGTTTCCAAGCGAGCGAAGACAGTACATGCCTTAGACCGCTCGGCTACCGTGACCGGCAAAAATGCCTTTTACATTTTCATATTTGTGGTCTAAAGTTTCAATTGAAATATCTGGATATAGGACGACTATTTGTGTCCTCTCCAACTGTCCTTAATTCTTACGACTTACGAGCCCTCTCCTGAGCTGTTTCATCTTTCTAGTGATGAACTGATTCACCGTGATGAAGTTACTCATTGGTCCTATTAACGGATTCGCACCTAATGCAATTTAACAAACCAAGAGTCAGTAGTAATGAGTTGCTATTTCATGTAGCCTGTATGTGGACAGCTCTATTTATACCCACTGCGTAATTGAGCCGTTCCCAGTACGACTGGTATAGCTAGTAGCGTGACAAAGGACCATCACATTTGATGACGATATGACCAGGTCCAAATTACCCCCCTCTATCGTAATTTGGACGATTGTGTCGGGGCAATTACAAATGCACAGTACTTTATGTGTTAGTGTTAGGGCAATTTGCCAATCTGGACGAAACATAGGGAGGGATTGTTACTTGCTATAAAAACAGCTATACGTGTGAAAGGCTGTAGAACACGAGTGAGAACAAAAGAGTTTTTTTTTCTAATTCATGCTTTTGTTAGTCCTAACCTCAGGAGATAACTGCTGATTATGGACAATTGAGTGACACGAGTGATTGGATCTGTGTTCTATAGCTATAAGCATGATCGAATATCCACTATCATTGTTTAACGCAACACTCCCTTGCTTTAGACAGTGTGTAAATACTGTAGCACTGTTTTGGTCAAATTGATGAGTTTAGATTTTCCAGGCAAAATTGATAAAAGAAAATACACGCTTATTCAACCCCGGTAAAAGAATAGAATATCTCAATTTATATTTCTAACAATTGTTCTGAGAGTGCATTTAATATTCCCAACGGGTTGTCAGTTAGTAGCACTACAGTATACATTAATGTTCGTATTATAGCGTATGTTAATTACATGACATATGAGCTTCCTGTACTAGTGCCGGAAATAGCAATTGGTCAACTGGACTGGGTGCGTGTAATGCATGCGTTGCGTATATGCCGTAGTTACGACAGTACTACGTCATCAAACGTCATGGTTGGAGAGAGATGCACATAATCAATGTTGTTCGAAGAAAATATATCAGTTCAACAGTGGAGGGATTGATTATCTTCGATGTAGGTGACCTTTTCGCTTAGTGGGGGGTGGAGTCCAACTGGGTCCACTCGGCACGGCGGCCACTGATTGGCCTATTGTAGCCTGCCCCGGGTGATTACAACGATGGAGAATTTTGGTGGAATGAAGATTGGCAGGGGAAACCGAAGTACTCGGAGAAAATCTGCTCCAGCGTCACTTTCTCCACCACAAATCCCACTTAATCAGACCCGGGATCGAACACGGTTAGGTGATCTTCCAAATTTTATTCCGAAAGGTGACGACAGCAATTGTCTTCTATCTAGAGAATTCTATTGCGTTTTTACCTGTCAGATATGTGTAAGCGAATTTCTCAAGGATAAAATTGTTTCTGATGTTATTTAACAATCGTGTTTGAATTGCAAATATTAAATACCTAAAAATTAGATCGTAAACTCTATCATTTAGGAAGTAACACTGTGTAGTCCGGTAAAAGTTAATCGTCCTTTCGGAGGAATATATCAGGTCCATCTGTAGGGTCGAAGAACAAGTCATGCAAGAAACCACCATGATATAACCGCCCACGGCCGTCACTTCTCACAACCGTTGCTCACCACTTCTTATAACCGTTGCCTGTCTATCTGTATGTTTATTTATTTGTTTGCCCGCTTCGGTAGAACACTTTTGACTCTTCTCAGGGTTGTGCCACGGTAATAACTGGGGCAACGCGGAGACTGCACATTTAAACTAGTCCACTGATACAAATAAATACTCTATTTCTGCTTAATCACAATATTGTTTANAACTATAACTTTATCGGCGAGTAGGGAGTAATGTGCCAAAGATTAATCGAGCCAAATAAATACTGTTAAATTTAGATAAACTTAGAGAGAGCAGGTAAATGACGTCTGCCTCTGGTGAATTCTAAGTACCAAGTCCGATACGTCTGTCTCTGATGAATTCTGAACACCAAGTTCGATGCGTCTGTCTCTGATGAATTCTGCACGCCAAGTGCTTCTGCCCACTCTATTCTGCGGGAGCGTCACTTCATCACCGTATAGGATTTGAACCGACGGCCTTTCTCAGACAAGAATAGTCTTCTAATGGCTGATTTTAACTGCCAAATCATGATACCATCAGTACAAGACAATCACATTACTAACTTTGAGAATGAAGAGATCCAGAGATTTTGAACCCGGGACCCTACATGTGAAAGCACTTATGTCTTAGTTTAGGGCAGACAACAAACATATCCTTTTCATAATTGCCTCGACCCTCTAACGGTCACCCAAGGTCCAGGTATCAAAATAAGTTGTTCCTGTCCAAATGCGAAATGCATGTCAACTTCTTAATGGATGGGTCACCCTTATAAATCAGTCACTCTATTGAAATGGCTAAAAAGGAACATGCGTCCATTAAAGAGTATTGAAAGGTTTGGACGGTTACAATGAGACATATGGTTTCTTACGTGGTTTACTCGTTGACCCTGAATTTGAAGACTATACATTCCCCCGAAACGTTGATTAACCGAACTACACGTAGTTGGGCTACTACACGTCCCATATGGATATGGTTAGCTAGCTGCATAACGCAGGTATTACTTTTCAAAATGAGACCCTCCATGCGAGGAAGAATGACTTAAAGTGAGCTGGCAAATGAGAAATAAAATACGAGTATTATAAACGGAAATTTTGGTCATAATCTTTATGATATTTATATGTGAAAGTGTACATTAATTTGGCAGTTAGCATGCAACTTTCAAGTATCAGACCGCATACAAATATATAACACGCATGAAGTTTGCAGATAAGATGCACACGGATTAATTCATAATTTATGTTAACCTCATATTAATTCATTCAAAGATTACAAGTCGTAATAAAATTTTCAAAGAAGTATTCTCATATGTAATTATAGGTAACATATTTGCGAGAAATTGTCAGAAGTATCGACCTTGAGTATTCTACTTAGCGCACTGGGGTTAAAGACATAATTCAATTCAATTCAATTTACATTTGCATGTATTCACGCTTAAACTTAACAGCCCAAAGACCAATTACAAAGTGAGCACGAGTAAAGAAAATGAAAAAAAAACACACGTAAGATAATAATGTGGTAAATTGCTAGGGAAGGTCTCTGCATATACACCCGTTTCTACGCGAAGAATAGTTAACATGCAACAATGGAGTAACTGGAAAGCGGTGATCTCTACGCGGTCCGTGCAATATTTACGTGATGCGACAATAGAACTTTTGGGAAAGGTATTTTATGTGTTCACTGTGACGAGGTGTTATAAGGAGGACAAGTCTAGAATATAGTTGTGAAACAGTCGCCGGCCAGTAGTGACGTGAACACGGACGTTGAGAAAGCCATGGAGTCGAAAGCCGTTACCAAGCTACAACCGGTGAAGATACAGCAGACAGAGAAGACGCCGTGGGTACTGTAGTGAACTGTAGAGTGTATGAATTAGCGATATCGCTATAGTTGTAGTTACGTTCTGTAAGAGTACAATAAATCTAATTTCCAATTCACACACCGCCTATAATGACATACACGTGATGATAATAGTAACAACAATAAACCAATTGAATTCAATTAAATTCTTATTTATTTACGTGCAAATGTAATAGCCCACAGGCTAATTAAAAACTTAGCATGAGTAAGAGAGAAGAAACCACTACAAAAAACAAACAAATTCATAAGAAAACAGTTAATACAGCGATAATTTAATTAAATTCAATTCGTGTTTATTTATGCGCAAATTTAACAGCACAGAGGCCAATTACTGTACACAGCACGAATAGAGAGAAATACACAAAAATAATAATAAAAAAATAAAATACAAAAATGCTAGTCTATATTAATTACACAGTGAGCATGAATAGAGATACAGAAGCAAACACACACAAACAAAGCCACAATGTGAGAATTTGAGTTTCAAATAGAGCAGCATACAGTAATAATTCAATTCAATTCGTGTTTATTTACATGCAAACTTAACAGCACAGAGGCTAATTACAAAGCTAGCACGAATAGAGAAATACACAAAAATAATTAAAAAACAAAATACAAAAATTATAGGCTATATTAATTACAGTTAGCATGAATAAAGGTACAGAAGCAAACATACACAGACAAAGCCGCAATGTGAGAATTTGAATTTCAAATAAAGTAGCATATAGTAATAATAATAATAACGAAATGAATAAAAACAATGATAGTAATAGTATGAAGAAAGTTGTCTTCTGGGTTTAGGCTACTGCTCTCTGCATTCCAAGCCATTCAACTGCTCTGAAGATGGAGGCGATACTTTCCTCCGAAACGTCGGCCAAAACGAAGAATACACGGCGCCTAAACCCAGAAGACGACTTTCTTCATAGTCATCGTCGTGAAAACCTCAAAACTTACATAATAATTGTAGTTTAATTAGTTCAGTATAAGATATGTTTCATCAACAGTGTTTTTGGTCCAAAGACGTCAACGTCCCTACAGACAACATTAGCAGCAGAAGCTCATTTAGCAATAATAATAATAATAATAATAATAATAATACTTTATACATTTCTTAGTATTGAGATTACAGTGTGACTATTGTTCAAGCAATAGAGGCATATTAATTGACAATGTTAATTTTCCTACAAATGTTCATTCAGTGATTCTTATGTGAACTGAATATGGTTAGTAATGAGAGGCACCCCAAATGACTGTCTTATCCTAACAAGCAACATGGATTTCACTCTCACAGGTATGCTGGAATTCTGAGCAAATTCCATTTTACTTCAGAGAAGACATTGACAAAGGCAAATTTCTTCCTTCCATTTCAGTTTATCACCTTTCTCGTCTTCTGTACAGCATGCTGGAGCAATCAGAAGGTAACGGCTGCCTACTTTCCTATTCGCTTTCATGTCTCTTGCTACTTAAGTAACGTGCAAATAAGAAAAGTCAATTTCCATTAAAGTTGCTTACTGCACCACATTTTTAAAGATGTTCTGCTGATTAAGGATTTAATTGAAAATGTTAAAAACTTTTCTAATGGAAACTAAAACATCTGTTCTCAATTTTCCAGACTATGTAATATAACTATGCTCATTTTTTAAGAAAAATGTAGCTAGGGCAGGAGGGGGCTGAAATTGCAAAATTCTGTCTGTTTGGCAAAGTAAATTAAAATAAAAATATAAAGAGCTATACCGTTCCTCGTGTCTAATTTCGACTGCGGCTTAATCAAACGTGCTGGAACCGATGGTGCTGTGTACAAAGAGGAAAGCTGGGAACTGGGAGGAGGCCGCACCTGATGTTTAACAATTTAAAGGAGTTGAACTCATATTTAATTTAACATTAGAGTGGCGGGAATTAAAGGAGCTGTAAGGGTCCATGGAATTTTACAAGACTCAGAATTTAATATAGAGTGTGAATTGAAAATTCGTTAAAATGAAGCTCTGGGAAGTAAAGGTCGCAGAGGCATTTGAAATTTCATATGCGTTAGTAATATCTGTAAAATGGATCGGATGTAAATCGAGTCCTACAGAGCAAGGATTTTAACATCAAAGGATAAATATCGGGTTTAATATCCATAGAGTAAAAATATTATTAGAAAGATGTCGCATTTCGTCATGTATGCTTTAGAAATATGATTGCACAATGCAAATATACAAATAAAACCATTTTTATAGACAACTTACTGATTTTGAAAATATAAAAGTAGGTTTATGAGATCACCTGTCTGTGTGTCTGCATGTTTATTCCCATAGTATTATTATTTTTGAACGCCTGAACCGATTTCAATGAAACTTGGTACGTACACATCATGCCACATGAAGAAATCTCAGTGACTTACATCATAAATCATTCCTTATAGTAATACCAACAATGCAGCCTCTCATTTCTGCTGTAATAACTCTAATGTTACAATGCCTGTACTATCAATAATACCAACATAACAGCCATCCAAATTGTTGAGGCAAAACCATAATATTTCTTGAATACAAGTATGAATCTTCATTAAACTTGGTAAGAATATAGTGCCACCTTAAAGGTTCTCAACAGCGTGCACCACAAATCCTTCCCATCAGTAATATCAACATATCAGCTTCTCAGATTTCTGAAATTCAACCTTACTAGTTCTTGAACGCCTGCACCAGTCTTCATGAACCCTACTATGTAATTATCATATGACACCTGAAGCCATTTCAATGGCATGAATCATAAATCCCTCTCATAAGTAATAGCAATACTAGAGCCTCTCAAAATGTTCGGGTAATACCATTAGTCGAAGTGAACGGAGTTCATGGAGGTAGGCCTAGGCCCACTGGGGCTGTAGTGCCAAGGAAAAAAAAATACCATTAGTATTACTAGAATACTTGAACCGATCGTTATGAAACTTGGGATGTATATCATGCCACCTGAGATCATCGCAACGTCTTAATTAAGAAATCCGTCTCACTTGTAGTGCTAGCACTATCGTAATTAAGAAATCTGTCTCACCTGTAGTGCCAGCACTATCGTAATTAAGAAATCCGTCTCACTTGTAGTGCCAGCACTATCGTAATTAAGAAATCCGTCTCACTTGTAGTGCCAGCACTATCGTAATTAAGAAATCCGTCTCACTTTTAGTGCCAGCACTAACGTAATTAAGAAATCCCTCTCACTTCTAGTGCCAGCACTATTATAATTAAGAAATCCGTCTCGCTTATAGTGCCAACACTATCGTAATTAAGAAATCCGTCTCACCTGTAGTGCCAGCACTATCGTAATTAAGAAATCCGTCTCACTTGTAGTGCCAGCACTATCGTAATTAAGAAATCCGTCTCACTTGTAGTGCCAGCACTATCGTAATTAAGAAATCCGTCTCACTTTTAGTGCCAGCACTAACGTAATTAAGAAATCCCTCTCACTTCTAGTGCCAGCACTATTATAATTAAGAAATCCGTCTCGCTTATAGTGCCAACACTATCGTAATTAAGAAATCCGTCTCACCTGTAGTGCCAGCACTATCGTAATTAAGAAATCCGTCTCACTTGTAGTGCCAGCACTATCGTAATTAAGAAATCCGTCTCACTTGTAGTGCCAGCACTATCGTAATTAAGAAATCCGTCTCACTTTTAGTGCCAGCACTAACGTAATTAAGAAATCCCTCTCACTTCTAGTGCCAGCACTATTATAATTAAGAAATCCGTCTCGCTTATAGTGCCAACACTATCGTAATTAAGAAATCCGTCTCACCTGTAGTGCCAGCACTATCGTAATTAAGAAATCCGTCTCACTTGTAGTGCCAGCACTATCGTAATTAAGAAATCCGTCTCACTTGTAGTGCCAGCACTATCGTAATTAAGAAATCCGTCTCACTTTTAGTGCCAGCACTAACGTAATTAAGAAATCCCTCTCACTTCTAGTGCCAGCACTATTATAATTAAGAAATCCGTCTCGCTTATAGTGCCAACACTATCGTAATTAAGAAATCCGTCTCACCTGTAGTGCCAGCACTATCGTAATTAAGAAATCCCCCTCACTTGTAGTGCCAGCACTATCGTAATTAAGAAATCCGTCTCACTTGTAGTGCCAGCACTACAGTAATTAAGAAATCCCTCTCACTTTTAGTGCCAGCACTATCGTAATTAAGAAATCCCTCTCACTTGTAGTGCCAGCACTATCATAATTAAGAAATCCGTCTCACTTATAGTGCCAACACTTTCGTAATTAAGAAATCCGTCTCACTTGTAGTGCCATCACTATCATAATTAAGAAATCCGTCTCACTTATAGTGCCAACACTATCGTAATTAAGAAATCCGTCTCACTTGTAGTGCCAGCACTGCAAACTTTCAAATTGTTGAGGCAATAACCTTAATATTACATGAATGCTAGAACCAGTCTACCTGAAACTTAGTATATATATTGCCATCTGAGGCCATCTCAACGGTGTACCTCATAAAATACTTCCACCAGTAGTACCAACACTGCAGCCCCCAAAACTGTATTGCTTTATTGACTTCATTGCACATACATACTAAAGTTTTCTTTCTACTTGTCATATCAAATACTGAAATTACAGTGAAGGGAAAGTAAGCGATTTTTTATTCCCAAAAGTTCTTGTTATTTATTGTACAAGTAACAGAGTTAGATGCACAAAAGAACAGTAAGTGTTTTAGAGTTCTGTTTTATGAGATATAACTCCATGTAATCGGCTGAATGTCAACCGACGTTTCAGAGGAACAGGCCGGCTTCAATTTCAGCATCGAGGAATACGTTAAGGAAGAAACCAGGTTGAAGCAAGTAGCAAACAGAGCTGTTTCATGCTGGTGTCTTACCTGGATCATTCTGCACCTGAATGTAGAGGCGAAATGTTGCTCCGAAATGCATGATAACTTTCAACGGATACGCGGAATTTTATCCTAGAATTCAGAACTGTTTGTAACTACAGACGTGATAACCGCATAAGTTATATATTATGTGATTTTATTACAAACCAATTTGGTTAGCAGCAGAGGTACGTGATTCGAAAATCGTCTAAGATCTACCATTCTAGATTTTTCATGGTTTCTCTCAATTATCATAAATATGCTCATACGTTCACTGACCCGTCTCTGTGATCTAGTGGTCCTCTACAGATTCAGATGTTCCGGATTCGATTCCCGGTGCTACCAATTTTTTTTTTCTGAGAAGTAGTGTGTCTGGAACGGGGTCCACTCAGCCTCGTAATGATAATTGAGGAGCTATTTCAAGGAAATAGCGGTTCTGGTCTAGAAAACAGAAATTAACGTTTTTTTCTTTATTATTGCATAAGACTATGTATCAAATTCTTCTTCGGCTACTGTGGACAAAATACAAGTATAAAATGACGAATTCTTCAACTCAACCTGCATCTTTAATTTTTATTTTTCTTGAAATTTTTCCCAACGGGAGCTTTACGAATTTTATTTAGTTCTCTGAACAAAGATCGATAATATTTGTAGACTTATTTAAAGAAGATATATATGTAAAGAAGGTGCTGCAAGATATTTTGTAGGCAAGAATAAATTTAAAAACTTTCCTGTTTCGGTTTGTTAGGGTTTGCTTCAAGTACTTGAATTAGCTCTTAACTTTGAATAATACTTCCAAGTCGGATTGGCTGTCCAAAGTGTCACGAGTAGCATGAAGTCTCAATAAACTTGAGGCTAATTACTTTGAAGATAATTTAGACTTAGCATGTCAATGTCATCTTCCTGTGACAAGGAGGAGTTATATTCCGGAACGGCTCCTTGAGATTGAAAAAAATGAGATGACATGGCCAAGTGACGGTTCTGTCAAGCACCTAGGTAATCAATATGTCCTTAACTTCAGTCTCCTATAGGCAGACAAAGAGAATTAAATTTCGATTCCGATCTTTTGAAATCCATCAACCGAAAAAACGACAAGTGACCGATAACTACATAGTCATATGTGAATTCTTATGAAAGCTATCCCCGCAAACAGTCGTGGAGGCCTGTAGGGATATGAGACGTCGAGGCTCCTACCTTTTTGTATACAATCGACTCACAGATGGCGGTGATATTATCAGCCTAATGCGCCGGCCGCCCTTTATCCCCAGGAAGATCCATGGTACTCATTTCTGTTGGAGGTAGAGTCGAACTCAGGGCCATAGTGCGGCTGGAAGGATGAGGCCAATTTAAATTCCAATAACCGCATTTTGAATTGAACTCGCGATATTCCGGCTTGTAGCATAGTGCCTCAACAAACTACGCCACTGCTTGACCCCATATGTGAAAACCTATAACTGAATACTTCGTTTTCTTCTTTGTGACGGATGAGGTCATCTTTTGTATATACTGCTGGTCGTTGCCAGCGCAGTCTTCCTCGGGTCCGAGTCCCTTGGTACTCAAGACCATATATTATTGTCTCAAATTTGAGACTTCCCTTTTCGTCGCCTCCTACGACTCGCAGGGTCACGGTGGAGGTATTTGGCCCCGTCTCCACACTGGTAAGCTGAGCTTTTATAACCTCGGCTGTTGCTACGCAATGAACCTCCTGTTGTCATTTGGCGCTCCTCACAATTCGTTGTAACCGTGGAAATTCACTGTTAGAATTACAATATTGAGTTGCTTCCGTTGTCTAGGAATGGATGGATTTTTGCCTAGGAAATGACTGTTCGGATATGCTTTCTTCAGCATGTAACAATATATATATTATGTGTGCATGTGTATTAAATTAATCTATTATTATTATTTAGAGAGGGTGGGTTTCCCCATNAGTCCCTGAGAAATTAGTCCTCGTTATTTAATCAAGAAATGACGTGTCCATTGAGAACTCGAAGGTGATTGCAGCGTTTACTAGAGCCCGTTACTGAACTCCGTTCTGAGCTAGAAGAATCCAGTCCACAGATTTTACATCCTGCTTATTTAAGATCTGTTGTCATGTTATCCCCCCTTCTGCCTTTATTTCTCCCAGCTGTTTCATTCCATTCAGGTTTTCCAAATAAAATTGTCTTCAATTTTCCATCTTTCGCATGCGTGCTGTATTCCCACAGACACACATACACACGAATATTTGTACACACATTGACAGAACTGGCATCATGAAACAGATCCTTTTGTTTAATTGCATAACACTGAGAGAACATTTGCAGACAATTCACGAAGGGAAATTTCATAGCCAATATATTACAATTAATCATTATCTGGAAAATGGATGTAGACTAGGTTTATCTGGCTCAGGATAGGGCTCAGTGATGAGCTCTTCTGCAGAATAATTAACTTTAGGTTTCTATAAAATGCCGGGAATTTCTTGACTGGCTGAGCGGCTCTTGGTTTTCATGAAGGACGCAGCACCATGGAGCTAGTTCTAGAAGGTACTTATTGTTGTGTCTTGATTTATTCAACAGTTATTTACCAACTGAACATATCTGCTCATCAACTGGTAGAATAATTGAAAATGACAATTTGGAAGGGATACGAAATGGGGCATCTGTGGACTACATAAAAGTATTTAATTTGGACTCAGGAGAATAAGGGCAAATCTTTCCGTTTTCAAGATGTAAAGGAAGTATTCTATTTCGAGGCTTTCTGCGCTACTAAGAATTAAGTTTGTACAGTCATTAGACTGCGTTTGAACAAATCATTAAATTGTCTGGAGAGAAAATGGAGACCGCGGTTAAATGAAGGACACGGGCCTCTCTACAGGTATTTTGTTATACTATAAGAGACACAGAATACTGTTTGCCAGGGGAAACTGTGAGCAGGTTTTGGAGTACTTAATATCAAACTAATGTAGAGATGAAGCATATATGGTGCTCAACACTCCCCCGTATTGCTTCTATTTTATATAGTACATTTACTGACGGCATCGTTAAATAAACTGCGAACAAGCAAACAAACAAGGAACAAAGAAAGAAACAATTAAACGACCAAACGAAATGCCATCATATTCTGATTCTTAGGCATGGATACACCTGTTTATTTTGTCTTACATTCCTTTATTATTCTAGTGATAAGAATAATTTTCTGTCGAATGGACGATTTTATGTCATCTCCGAAGCAAGTTATATATCCCACCGAATGTCGGCCAGAGCACGATGTTTGGTTACTTACCCTACATACGGTTTTATGATTTTTATACCAGCCGTCAGCTTGTAACGCCAGTATTCGCAATACGCAGAAATTACAATGCCAGACAAACAACATTAGTACTGGTGGAGTGTTGCACCAAATCTACTTTTTACCACTAATTTACTTTTGGGCCGGCAGTTTGAATTGGTTGAGATCGAATAAGCGTACCAGACTGCCGTGCGTCTTGCGGCGCCCGACGGCCTGTGGGCACGCCCTCTCCACAGGAACATGATTGTAAATCGAACTGGATGGGGTAAAACTCTGGGATATGTCAGATTTCTTGTTCACTGCCAAAGTGGTTACATAATCTATATAGCCTTAGCATTAATGCTGTTGGACTGCCAGCTCTTCTGACTTTCGCGTTGTTTATTTCACAGCTTTATTTGGAACGTCTGAAACCGACCACGATCCTGTACCCTCTACTTCACAGTGCATGCAAACCAGCTTATTTTAATACGAATAAATAACCTCTGAATGTTGAGAAGAGTAACATCCTCTGAAGTAAATCGCTGTGTAGTCTACTGAAAGTCAACCAGACGTTTCGGAGAAAACATAACTTCTCTCTTCAGATCTAAAAACAAATGGAGCAAGAAAAAGAAAAGTCTTACTCTGCTTCTCATCTGCTTTCACCCTGGTTTCTTGATCGGCTTATTCTTCCACCATACTACTACCACTACCACTACTACTACTACTGCTACTACTACTGCTACTGCTGCTACTGCTACTGCTACTGCTACTGCTACTGCTACTGCTACTGCTAGTACTGTTACTAGTACTACTAGTAGGATTATGAGCCGGGATGAAAGTCGGTGTAGCGACTGCCTACTGACTGGCCGAGCGAGGGGTCGGAGTTCGAGTTCCGGTAGGATAAAGAATTGTCACTTTTCGATCTCGTCCAGACTGGATCTGGGGTCCACCCAAGCTCGTATTCATTGAGTACTGGGGACTTTCTCCCCGGGGGTAAAGCGGCCGGGGCGTGAAGCTGGCCACTCGCCTCCAACTTAGTGTCAAGTTGAAGAAAACGTGGGTCTATACACCCACTCCCTCATTCGCCTTCATGGCATAGGACTTAATTAGGTGTCAGACAGAAAACGAAACAGCCACACACATCCTGTGTGAATGTGAGGCTTTAGCTTATTTAAGACTACGTCACTTGGGTCAATACTTTATGGAACCAAGTGCCTATTAAGGGAATAATTAAAAAATGAGAAGCACAATAGACCAATGAGGTCGCGGTACAAGGGTTGAGAAGGCGTACCCTTCATACATTCATTCATTCATCATTCATAATTAACTAAGGTCAGGGACAACTTTACGTTACTTTATTACTAGGATTACGTTGATATAATAGATTAACATTAAGTCAGTAAACACCGCGCCATAGCTCAAGTGGTTAGTCGCTGGCTTCCCACCTCGGCGGCCCGGGTTCGATCCCGGGTCTGGTCAAGTGGGATTTGTGGTGGAAAAAGTGGCGCTGGTGCAGGTTTTCTCCGAGTACTTCGGTTTCCTCTGCCAATCTTCATTCCACCAATTGCTCCACAATCACCCTCACCTATCATCTGGGGCTGGTACAATAGGCCAGAAGTGGCCGCTTTTTCATTCCCCTACACGCCCTCGTGTGAACCGCGTCTGTCATCTGGCAGGTCGCTATTTTTAGCCAGCTACAGACAGAGCGTTCTCGTTATCTCGACACTTGAGAAGTACCTAAGGCGTGGTGGGTTGGTATATCCGGCGCGGTTCACAACCGAGCGGCAGCCTGTGTTGCGGCCGGCGGTGGCATTTTCGAAAATCAGCTTTAAGCACCAATAAATTCAAATTAAAGGTAATTTCACGAAGTTAACTTTACATTCATACTTTAAATGTATCATGTATTATGCTGGTTTATTATTTTGTTCCGTTTATTGTCAGTAATCGTTACCTTCTATTCTGAGTTTAAAACGGTCATAACTCCGTAACCGTCCAAAATCGGACACATGTTTATATGAACTTTTTTGATCACAAAGACCTAAGAAATCACCTCCTGCAGTTATGTCTTAAAGTCGTGAAATACTCTGTATAGCACCCTGGCCTCTTATTCATTTCTGTAACCATTCTTCACAGACATTATGACTCCGGTTCTCACGGTCTCTTCACTTGCGGATTTTCTTATCTGTCCTTCTACCCGGAAGATGGAGGCGATAAGTTCCTCCGAAACGTCAGTTAACACCACATCTATACGATGCCACATCCCAGAAGACTGCTTTCTTCATGAATCACTCCTGCTTTTCAGTATCAATAATTTGAACTTCTGGAGGGAATATATTAGTAACTGTTTCATAACGACGCATTTTGTAACTGGAGAGAGATTTATGATTGCAAGGACAGGAAAAGAGAATCCTCTACAAGGTTATACTTTTATACATACAAGAACAGTTATCACGTGCATGTACACGCCAGAGTCTGTGGAAGCAAATATCGGCCTTACAGACAAATGATTTTGAATTGAAAGTAGCGTGGACCGCCCCTGGGATTTACAGAGGTAGGCAGACTGCAGTATTTGCTTTTTAACTTTGCGTATCTGTACCTGTAAGAATTAGTGACTTGTTTTAAACCATTAGAAATTTATTCTGAACAACCTATGGGTTTGCTTTTACTTTAAAGAAACACACTAAGATTCAAAGTGAAGACAGCTGATTAAATGTGCACATAATTACTGAGGTTAGCACGGATTAAGTGAACTCATTCGAATGCATTAATGAAGGACATATGAAGATTTAAGAAGCTCTGATTTAATTAGAAGATGGAGGGAAACCGTAATCATTAACATTGGATGAATGAAGTATTCCTAACGCTACGAGTGGTAGTTAGTGTGAGTTATCTGGTTCACATATAATTGAATTGTGAGTGCAAGGAAGAAAGTAGTCATGGTGGGTCATATTTTATTGAAATGAAGTCATTTGTGTGAAGCCTGGCCCAAGCGTAAATTGTTCCGCCTTCAGTCTGACTTCTGTATGAATCATGTTATCAGTCTTTGGTTAAGGTTGTAAGTCACAGGATGGCATTATAATAGCTTTCAGGAGGTTCACGCTCCGATGAACAAAAGGGTGAGACGAGAGAGGCGTTTCCCTTTCCAAATGAAGTGTCTGTTTGCGAGCGATGATTTATAGACCAGTAACAGTAGAATTGGGTAGGGAGGTACGGAACACTACGCTGTGAAATTCCTGTTGCGACATTTCGAGGTGTCTTTTAGAAACAGTTTCGCTACTCAATTTCCTGCCCTAACCAACAACGAAGATCAAATATTAGACATGTATGAAAACAATCGGATTTTGTGAAAAAAAAAGTGATAGTGTGATATTTATGTAAGGATTCGTAAATCATTTTTAACTCGTTTTCACATGGCTGGGTCGAGATTTTAAAGCGAGTATCATATTAAACAATGAAATTAAACCTTTAAGGCTCGAAATTTACACAGCTATTATTCTAGAACTGACTTCCTGTCTCGCAGAATATGCACTGCCTCTGGATAACTAACTAACTAAAGAAGTGAAACGTTACTAAGCCACAAAATAATTCGCCAGCATTTCATGGAACCTGAAGGTTCATTGTCGTGTTAACAAAAGCTTCTCACTAGGCCCTATTCTGAGCCTGATGAATCAAGACTGTACATCCAAAGTATTTATATNCCTCCGAAACGTCGGTTAACACCACATATACACGGCGCCAAATCCCAGAAGACTGCTTTCTTCATATTTATATGATATTCAATTTATTATTTTTTTCACAGTTACTCCAAAGACTACGCAGTCGTCTCCTTCCATGAGGCTCTCTTACCAAAATCCTGTATGCCCTTTTTGTTAATCCCGTACCTGCTAAATGCACTCTCCATTTCGTCCTCCTTTGGCTTTGTCACTGTAGTAATACAACTATTTAGCCATGAGTGCATGTTAGGAAGATCCTAACTGTTCAAGTTTCTTCAGCCTTCTGTTATAACATCTCTCATAGGTCAGGTGAGAGCAGGAACAGCGCAGTCGGTATAGCGACTGATACGGGCTGGACGGTCGAGGGCTTGGACTTCGAGTTTCAGTAGAGTCAAGAATTTTATCTTCTTAAAGTCGTCCATGCCGACAGTTGTGCCAACCCGACCTCCTATCCGATGGGTACCGGGAGCTCTTTCCCTTGGGGTAAGGCGGCAGCGACGTGAAGTTGACCACCTCAAACTGGTGCTGAGTTCGAGAAAATGAGGATCTATACAAATACTCCTCCATACGCCTTCATGGCGTAGTGCTCAATTAGTTAAGCACAAGGAAAATTTTACCTTTATTTAAATATGTTCAGAAATTCTCATCAGCACCTTCTTTTCGAATACTCTCAGTCTGTGTTGTTCCCTAAATACCAGAGAAAAAGCTTCACTAAGGCAAATTTGCAGTTTCCTATATTTTAATTTTTACGTTTCTAGACAGAAGAAGGGATAACAAAGGGTCCTGAACTGAACTGAAGTAAGCATTGCTCCAGTTCAATTTACTCGTAATTTCCTCATGAATCGAATTTTAATCTATAACTGTAAGCCGTAAATATTTGAATTTTGCCACGTTTTCGAAGCATCTATTAGTTATATTTATGTTATCAACATATATTTCGTTTTCTCTGATTTTACTTCCAGCCAACCCTTCTTATCAGCGTGCATTTGAAGGTCTGCGATTTTCTTTATATTTTTTAAAGTTGGCACTATCTTCGCATAAAAGCGGCGGTCGCTCGGTCGGTATATTTCGCTTGCGGACTAAAGCCACAGAGTTATTTTATTTGTTACTTAATAAATGAGCACGGCACATAATGGAGCTGATGTGTCCCTACCTAGCGAAGTTGAAAATCACTGATGACACTTGCTTCAACATTGAAGACCACGAGTAAACATTGTTTCGGAAAATAGTAATCTTTTTTTTAGAATCATATGAAACAATATGCACAATCTGTGGAAGAAATACAAGGTTTGAAATGTCAAAAGAGTTGGTACACGTGGCATCAACCCTGTTTGAAATGTATAATGACCCTTTCGATTGCAACTACAGCCAAAGTGCTACATTACAGAGCACAGAAAGTTTTCCAAATATACGTATACAAATGGGAGTTGGGTAACTCACTCAGTATAACGATCGGCTACGGGCTGGACGGTCCGAGTTCGATTCCCGGCAGTGCAAGACTTTTTCTTCTCGGCACCGTGTTATACGTATTCTATGGCCCATCTAGTCTCCTATCCAATGAGAACCGGTGATTCTTTCCCAGGGTGTAAAGCAGCCGAAGCGGGAAGCTAACCACTCATTTCCATTTAGTGTCGAGGTCAAGAAAAGTGGAGCTATACATCCACTCCCCTTTATGTCTTCATGGCATAGTGTTTACCTAATGAAGCACAGGAACAAATTTATCATTTTTCTTTTATTTATAAATTAACCATAATTACACGATATTTAATGAAATTGTATGGACACTAATAAGTATTTACCAACAAAAACACGGACATTTGCCATAATTTTGTCAGTACGAACGTTCTTGGTATTTAAAAATACAGTATGAATTATTTGACTAGTAAAATCTACTGTTCCATTTCCTTGTCAATTTTTAACGACAATTACAGCGCCTTGCAGTAATAGCTATTCTCGGAGTTCCACAGAATAAGGAGCCCTAAGCGGACTCTTCTATTGCACTAAGTTCACTCAGCGGAGCATTAGAATGCCATTCAAAACAAAGCACAAGAAAATTGTAACATGCATTTAATTTCTGAGTAAAGAAACTGGCATGTGACTTGTTTTTTAATCTTCCCTCAATACAAATATTTCCGAGACAAAACGTCAACAGATATCTGTAATATATCTTTTCGAATCACTCACGGGTGATTATGAAAGTGCTTACAGAACTTTAATTAAACATTTTTCAAAATTTTACTTAAATTATTTTGCATGTAAAATCAAACCCACTCTTAGAAATGCAAATAGAAATCTTGTTGGGTTATAATGAAGTTCAGATAGATTGCACAGCTTTGCTAATAAGTGAGCCGTAACATGTTCACAAAATTGCGTGTAGGTTTCAGTATTATTGCCTGTGAAAATGCACGGTTGTAGCTTCTATAAAAACGCCATTTATTTATACTGTAAAGTCTAGCTTTGAGCATGCAGAACATAAGGACACAGTGATTACAAGCACTCCACGACGATGTGTTGCATTTTAGGGTTCCTAAGGAATGGCTCGCATTTGTGCAGATTATTCTAGTTATGGCAGAATATACTGTTTGGAAATTAAGACATTTTCCTAATTATTCAACTTCGATGGCAAATTATAGCTTCCCAGACAAGAATATTTTTGTATTCAAATATTTCAATTTCTGTATTAATAATTTAATTAAAGAAGGTAAAAATGAAGCTATCCCTGTAACAGTCCTTGAAGGCCCCTAGGGCTGTGAGACGTCGAGGCTCCCACATTTTCTAGACAGACGACTCACAGATGGCGGTGAAATTGTTAGTTTTACGCGCCGGCCGCCCTTTACCCCCCCCCAGGAAGATTCATGGTGTAATTTCTATTAGAAGCTGAGTGGACTTCGGGGCCATAGTGCGGCTGGAAGGATTTTGTAATTTGAAAAATCCAATAACTTCATCGGGAATCGAACCTGCGACCTTCCGGCTAGTAGCATAGTACTTCAACTACCGTGTACCTAAATTAAAGGAAGGTGACATGTATAATATCCCTTAAACTGCAATTAAATATTAAATGTATACATTTATTTGTCTGCTTTAAATCGTTATGGAATTTTCATACTATCTTTTATTAAATAATTCGTTTTCACTCCTATGACTGTTAATAAAAATCAGTCTAGGTCGTCTAAGAGTCTAACATCTGGTTATAGTTTGGATAGCGATATAGAAAATTCAACTTAATAGAAACCTTCAGAACGGTATCACAACACACAGTGTAAGATGAGCATCCCGTATTGAAATTCATGAAAATTTGATTCAGGTCTAGAATTAGTCTAAATTTGCTATGCTGTAATAAATTAAACATTTATGAGCCTTGCTTTCAGTGACCAAATTGCCTACGGTTTACATTTTATGTAATTTATGCAATCAGGAAATTTCGATTTCCATATATTTGCTATAAGCTTTCGCTATTGATCTTCTAACACAAGCAGGAAATTACTATGGCGAATTGATTTCGAGCAATATGTTTTCGAGTTAAGTTCCGTCAAGTCCAAGGATCAGAGAGGCTTATACTAAGTCCTACCAATATGAAATCGCTTTTGTTTCTTAATTGTGAATGTCAGTCACGATCGCCTAGTAGCAACAGACTTAATATTACTGTACAGCAATTTGTCCTATTTGCAGCATGGTGTACAGGTGAATTTCCAGTAGCATGCATTGTGATGTGTATACCCATTGCTAGGCAATGATTCGGTAAACACATTCCCGGGGAAGCCAACACGTGCAACAATAGGACATTCACTGCTAGGCTTCCTTAACCATAAAAACTGTGTTTTCTGTGTAGTACGTGCAATGTGTTTACAGTGTTTTACAGCGACGGCGCTGTAATTGCTTGTAGTTCCGAGTCTTGTGTTTAAGTGGTCAATAAATCCATTCACCAATCCAAACACTGTTTACAGTCACATGCCTAAACTGTGACAGTATGAGGTTTATGAACATGCTGTATCAGACCTTACGCTAACTACATGCATTACATACACAAACAGATTTTCAAACTCAAATACAGAACTTAGATTCGGCCTCTTTGCAAATCCAGCCACCAGGAATCCTGTGTTGTGTAGAGTGCCACTCTAATACTTAGGACGACACGACTAGATATTACAGAAGTTTCGATTTATCGCATACACAGTAAAACATGTTCTTCCAAACAAATTTATGGTCCGACCTTCTGCATAGGAGACCATTTTACTTGGATCTGCCTTTATAGCCTCAGGAAAACACAGTTCCTACGTTCAGACTTCTTCAGAATCTACAACATGTGTAAATTTCAATGGAAGCCTCACTCCTATCATATGGTCGTATACTTTTATGTGTTTGGGAGATTTTTTCTAATAGCCTGTTTATGGGCCTAGATCTCCATCTCGGAAGCTACTCTGCAGATTCCAATGTATTTCTTTGGGCATTCTTTATTCTTGAAAAGGAACATATGCTTTATTGCATCATCGTTTTATGGGTGTCAGTATTTACCCCCTTTCAGATTTGAATCATTTGACCGAACTAAACGAAACTAGGTAGAGAACTCATGTCATTAGAACCCATACGAATATCATAAATATGAAGTTTCCGAAGATCAGTAATAACTATATGGCAGACGCGTGAACTTGCGGGGCGGGAGTTACATTAATGTCATTTCATTTAGGATCATATAGCGATATTTTTAATATATCTTTCAAAAATGTAACCATGCCTAGGTTTTTCTTTCTGGAAAGTAAAATAACAGCCTAGCGGAAGTACGAGAAATTTATCGAGTTTTTGGTTTGATGACGATAATTAATTAATCTCATGAAATTGGGTACAGATATGGATCTTAAACATACCAGTATATTATATATCAAATTTTGTTTGTAAGTCAAAAATTGCAAAGAGGGCGATGCTGCGAAATTTTGAGGCTATATGTTAAAGACTTACTTCGAATCCCGGTAGGGTTAAGAATTTTCTCTTCTTTACGTCGTTCAGACCGTTTATGGGGTCTAACCAATTTCCTATCCAATGGGTACCGGGGGCTCTTTCCTCAGAAATAAAACGGCAGGGACGTGAAGCTGACCACTCACCTCCAACCAATGCCGAAGTTAAGAAAACGTAGGTGTATTTTTTTATTGCTAGTGGGGTGAGGACTAAGTCCCTTGTACTGCGGCCACTTCTGGCCTATCGCACCAGCCCCAGATGAGAGGTGAGGGTGATTGTGGAGTAATTGGCGGAATGAAGATTGGCAGGGGAAACCGAAGTACTCGGAGAAAACCTGCCCCAGAGTCCTTTGTCCACCACAAATCCCACTTCACCAGACCCGGCATCGAACCCGGGCCCGCCGCGATGGGAAGCCAGCGACTAATCTAAACGTGGATGAATATATCCACTCACAAATAGGTCTTCATGGCCTATGGTTTAATTAATTTTGTACAGGGCAACTTTACTTTACCCTACAAGCTTATCGTGTGCGGAATATATATTTAAGTCATACCTTCTTCAAAAAGCAGAATAAAATAAAATAAAACGAAACAAAGAGAGTAATACTATATTTGTATGACTAGAAATTTGTACGATAGGAAATCAGGCTTGATGAGCGTTGGTCGATACTTCTTGCTGAACAGGGGCAGGGGGATATTCAGTGGAAAGGTGTGTCAGGAATTTTATTTTGGTTTATTTCGGTTCAAGACAATCTCTGGTACAAATGAAGGCCAAGTGGAATTTTATTTATTATTTCGAGAGAAACTTTCCGCAATAGAAACAGCACATTACGTAAGTTTAGATAATACAGACTGTGATTTTTACTTGAAAGATTCTTATGTGTAACTTAATGCAACGAAAATGTATTGCCACTCATTCAGTGACTAGACACGGGGTTTGGATTGTTAAATGAATGTATAGGATTCTTACAAACCGTAACTACAAAGAATTATTACTCTTTTAGTAGTTCATTAAGTCTACTTCTCACCACGCTATGCCTTCTACCACTTCACTGGTGTTTGCCGGGTAATCGATTCCAACAATGACCGTTGTTCCACGGCTCCTGTCCCCGCTGGCTGGCTACTTCTTCACGACTGCACCTCACTCACATCCTCGACTGTAACTCTCAATTGGTTGGATGTTCTAGATATACTGAAAATAGAATGTAGCAAATTATAACGATGACGTAACTATATGCGTCACTGACAATGACGCGCCTTTGTTCCCGCAGTAAAATGAGTATATGTATCAATGTTAACATTCACTAGCGCCCTCGTCGAAATTTTTATTTCTTAGCAAGGCGGTTTACAATAACAGACGCCGTATGATGTTGTTTTACAGTGTAATTACTTTACATGTTCTTCGGCTTTCCCTCAGAGTTATGCAAGAGTTGACAGAGTATAGGATATAAAGGAACGACATTAGGCCAGCTAGTCAACGGAATTTTCTGTCGTACAGAACACGTGGGAGAACAGAGCACTGAACAGGTCCTTATTATATTTTCAGCATGGATGCGGACGCAATAGAAATCTCTGTATTGTTTCGTACGTACCCGTTGCCGCGGAAACCAGCTGTCACATGTTGTTTGTGGGCCGTTGTGTAGTAGTGGCCGTCACTTCTGTCTCCACTATTCTGGTTTCATCTCTCATGTCAGCATATCCTCTCTTCAAGTGGTATTATATACAGAATTAATGGGTTTGCAAAAGTAGTACAGTATATCAGTAATAGGCACAATAAATAGCGTTCGCAATAAATGAACACCAATGGGAAACGCAAGAAATGCGTAATTATTGGATTACATATTTCCAATCTTAGCAGGAATGTACAAAATGAGGTCATATTTTGTCGTCTGCTGCTACCATTAGGTAATTACTTTGCCTTGAAGACGAAGAAAATAAGGACCTCCGAAACGTCGACATAGCAACATAAATCCACCTGGTGCCATCATCCCTAAAACAGGATCGAAATGAATCTATTAACATTGTACATATATGTATATATATATCGACGTGAATAATTGATGTTAAACATTCCAGCGCGTTGAATATAGCTAAAGCAAAACTATTTAGATGTTTATGCACACGGTTAAATAATTAATTAGTTTCTGTTCCGTCAGTTGAGTAATATGCATAAATTGATATTACAGTTTTGTCGTTCCATTCGTTATCATGTATAGATCTAGCAGATTACAGCATTTGAGTTCAATGTCTGATACACTTCAAATCTGCTCTTGAGCGGAGGCAGAATAAACTCCTTTTTATAAGCAAAATGAGTAAAGGGCACCACTTTACTTACTTTTACTTACTCATGGAGCTGAGCCCTTCTTGAGAAGCCCCAAATTCTGCAGTTACTCAAGAATATCTCAGCATTCAGTGGAACCCGAAGGTTCATTACCATGTTCACAAGAGCCCTCCAGCGGTTCCTATCCTGAGCCAGTAAAATAANTAATATTGTTCACCCACACGCCTTGCTCTTCTCAGTGTTCTCTTTCCTTCTGGCTCTCCCACCAATATCCTATATGCATTCCTAGTCTCCCCCATTCGTGCTACATAACCTGCCCACCTCATCCTCCTTGATTTGATCATACAAATATTAATTATACTTGGAGGAGAGCACAAATTATGAAGCTCCTCATTATGTAGTTTTCTCCAACCTCCGTCACTTCATCTCACTTCGGTCCAAATATTCTCAACATCCTGTTCTAAACACTCTCAGTCTCTCCTCTCTTAATGTCAGAGACCAAGTTTCACACCCATACAGAACTACAGGCAAAACTGTAGTTTTGTATATTCTAATTTTTATGTTCACCACATACACTTCATAATATGTAGCATTTCTGTGTAACTTGGAATGATCTATGTTCTGTTGTAACTGTAACTACTCCTCGCTTTTACTTCTATCTAGATTATTCCTCATCATCTTCTTCGTCTACAGCAGCTCAGACAGTCTTTCAGCCATCTATATCTTAAGCGATCGAATCCTTATTTAGTACTGAAAATTATACAAACGCTCTACGCATTTAATAGCAGAGTCCCATTAAATTTTCCTAATCTACCCACATTCGACGCACTACATGCAATAAGTGTACATGTGCATGGAGCAGAACTTCACATTTCTGCCTAATTAAACAATGGAATAGATGGGAAAACATTTCTTTAAATGTTGACAAAATACGTGCTTCTTTTCATAATTACGCAAATCACTCCATGACATTGGGTGAACTGGTGTGACGACAACTCTGCAGACTTTCATTTTTGGTGGGGAGGTGCTCGTTTCTAATCTCAACTGGGACATCTTCTATACTGATTTAGGTTTTAAGTAATCTTCCTCAATCCCTCCGGGCAAAATGGGGGGAAGTGATTCAATTATGCTATTATCGCTTCCTCACAAATTCTTTCCAATTATTTATTTCCCAATTATAATATTATTTGATAGTATATAATCTGAAATACTTATAACGTCGTAATATAAAAATAAACCACATGCCCCATGGTACTTGACCGATACGTGCGGACGCTACTCACAGTAGGTCTCTCTAATGACAATGGTTCATATCTCATTATGATTGGTTTAAATTTTTTTTCCCCTTGGCTCTACAGCCCCAGTGGGCCTAGGCCTACCTCCATGAACTTCTCCTTTCACTTCGGTTTTCTAGATCTTACACATTCGGTAGGACTCCTTGGGCGGGTGATCAGCTCATCGCAAGGCCTCTAGCTGTACACAAACACAGAAAAACGCCCACACACAAACTAAACATCCATGCCCTGAGTGGGATTCGAACCCACGATCCCGGTTTCCAAGCGAGCGAAGACAGTACATGTCATTTAAGATTACGCTCTTACATTTTTATTTGAACCACACTTCCAAAAATGGGAAAGTTCTGAGGGATTATTTCTATGAACTTCTCCGTTAATAATGTAGCATGTTTTCAAACTATACGACCATAGCCGAAGTTATAAAGACGCTTTCATATATATCGCCGTTATTTTGTCTTTTGTAGCCTGAGAATTTATCCTCTACGTTCACTACCATACGAAATGGAAATAGAGCAGAGATAAGTTTGCGGTTTAGTTATACGTACTCCAATAAAATATGCAACACAATTAGTGAAAAGCTGCAGGCTTCAGGTAACTTAGAAGTACACTTCGTCTCTTTCAGTATAATGAAACATATTCCCTTCTATCTTCGCTGCGTGTCTACAAAGTTGCAATATAATTAGACAATTTTATGCATCGTAACAAGTGTGTCATTTCCAGTTCACAGCGAATGAATTATTACAAAGCGCATACCAAGGTAATTGCCAATTTTTCCGTTCTTAATTGGCTCATCAATATTGTCACTTGTTGTGTCAGCGGAGTGTTGATTGTAATTAATGTACATTTGCCTCTGTACATTCTGTTATTACTACTATTGTTATTGGTTTTATTTTTATAACCTATTTCTATTCCAAATATTTTCAGATCTTTTAAATTATTGAGATAGCTTAAGTATTCAGCATTTATTAACATTCCTAGCACTTTAAGGAGTTGTTCTAATATGTTTGTACCTGTTATGAAACGTATTTTCAATTTAAGATTATATCGGCCGTATTTTCTTAACTTACGGAAGCAAGGCAGTTATTCTTGTTTTAAGAAAGGTGACATTATCTGTGTGAGCAACTACAGACACGTATATGTTCTCAATCATTTTTCCAAATCATCTGAATTTGTTGCTCATGACCATGTTTCACATTAACTGAAGTTTAATTAAGTTCTCGCCAACATAATTTTGCTAAATCTAAATCCAACTGTAATCAAAATCTAAATCAATATCCATCATTACCAAGTTGATAAATTTCCTCGGTTTTGTTACCCCCCCCTTTTTTTTTTAATTCGCTTAGTGGGGGGTGGAGTCCAACTGGGTCCACTCGGCACGGCGGCCGCTGATTGGGCTATTGTAGCCTGCCCCTGGTGATTATGATGATGGAGAATTTGGTGGAATGAATATTGACAATGGAAACCGAAGTACTCAGAGAAAACTCGCCCCAGCGCCACTTTGTTCACCACAAATCCCACTTGACCAGACCCGGGAGCGAACCCGGGCCACCGCGGAGGGAAGCCAACGACTAACCTCTTGAGCTATGGCGCGGCCCTTATTACTCCTTTAGTCGTCTCTTAGAATGAGATTAATGCCATTCTTAACCTTTAGGAATGCATTTGATCTTATTCGTCCTGTTCTTATTATTCATAAGCTTAATGTCATTGAACTTTCATGTGGTTACGTAAACTGGTTTTAGCAGCCACCTCACCAACAGATAATTACTGGTCCATATATCTGGAGTTTGTTTTCATTGTCCTTTGAAATACTCCGTGTTGTTCCTGAAGGATCTGTTCTGAGACACAATCATTTAAAGTGACGAAATGAAGTATTCTAGAGATTTATGTTTTGCGGATGGAACAAAATCAGACGTCCTATCAACTGTCCTAAAGACTGAAATCTACTGGAGTTTTAAATTAAATCTATATAAGGTTGATCCACTGCTAACTACATAAAATTCAACATTAATAAAACTGAAGTTAACATATTGATTTAAGAGGACCAGCTTTGTCAATCTTCTGTAACTACATTAAGGACCTGGGAATATTTCTTGATTCTAAACTTCATTTTCTTAATAATGTCAGTTATATATTCTCTGTCTGGTTCGTAGCGTAGGTTTCTCTTTACCGTCCTTCGACAGTTTCTGTATATTATATTTGATATTTGTTAGACCTAAGCTTGAATACACCTCTATTGTTTGAAATCCTATTAGGTACAGTGNGCTGTTGACTCTGCACATAAATAATAAATAATTGAAATGAATTAAAGCACTTAAAATTGCATGCGTTACTTAAGAGAAGGTACAGCCTGATGCACTGTTCCATTTTCAAATTTATTTTGGCTCTAACTTCTCTCCTTCACTCTTTGGTTCTATTGGTCACTGGATTCCTTCTCCGTGCATCAAGACTTTACTATCTTCACTGTCGGCTCTTCTAGTAGGACTGTCCCTCTGCTAGATGCGCTTCAGGTGCTAATTATATTCACAGGGAGGCTGACGTATTTGGAACCAAAAATGTTTCTCTTATTCGTATTTTATATTGGTGCTTTCTTAATAATTTACTATTAATTATAAATATATCTATAATTTTATCATTGCATGGTGTTCGGTATGTCTGCATGTATTGCATTTTTTTATTGTCTAATTATCTGAATGACACAAGTTGTCTTGCTTTGTCTTTGTTTACGTGTACGTGATTTTTATTTCCTTCTTTGCCTTGCTTACGAGTGTATTGTTATTATTTTTTGGGATGCTGAGTAAGCAAGCAGAGAAATCAAGAATGGAGCTTAGTTGACTTATTATTTTGTCTATCCTACGTCAGTGTCAGATGATCATAAAGTTTTTTATATATGCTTTCACAATAGAAAAAAAAAATATATATTTAAACTGAAGAGGAAGTTTTGATTGTTAATAATTACGAAAGTCGTGAACAAAGAAAGAGATAGAGGCATGGAATTCTAGCAGAATGACTGAAGGCAAAGTGCCCAGCGCTGTTTTTTTAAGTATAAATGAGGTTCTAATCCCTGCAGAGTGTTTGTATGAAATCTCTTTCATTGTGTTTTTCTTGCTGAAGTGTTTCATAGCGTAAAAAAAAGAATTTGCTTTATTCTGTATATTTTTAATTTTGCAAATTCGAATACATATATTTGAAAGTCTGTTGCAAGTGTACAAATGACGAATGAAAGCAGTTACAATACACACAACAATGCAGTTATTAACATTCGCAGTATTCTTATAAGACCGTGACCTGCTGTGTCCGTCTATTCTAGCATTTATCTACGGGAAATAAGGAAGCCACTAAAACCTTCAGTAAGTATAGCTTCTGTCACAGCTGGGGAACGGACCAGGTACATTCCAAATTGAGTTGAATAAATGTTGTTCGTCAAGCTGTGGCTTTCGGAGCTTTCCAGTTTCAATTTTGAAACACAATATAATAATGTAATTTAAATATAAGAAGCATTGTCGTTTATGTTTTAATGAGAAAATAACACATCGACCACCTTAACGCTCAATCTAAACATTCAAATAATTTGAAGAAAGTCGTCTTCTGGGTTTAGGCGCCGTGTATTCTTCGTTTTGGCCAACGTTTCGGAGGAACGTAGCTGTAGCTACTGGTCTCTGCATTCCAAGCCATTCACCTGCTCTGAAGATGGAGGCGATACGTTCCTCCGAAACGTCGGCCAAAACGAAGAATACACGGCGCCTAAACCCAGAAGACGACTTTCTTCATAGTCATCGCCGTGAAAACCTCAAAACTTACATTCAAATAATTTGTTGCCAATTTAATTGTAAGTTCTTCTGAATTTCGAAAACTGCTGCAACTTTTCAGTTTGTGTTAAGTGTTGGTAATACTTTGAACAGGAAATCTTTCAACTGTTCATTATTAAGCAAAATTTCCGGTGTGATTTATTTTAAACACAACAAATTCTTCAGTCATCCACTAGCTTTGAGTTTTTATCATTAACAATAATTTTTTTAAGAAATATTATGTTTCAAATAAGGCTCATATTTTTTAGGCCTAGAGTCTTGACGTTTCTGAATTAGGCGTAGTTCCACGCGTTACACATTGTACGCTGAAAATAAATAATGCCTTATTATGGACACCCATGCCTTTCTGTAATCTCCCCATTCATTCGAAAATTTATGTTTGCGCGACCTTGTGGGCAGGGATGACAAATCTTTTCACAGCCTGGTGTATGATTTTCATGGCAGGTTATTCACCAGCTAGAAGCAGTGGCAGCCATACCCTCTGCCTTAGTGCAGCCTGGTGAACTTGATGAGACATCTGATGCGACATATTCCTAGCGCTTCTTCAGATCTAAGTTTTGAAAATGACACAAACGGGAACCACATCTTTGTCGGACGATTACGTTTGACTGCGTGTTTTACTACGCTGTCAGGATCTAGGATTATATAGCAAGGGATTGGAATGGATTTGGAACGAGGGACTGAGTAAAACCACACCAACCTCACTCAGGGAAACCGATATAACGGCCGGGATTCGAACCGCTACACCACCTTGTTCAGCAAAGGACAGCTTCTTCAATTTCGCTTTATCTGTTTCATGTTTCAAATCAACAAACGAGGTAATACAGCGTTTTATTTTCGTGTAATTTTCTTTCTTTTTTTGGGGGGGGGTTCTGTGTGTGTAAGGTGGATATATATAGGGAAACAAAAGAAATGAACCTTACAGAAAGGCACAGAGATATTGGGTTTTCGGACTTTATCCCTCGTCCTGGTTCTTAAGATATCTAAGAAAACCACGACGTTTCGGAAACTGGATCTGTTTCCGTCCTCAGGTGAGGGAAAACACCTATTCTGTTGGGTCCCTTAGAAAGAGCTAGCCTCAATCACTGGACCAGTGACCCAACAGAATAGGTGTTTTCCCTCACCTGAGGACGGAAACAGATCCAGTTTCCGAAACGTCGTGTTTTTCTTAGTTATCTTAAAAACCAGGACGATGGATAAAGTCCGAAAACCCAATATCTCTGTGTGTTATACACCATCATCAGAATCCTATAGTAACTACTTACAGAAAGGCATTATGGCGCGGTGAAGTACCGAATTATCATGTGACTGTACATGTTGATACCTCACAATCTCTCGTCACCGGTGTCAGCAGATTCGGACCCAAGGACAAAGCTGGCACTTGGCCAGTGGTTCGTCATTCATGTTTTAGGCTTTCGTTTCTCTGTGGCATCTGTTAACTTCTGAATCATTTGTACACATTTGAGGAGACACATTGTGGAAAATCATACAGACATTGTGTTGGTCTATCAAAATTATTTACCATTTTATTTCATTAAGTATTTCCTGCGAATTAATATATATGCCGGTCACGGTATGCGAGCGGTCTAAGACGAACTGTTTTCGCTCGCTCGGAAACCGGGATCGTGGGTTCGAATCCCTCACAAGGCATAGATGTTTAGTATGTGTATGTGTTTATTCTGTGTTTGTGTTGTCCTCTGTTTAGGTAGAGACCTTGCAACGGGCTGATCACTCGTTCAAGGAGTCCTAAATTCTATAAAATTATCAAAATAAAATAAAACCTCGACACCGTAAGGCATAAGAGGAACGGATTAAGTAAATAAGTAAATTAATATATGTATGTATATAGCGTCAAATAATGTACAGGAGCATGATTATGAATCATGATTCAGGAGGATTGTGGGGCGAATATATCATGACCTGATTTAAGTGCTATCAGTGAACCTGTCTTGACTGGTTAAGCAAATCGTGAAGTTCGCTATTGAGGCTACTCTTATGTCCGAGCGATGTTTGAACAGGTCAGCATCCGAGTTAGTTCTGTCACTGCTATACTAATTCCTTGGATATATAGATCGTAAACGTTTTAAGATAATGAATACTTTTAATATTCACCTGTTAAAGACGCACAAAATCGTGGAATCTTGCAGATAAATATTCGTATGTTAACAAGACAGATTTTTTTCTTTTTCCATAAAGTCTGTTATGAGGTGATGTGTTTTTGTTAATCATTATTCCATTTTATTTCAATATAATTTTGGCCTGTTTAAAGCTGAAAGCGTGCATTTTTTCGCTTCCTATTATTTAATCCGAAAGCTGAATAAGGATTCCCTCGCTTGACCATTGTTTCCTTGTAAGAAAGATGTTCTTCCTATTCTGCTTATTAATTGTTTAAGCTCATACGTTCTTCTTGAATTAGATGCATATTTTTTCCATTACAAATAAATATAGGAAAATAAATTCTCTGCAGCTTACACAGTTGCACATTGCTAACACGTCTGACTTCAATATGAATTTATATAACGCTTCATGATCCAGCCTGTAGCACAAATTAATTGGCAATAATCCGCGGATATGCAAAGCTTCCCCTCTTCAAATTAAGCTAGACAGTTGACGAATATGGCAGCGCTAAACAACACGTTCGTCACAGGCTAATCCTTCTGCATATTCTACGAGTACTACGGATATGACTGGAGGCTGGTGTTGACTGTACTGTAATCACGTGGCCGATTTTACGAATTTCTTATGGTGGAGTAGAGTATGTGGATGAATTCTGTGCTAATCTATGGAATATTATGTTGATATGGTAATTAAAGGGATGGATTAAATACAGGTGCGTTAATGAAGCAGATTTAGCATTATACATAGCTTGCAGAACAAAGGATATTAGAACGACATTATCTGTTAATTGTAAAACCAGAGATTTTAAACCAAATGCTTCATGCACATGTTTCTTCTTTGTGCATTGACGTGATGTTTCTCTGCTTCATGCTCATACATGCTTCTAGGAGTATCAGATTATAAGAGGAATTATAATGTATGTCTCATTCATTAAAAGATAAAATAATAAGCATTGTCATGTGTAAGGGGGTATGCGTGACTAAATAACGGGTTCTAGTTCGAATGATTGGATTTATTGGCAGCTTGCTTACACACTCTCTCTTAGTTACACTCAAACTACAGCGCTATCGCTGATTTACATACACTTAATAATCCACTGTTACATGCATAATTGTCCACTTTGCTGATGGATCTCAACATAGAAACTAGCGCTTCAAATCACTCCAAGTATTACTCATAATTTAAGTCTTACAATCATAAGCCAAGTCTTCACACGACGAACTTCCCGTGGCTGTCACTTAAACACACTCAAATATACTCAAATACTCAAAGTACTCCTTCGTCAAGTCAAAGTCACATTGCGATTGAAGGTCAGTCAGTCAGTCAGTCAGTCAGTAAGTCTTGGTTTCGAGCCCCATCTGTGGCTCATGACCAGACATTTATTACTGTTTGACATTTACGGTCTTGATTTTGTGTGGCGTCCTCTCTGACGAGAGGACGTGTCTGTCTCTTGTATATGCTGCTGGCCCTTGCCAGCGCAGTCTTTCTTGGGTCCGAGTCCCTTGAGACTCGTTACCGTATTTTACTGTCTCAGAACTGAGACTTCCCTTTTCGTCGCCTCTTACGACTCGCAGGGTCACTTGGTTATTCTTGGAATCTCGTCATAAAGCCTTCGCACCGACCTCACAGAACATAGTTTCTCTATTGTTGCAAAGTGTTTACGGAGAGATCGCATAGCAACGGTCATGGCACCGACCGCATAGAAAGCCCCGCGCTCCCATTGTTGCCTTGCTTGTATTCGGTCGTGAGGCGTTTAACTGTATCCATCCACGTTTCAGTATCAAGACAACAAACATAAGAATGAAAATAACAAATACAGGTTTGAGAGCAACAAATACAAGAATGAAAGCAAGAAATATGAGAATTAAAAAAAACACATTCAGAAATAAAGTCAACAAATAGAGCAATGAAATCAACAAATTAAAAAAAAATGGAATCAGAATAAGAACAACATTAGTAACAAAGTAATAAAATAACCGGCAACAGTGTGATGGTGCATAGCTGTGTACATGACTAATTTACAATATAATATTTTAGACACTGTCCGATATGGTAGGTTCTTCCAAACATAACTTTTTTTTTTAACATGATCTGTTTCGATCAGTAATCCCTCTGTCTGTTCTGAGATCAGGAATTGACACTCCACCCTAAATCCTGATCACGGAAAGAAGCACAGTTTCCTTGTCGTTGTGTTTAAATAAACCTAAGGATATGGATAATGTTCAGGATTGGCCTTTTAGTCATATTTATTAACACACGCCATTACTTTAAGTTTTGGTTCTCATCGTAGAGCAATGTTATTTTGTCTGTGGGTCCTGAACGATACAAGGCAGCAAATCTATATATTGAAGTCCAAAATCGGCCACCTCTAGTACTTTTCTTGTTCACTATGATCATATTTCTGTGTCATTCGAAGTAAAATAACCTTTGAAATGGAACTAGACTAATTAAATATGTTATACGAGTAAATTCAGTAATGTACCTTAAGAGCTCCAGAGAAAATCGGAGTTGATTCTAATATAACGAGGGCTACTTTAACATCCGTTAAGCAATATATTCACCTTCATTTTTTTTCCTTTGGCGCTACAGCCCTCATTTGGTTCTAGGCCTACCTCCATGAAACTCTCCGTTTCACTTCGGTTTACTAGATCTTACACATACGGTAGGACTCCTTAGGCGAGTGATCAGCTCGTCGCAAGGCCTCTACCTGTAGACAAACACAGAAAAACGCACACAAACATCCATGCCCTGAGTGGGATTCGAACCCACGATCTCAGCTTCCGAGCGAGCGAAGACAGTGCATGCCTTAGACCGCTCGGCTACCGTGACCGGCATATTCACCTTCATAGAAGCATAAAATTAAGTGCATGTATGATGAAGCTTTTGCGTTGAAAACAGAATATTGTGCTTAGAAACCCAGCCACTGATAAATATTAATCTTTCAATAAAAGTAAAAGTAATGCTTGACAGGTGTACAGACTGAGGTTTCTCAGTTCCTTTAGCTTCTTGGGGTGGGGTGACACTGAGTCCAGTTGTTACTTCGGCCACTAACTGCCATATTGTAGGAGCCACGGACGATAGATGATGAGTACGGAGCTGTAGGTGGAATGAAAATTAGTATGGGAAACTACAGTACTCTCAGAAAACCTGCACCAATACCGCTTTGTCCACCACGAAATCCCACATGACCAGAACGGGCTCGAACTAGGGCCGCCGCTGTGGGAAGCCGACAACTAACGGCCTGAGTTATGGAGCGGTCTTCTAGAACTTTCTTCGGTCCTCCAAACGTAAATTCCGTGACTGTCCACTAGGTCATAACAGCTTCCTTCCAAATCCTTTGCAATTCCTTATGCCCCAATCATTCTACTTTTCGCAGTAATATATCTTTGAGACGCTGAAGGTGTCGCAAAACAAGCTACAAGAAAGTAATGTTTAACGTAGGCTACAGCGGAAACGCCGAATTAACATATAAAATTCACGTTCTCATATTCTTCGTGCACGCATAACTTTACCGGCTCGATATTCAGAACTAAGCAGCGGCGAAGACTTCACTTGTTAATCCATGTCGAGTTCGTTTACCTGTTCTCGTCTCTTGTTAAAAATTTACAAGCCTGGCAACCGGGTGTTTCATACTTCGGTCTCCATCACAACTGGGGCCTGAAACTGCTTTCACTGTGTATATAAATATTGTCACGCTTAGAGGTGACTTATAAGAAGGGTTTTGGATTGGAAGATTGGATTTATTGCACCTTATACATTCACACAGTTCGGGACTACAGGCAATACAGCGTTATTGCTATTCTACACACTTTAGAGTTCACCGTTACACACTCACTAGGGTTCTCAGCCTTTACTAGTCGTATCCTGGCAACGGATTTATCATAGTCTCACTGTCGCTTCAAAACACATATGAAGTCTTCTCTTCATACACCGACTCCTTTCTTGCCACTATTCTGCAGCTACCAGTTTCGAAGACTCGACTTAATTCGATTCCTCTGCTCCCAAGCTGATATCCCGGCAGCCTGGCGCCCCAAAACTCGACTCTCCACTTCCGACTACTTTTCTCTACTTCTCAAACGGCTTTCTTTGCCCCTTTATAATCCATCAGCACGGACCCGACAGAAAACACAGCTTGTATTGTTAAGGAGGCGTGTCTACTGGTCTGTTACATAGCAACGGACGTCATATTTTCGCTTGCGCGTGTGTTGCGAGAATATGTTTGCGGAGCCGTTTCCTAGTAATAGGTATACACGTCATAATATGTTCCTTGTATATCAGTATTTAATGCCATTTTAGAAGCTATAAATTCTTGCTTCAAGAAAAGTATCCATCGTCCAAAAATAAGTGCCAATTAAACTCTTCCAATTAGAAGGGAAGTAAAACATAAATAAAAGGTTTGAATAATTAGACCTGTATCGTTTATATCACAGAATTCCTGGGGGAACCCACTGACATTCTGAGTTTCCCTTAAATGAATAATTTATCTTACTAACACACAAGCGGATTCTGTGGATGCTTATATAATTATAAATTTTACATAAATAATTGGTGTCGATAAATACTCTTGCTTTCTCTCTCTCTCTCTCGTTACTTTTCTGTATATCCCATTTCTTTTCCTTTCCCTCTCATTCTCTTCCTAAGCTAAATAGGGTGGCTACATTTCCTCTTCACCAGCAAACAAGTATTTTGTTTTAGTACTCGAACCCACTACCTTCAGGCTACGAGATGTTCAGAAGTGCCCGTGTCTAAATCAAAAGCAGGGTCAATGTTGTTGTTTGTTACAGACACGTCACGGTGGGGGAGAAATCTTAGAGCGCCGGCGTGGAGTAGGGACCATGAGGAATATAGAGTGGCGTGGTTGGCCGAGCGCTCTAGTCGTGATGTTGCACGCGCCTCTGTTCAGAGCTGTATACACATGGAAGACAAGTGCGCTCGCAGACCTCGCCGTTACGGCAACTTGCTCTTCGCGCTGCCCCTGCTCTGCATCTTCGTCTGCCCGGTGGCCACTGACATCACTGGTAAGTCCGAGGAGACAGTTTCCTCTGTCAGCTACCAGTATTTATGAGACAAAACTAAGAGCTCGACATCATAAAGAACATATGCGATGACTGACTTTAGGAACCTTATACGTTTGAAGAATGAATTTCTTGCACATAATATATGGCAATTCAGTTCGTACCTCAGAGGAAACACGTTACTTATCTGCTACAAAGATCAACTTGTTAATGTTAATTGTGAGAACTGTACGAAACACACAAGTACACACAGTGTCAGCAGAATGCATAGGTCTGGTATTTTAGAGCAGACTGTACTTATAGAACCACTGGATTTTGAAGAGCTGAGAGTTCTTAAATTTTTTGTTAATGTCAATACAAGAGCCAGAACAATTCATAAAATATAGGCAAGATATTCTAAATTCGGAAGTATAAGCTTGCGTAGTCAGCTGTGATCCTGAATTTGATATTTCAATACTGCTGAACAGAGAATATTAATGTTTGGTCACCATCTACATGGAGTGAAGCTTGATTATTTCAATACAAGGATAGGTTTGTCCTCACCGGGGTACGAATTCAAAGAGGAGATTAATAATATCTATTATGACAGGTGTAAGAAAATTAAACAGTTTTGAATCTATTGTTTTCTGAAATGTGAGCCCTTCTTGTTTCGGAGGAACATCCTACCTCAGTCTTCAGGATGGATATATTCTATTCTGAAAATAGAGACAGCAGGCTCTTCCAGACTGTTGGTATTTATCTATCCAAATTCTCGGCGTCACATTGCATATGTCGCTGCCTTGAAAGTTTCAATCCCACACTGAAAAGGGTGGCGTTAATATTCTTTTCTCCGACCTGCATAGAAATGTCAAGATTACGGCGGCACTTAGAGTGGCATTGTTGTGCGAAAAGTTTCTTTTCGAAACTGTTCTCGATCTGTAACTTTTCATTTCCGCGCTGCAGTAATCCTAGATTTTAAGAATCGCATCCGATAACAGGACTTAAAATGCTGCTAATTAACGATTATGTTGATAACTAAAAAATCAGAATTTTATACAATAATTCAATGACGTTAAATGTTATGCAACTGGTATGTGACTTGTGTAATCCTCGTACACCTATTATGCATGAAACATTATAACAGGTAGCTGTTAGTGACGGCCAGTATGAGCTTATTGTGTTAGTTGGTACAATGGTAACACTTATATCCTCCAGCACCATGATTTTATAATAGTAACTAGTTAACATAGTCATTTTAGGCACAAGCAACTTATTATTTTTAATTCAAACGTGCCGAATATGAAGAACTCACCACTGGTATTTCTTAACATTCAGAAGGACCGTGTAAATAGGACAATGATTCCTCTACAATCAAAGGACAAGCTGATAATAAGATCAGTGTTAAAAATCTGTTACGTTTATCCTTCTGCCAATGTTTTACGAATCAGGGAATGTCTTGTAGAAAGAGGACAGACAATAAATAACGACAGATACGGTAAAGTCAAAGTTGCCTCTGTGCTTAACTAGTTAAGCACTACTCCGTGGAGACACATAAGGGAGCGGATATGTAGATCCACATTTTCTTGACCTCGGCATTAGCCGAGTGGTTAGGGTCATGATCCTGCCGTTTTATCCCCGCGGTAAAAGCCTCCGGTACCCATTGGGTTGGAAGCTGGGTGGGCCCCAGTTCAGGTCTGGACGTCGTGGATAGGAGAAAGTTCTTGCCTCCACCGGCATTCGAAATCCGACCCCCTGGTCAAATAACGACAGTTACATATGTGTATATATGCATATATATGTAAATATAGAGGTATATACGTATTATATGCATACGTATACGTAATTGTATTTGCCAAGTGAAACATGCTTACTCAATTTGCGGAATGATAATTTTACATAACAACGAAGTCAGAATAAAATACTCTTAGAAAAACTGAGCTGTCGAACTCGCAGTAAAGAGACTCATAACATAAGTTTCGCTTCCCCTAAACGTGAACGTTGACTCCGGAAGTGCAGAGGTGAAATACGTCAATGATCCTCGTACTGAACCACGTAGTTGAGACGAGCACTGTTCGTGAATGACTTTTTACAAATTCACTGAGTCAATTGCAGCATTAATTTGCCGGAAATATCTGAACGAGATGTTAGCGTTTCCGAAAGTACAATGTAATGATATGTCTGTATATTAACATATAATGATATGATATTTATTTTCAAAGGTTCACATCGATACTATATACATAATTTGCAAGGGAAACTTAAAATCTGTATACCAAAAGTACCAGTGACGATTGTAACTTTATCCATAATCAGCAGAAACAGAAACAAAAAATGCCCACAAGTTTCTCCCTCAATAATCGAAATATTTGTTTATTTGTAGTTTATTTAACAATGTTGTCAGTAGCTAGGATAATATAGCGTGGAATTATAAGATGACAGTGAAAAATGAATTTGAAAGGATATGGAAGGAAACGGTTGTGGTTTAATGCGAGGCAGTATCCCTTTATTTGCCTGATGGGACTGAGGAAAACCAAGATGAGTCTCACATTAGAATATCCGATCTCCAGAGCCAACCGATTAAGAAGTTATTCAGTTGACAAATACGTTCTGTTATTAATCGAGACTGAACTTGTGTTACTAGATGTAAAATCTCACTGAAATATAACTCTTCCATTTCATGCATGACCATCTAGGTTGTCGCGAAACTTACGTATTTAGACCACAGATTAGAATTCTGCCACGGGTAGGGAAATCGATTATCTTCTTTATGATATATTGTGTTTTCCTACACGCAAATTGTTCTTGAGTGTATTTAATGGAATCCATTTACTACGAATTCCTCCCTCCTGGGAAAAATTTCGTCGATTAGACTAATCCAGGGGTTGAATTGGGTTTTAGCACTGAACAAGAAGAAGAATCTAATTCCATTATTTCTTTACTAGTGATATATGAAATATAATTGCCTGTTTTGTTTTTTAATCTTCAGATGCAAGTGTAAGTAAGAAATTGTTGTGAATAATTATTATTTGCCGATTCCGCAATCAGATTTATCGCTCAAATTTTCAGCTGTTAGTTTCAGGAGTACAGTATATTTTAACAATTTTGCTTTCAATTCTCCTTTTTGTAAAATCTGATCAAGGCCACAAGAAACAAAGCGTGTAACTGGACTACTGAATCATGAACATTAAAACACGGACAGAGTGTTCTTCCCACAGCGTACAATTATACAAGCAGGTTTAATTTCTTGAGATTACTGTACACAACTTTCATGTGGGTTGTCTTTGTAGATTCCGTTGCTTCAGTAGTCATCAGTAAACAGTGCTAACTTCAAGTCAAATATTGGGGCTAGAGGGAGGTAAATGCGCCAGCGTCGACCGCACTGTGAGGGGTGTCATTCGCTCACTACGTGCGGAGTTAGCTTTCATAATTGGACCACATTTTAATGTATTTTGTTTTCTATAGTACCAATCAATATTATTCAGTGCAAACAGATTGGAAATGCTGCATGGAAAATTCTCCACAGTCGACGGAAGCAAGTAATATTTCTCTCGCTTCTCATTTGTCTAGTTCTAACTCAATAGGAATCAATTCATGCGTACTTACTTATAACTTGGCCCTACGGTTCTTTCACGACAGATGCCTATTATTCCCTATTATTTGCCCTTTCCTTCCATTTCTTCACTTTCAGCTGTCCTAAATCAATCTCTGCTTCTTACAGTTATCTCACATGGGGCCTTTGTGCTTCACTGATGCCCTTATAATGAATGACCCTAAAATATTTCCAGTAGCGGGACATAACCCACTGCCTTCATAATCTTTCCTTGTTCTTTTTCCTATATTCTCAATCCGGCATCTGTCTACAGGATTCACAACACACGTTGTTTTACGAGGCGAGGTGTATTTGACTCGCGACTGACACCCAGACTAGAAGACCAGGTATTCCTTTCGTCCGTCCCCTACTCTTTACCTTGTTTAGTATGGGTAGCACCATTACTCCAGCGTATACAGAATTACCATCTATTGAAATCGGTTTTTGTACAGATTGTCAGTCGTTAATGCAGCGACGCCGTGCCAACTGCAGAAGTAATATTATATCGAATAATAACCAGAAGGATAACTATGATAATCTAAAGTAACTACCCACCTAGCTCCATGGGACTGAGCCCTCCTTGAGAAACCACCAATCTCTCAGTTACTTAAGTACTTCCAAACATTTTGTTGAAACCGAAGGTTCGTTACTGTGTTTATGAAAACCCGCCACTGGTTTCTATCCTGAACCATATGTATCCAGTCCACACCAACACATTCTCTTTCTTTAAGCTCTCTTTTAATATTATCCTCACACCTACGTATTTGCTTTCCTAGTGATTTCCTTCCTTCCGATTTTCCCATCAAAATCGCGTATGCATTCCTATTCTTTCCCATGCGTGCTACATGCCCTGCCCATCACGTACTCCTTGACTTTATCATTCTAATTATATCTGGTGAAGAGTAAATTTATGAAGCTCTTCATTACGCGTTTTTATCGAGCTTACTATTATTTTATTTCCCTTCAGTGACTGGCCAATTATCAGAATAATTCTAGAGCAAAATCACAAGTACTTCACGACATTCTGTATCAGACCTTACCCTCACAATCATATTTTGACGGCCATAAAATGTCCCTTCGCCTGAAACGAGTCTTCTCCTCTCGCTCGTGCAGACGTGTTGCGAGTCATTTCAGTAGAACAGACGGAGACGAAAGCTGAATTTGCTTGACCACGTCAATCACTGGAATAAAATGCCCATAGAAACAAGCCAGCGGATATGCCTTGAACTACGTATTTCGTACTCAATTGTGATACACTTCAAAGATTATAGATACCACAGAGACGTCCAAGGAAGGCAAGAGAGACAAAGGCAAGAGAAAGTGAAGGGATAGAAGGAAATAATATTTTATCTGAAGATAAATTTTAAAACGATCTATATTACTTTTGCTGAGTCATCAACTGCAAATGCTGTTAAAATACGCGGATATAATGCGACTGCAGGTTTCTTCAAGGAAATATAATCTGAAAAGGAATTATAATTTATGATTCATGGTTCGGCATTGCTAAGAGGAGAGTTTCTGTACTGTTCTGATAACAGGCGCTGTATTTAACGTAGTTACAATTTATATAAGTTTGATCTTTAATTTTCCTGTGTTAAACTGAATTTTTTTTTCATCACTCGTGTGGGTTAGTATTGTGACATATGAATTTGTGTTCGTGAACTGTGCTAATGGTAGCGATATATATGCTTCTGAAAGAAAGGTATTTATTTAGTTAATTTCTCACGTCATCACACATCCTTAAAAGTATAGAATTGCATCAATATATGTCAATGTTTACCTTTAAAAAACGATCTGGTTCAAAAATACACACAGTCTTTCTATAATGTTCAGATGTATTGTCTCTTTAATTTTTTTACTGTACCCTCTCCAACAATTGTCCTTTAAAAGTGGTATGTATTCATGATATGTTTTTCTTGAAATTATAAAAAGATAACAATCAATGCACTCATTCCAGCAGCCTCTGGTTGGACATGCATGTTCTATGCACTATTTCCAGTCCCGTCTCGCAAGACAACGCACTGAAACAGGAACAAGTCGCAAAAGGGACATAACTCGTTACTTACATAGTCCTTTAACGTACTAATTTAGCATTAAGCTACTTAATGATTCTGATACTGAGCTGCAAGGCGCATCGTGGAATTGTGGTGTGTTACGTACGTAATGCATTGAATTTTTGCGAGAGAATTAATGGAGAGTGACCACCATGAAAACTGAGAAAGATAAGAATATTTTATGTAAAACGGATCCTGCAGAAGATGGTAAGAACGTGAGCAAATTTGAACTTTCTCAGGATCATGTTCCCGGAATCGCGGACCCGCATTGGAGATGTAGTTGCTCCTTATAATGGGAAAGTCTGAAATGTGTCGGGTTTGCTAGCGAGTCTTCAAGTTTAACCCATCATAATTTAATGAATTCCTCCATTTTTCCGGCTGCAATCAGTACGTTTGGTACCAAGTAATAGTGATAACTGAATGCTTCCAGTTAAAAACTTCAATCTTAAAGGACATTAACAATACAGTTGACACTTCTGCTCCTTAATATCTTGAACTAAAGTGAATTTGTAGTTATGTGTGGGTCTGGTCTATAGAACCGAGATTAACGGCTGTGGGGATCCGTTGTGCTGACCACGCGACATCCTTTATCCGCAAGACGTTGGCACTGACTTCACCGACAAGCGGCGGTCGCTCGCTCGGTATAGTTCGCTTCGGGACTACAGGTTACGGAGTCTTTTTGTGGGTATAGTAATGGCTTAGCAAGATAGAAACACAGTTCAATATCATATCTTCTTTCCGCCCATTTACTATGCAGACGACAGCATAAAGACTGGAGTGTAGCTAACAGAAGGCAGCAGGAGTATGCTTGCACCTACCTGCTTAACCCTAAATACACAGAACTCCATTTTCATGTTGAGAACTATTAGCAACATTTGAGATAATATTGATACATGTGGGTATATTTATTTTGTGAAAATTCGAACTGTATTGATATTAGCTCTTTTTTATATTGATACAGTTAAAAGGAAGATTTGGTAGTATTTAATTATACAATAAAATACATTCTATTGCTTATACTCAGCAAGTATGGCAATATTTGTTCAAAATCTATGATTATCTTCATTACTTCAGTTAAACAGTGTCTGTAAATATTTTGTATCATATCAGTGCTACCAAACGAAACAGATTCCTATTTCCCGTGTGAATAACAAACCGTATGCCGACAACTAATATTTTGTTTGAGCTCAGCTGTCATTAGCTACTGAAAAATAAACCAACACATATTCCAAACGCGCATAAACGCAAATAAATATTTACCAAACACGACCAGATTAAGGTATTTTCTAGACCTGAATAATGTGCTGTAGTATAGCCAATCTCTGATTTATTTTATTACAATTAAGCCTTTCACAGGCTGTGTGCAGAAAAATGTGTCTGCTGTAATGTAGATAGGTCTCTCAGAAATTGACGATTATAATTATATATCACTATATACCTGAATCTACAGCGAGGATTTTAAATTCGTTGACCGGTTCCACGGATCTGCGCTTTATGACGACAAGTTCGCCGCTTGCCGCGAGGCGCATATGAATTTTGCCGATGGATCAGCATGTCTGATGGCCGATAACATTCGGAATAAAGTAGTTTTACTTCGCATATCACAGGATATGTTGAAAATGCTGTCTCTCTACAAGTAGATATATTTCATAATTAATTATTTCATTAAAAACATAAGTACAACAATCCTTACACTTACAGCACACGAGACAGCTACTTTCTCCGTATGGAGAGAGACTTTATGGGTTAGCTGTGGTTTCTGTTGCGATTATTTCGTGTATTTTTGTATCCCTGCAAGTGGAACCACGCTTCATCGGAAAGAATGTCCATTACAGATACCACGTAGTTCTCACCTCCGACGACACACTGTAGAAACCAACTACAAATATGAACCTTGCTAGCTGGATCGCGTGGCTGCAAGGCATCCTTGGATTTCTGTTGTTTTATAGGGTCTAAGCTTCAGCAATTGTGTTGCCCTTCTTGCACTAGACTTGACACTCCACTCCCCTGAGCTAGACGTTTCAGTGATTTTCTAGGTGTATGTTCAAGTCTGACCCCTATATCATCTAACTTCTCCTCAGTAAGCACAAGCAGAGCCGTATTTCACGAAGGTGTCATACAGAAGTACACGTTGCTCTAAAGTACACCGCACCATGGCATACAACAATGCTAATTAAATTTAACTGAGAACAAATGCCTACTGGAGCTGCCTACTGCTGAAAAATTCTAAAGTTCCACTCACGAACCGCACTGTTCGCCGCGAATCATAACGATGTCAAGCTCTCCACAAGTTAATAGCTTCCCTTCATTTTAAAGGATATTGCCCACCAGACATGTTGACCCATCGGCAAAATTCTACGGCCCTCGCGACAAGCGGCGAACACGTCACCGTGAAGCGCAGAGCCGTGAACCGGTCAAAAAAAAAAAAAACTGCAGAATGAGCGTAAAAGGAAGTAAAATGCTTTTTCTTTAACTTTAATGATGGCAACGTAGTTTATTTAGACGTACACAGTTATAAGCATAAACACAGGCAAGTTGTAAAGTAATAGGAAACAGCTCAACAGAAGTTTGTTCGTAAATGTTAAATCATACCGATTTCGTCACACTTCGTGCCATTCCTCTTTCATTGGAAGTTAGGGCGAAATTGATAGCGCCTGTGGAACTTGCATTGAGTTCCAGTTTGACAAATCTGGGTTTGGTACGAATTTCAATTACACGACGCGAACTCTGCTTGTGCCCACTCAATTCTTCCTCCTTTTGTGACCGAAAATGAGTAATGACGATTATTATTGCTGCTGTTGTTGTTTATGTTATTTCTGCTTCCCACTCTTTTACCTTGGCAATGCAGAAAACCAATGCAAGAATTATTGCAAAGACGACTAAAATTCATTTCATTCAAAAGTTATGTAGTTCTACTAGTTTACATTCCAGGATATGTAGAATCTCAGTTAAATGGTTTTCATGAATTTTCTAGTTCTGTATGGAATAATTGTGAGGCAGAAATTCTAAAACAGGCTGCAAACAACTCTCTCCACAAACTTCCCATTTCATGATTCGAACGCATTCATCCTTTCGAAGATGTATAGCCTATTCCACTGAGTAAATACCAAATGAACTAAGATACAGAAGGAATTCCTTTCATAGTGCTCTATCACTGTGTCCGCCTTTGTACTTGTCTGAAATAGGAAATGATGGATAAATTATATATAGTCGATAATTTGAGCCGATCAGAAAAAAAAAAATATTTGTCATGGATTTTGAAATTGAAACGCGAGTTTTCTGAGAACCGGTTTTGGTATTTTTGGGTAGTTATATTCAATCGCTAAAATATCGTCGACCTGCAGATTTTCAGATGAAGATATCCCTCAAACAAATGTAATTCTTTCTGAACTTTTCCTTTTTTTTCACAATTGTTAGGTCTAATATTATAAGAAATTACGAGATGCGCCATTAACTTACATCGCCAGTGATTCTCACTCTTGAGAATATGTCCCACTAAAGTAATAAGCTTTCGGTGTGTTACATTTAATACAGTAACTAAATGCAATTAAATTGTTATTTGATATTAAATTCGTAAGTTTATACAGTTGGTATTAATCTGGCCCTCCTCCGAATTATACGGTGTCACAATCCCTAGAAGACCGTGTTCTTGTTTCGCGGCTGTGGAAACCTCAGATCTAAGACATACTCGTATTAATCTGATTGCTTCAATGATAGGAGTATATGCATATTTTCTTTTCCCTTGGCACTACAGCCCCAGTGGACCTAGGCCTACCTCCATGAACTTCTCCGTTCACTTCGGTTTTTCTCGATCTTACACATTCGGCAGGACTCTTTGGGCGGTTGGTCAGCTCGTCACAAGGCCTCTACCTGTACACAAACACAGAAAAACGAACACACACAAACTAAACATCCATGCCCTGAGTGGGATTCGAACCCACGATCCCGGTTTCCAAGCGATCGAACACAGTACATGCCTTAGACCGCTCGGCTACCGTGACCGGCATATGCATGTTTTAATGAGAACAATTTCAACACGGTCTACGATCTTCATTCTTCTGTTCCTTTCTCATTCCCAGTATTCTCAAATCATTGCATCATATTCACTGTCGTACGTATAATAAGTTTAATGTGGTACATCATGTGGCACTTGAACACCGTGCGTAAACTTCGAGCATAACATCTTGCGTGGTCCGACGTCGTTTCTATATTGCTCTTCCTCTCAACACCAACTTTACCAGATGTAGATAACGAAGTCGAAGTTCAGAGCTAACTTTTGCCCCTCTTAGCTGATGAACCTACAGTTCTTATTCTGAAAGATAACCGCAATAATACAAACTGAGAAACTAAATGCTTTCCTCACCGGAAACACACGTGCTTCCACTTTCTGGTTCATATTCCACTCCACTCTGATCTTCCCAGGCCTCGTCGAGGAATGAACAGCGAAAGAGAAGAAGCCCGACGGAACACGAGCAGCCAACAGCTAGTGCAGGATTTAGATTTCAAAATGAATTTGGATACTAATGTTTGTTGTGCCTCATTCGTTTGTATCTTCATTTAAAACAAGAACTCCGTGATTTTAGTCCGCAAGCGAACTATAAAGTCCGAACGGCCGCCGCTTATCGGCGAAGTTAGTGCCAACTTTTGCGGACAGAGAGTGTCGCGTGATCAGCGCAAGGAATCCCCACGGCCGTTAATCTCTGTTTTCTAGACCGGAGCAGCTATTGCCTTCCCTCAGTTATCCTCACGAGGCTGAGTGGACCTCGTTCCAGACCCACTATTTCTCAGAAAATCTTGTAGCGCGGGAATCGAACCCGAACCTCTTGATCTATAGCCAGGAACCCTGATCACTAGACCATAGAGGCTATCTGTATCTTCGTTTCAGTAAGCTTTATCAACTGAATAAGTTACATATTGTCGAATTATATGAGTTTGAATAGTGAGATCCGACAGAAGCGGAAAACAGGTTCTGCTCAAGATGTTTTCTCCTCCTGCGGTCCTGGGTTCGAACCAGGAATTACCATAAAACGAAGCAGAATTGTCATTACCCACTAAGATGTTGGCAAACAGAAGTCGGCGTTTCGTGATTTATTGATGTGCCCTTTCAGAATACAGTAACCTTTGAAAACGAGGATATGATATGGTCATGAACATTTATAATAGAATTTAATGATAATTTGTTTTTAGTTGCAGGTCAGGCTTCTGCAATTAACATAATCACTACTTACAACTCATCGTCACAGTACGAACAATGCGAAACATTTATCATAGTCATTCTTAAGCATCTGAATTATTTGGACCCCATGAAAGTTATGCATTAGCGATCTTCCATATGTTGCGCCCAGTTTGCGCACAATGTTTTGAACTGTGTCAAATTTTAGATTAAATCGGAAAACGCTGTAAATTAAACGCAGTAATTAAAATATTCATGTAACAGGAGTCTCTTGATTTCGTAGATCAGGGATAAATATTTGTCTTGTAATATATGACTTCATGATGGGATAATATGAGGGGATGCTATATTCTTATTGTTTTAAATTTTACTAATACTTAGCGCCATTTTGAATGTGCAGGAGAGTGACGAATGGTTGAAAATGAATTTCCTAAGTCAGGCGTTTCTTTATGGTGGCATCAGTGTGTTAGGGAGGACTGTGGTCTGGATTATGCATACCGTAAAAGTACAGCACAGAAATTGTCTTGCGGGTCAGTAAGGATTTTGTGTAGAAGTATAGACGAAACAAAATATATTGTGACTTGCCGCCAGGAAGGCCGGACGGTAATACGTCCATCACTGGTCACCGGCTAGCAATTCCTAGAGAGCAACACCTAGGAAATCGTTGCTCCAGAAATGAAAGTCTTACAGTGGGGTTTCCAACGTTATTTGTAACGAATTGTTTGAGGCATGCTTTCGTTGCATAGCAGCGGGTGAAATTAACCCTTCGACAAGGTGTTTCCTATTCAGGCCGAGTCCATGCTATAACAGTCCAACTTCGACAAGAGACCAGTCGTCGTGAGCGGCCCGTGTGGAGGCGGGTTCAAATACCTCCACCATGACCCTGCGAGTCGTAGGAGGCGACGAAAAGGGAAGTCTCAAATTTGAGACAGTACCAGGGGTCTCGAACCCGAGAAAATCTGCGCTGGTAAGTACCAGCAGCATATACAAAAGATAGACCCGTCCTCTTGTCAGAGAGGGCGCCCACGAAAACAAGACCATAACTGTCAAACGGTAGTAAAGATCTGATCGTGTAACAAATATTCGTCCAAATCCGAGACTTGTCGCGTTGCCTAGGAAACACGCAACAATATTATTATGATACGAAACCAAAGAGGGCAGCAAATTTATGTGTCTGTATCAAACAAGGATAAGAAACAGAAATTTGGCTAAGACTGACAGCAGGAGGAGGATACGATCTAAAATGCTTATTTTTCTTTTGGTAGTACGCTTTGTGGAAGTGAGTATCGTTGTCCAGGAGCCAGTCAATTCGACCCTGAAGGTGGATGTAGCATGAACCTCCAAATAACCGGCAACACTGCCAATTTCCACATGAGGCACAGACCCAAGCGTCAGATGAAAGTCAACGGAGAACTACTGCGGAATCTAACGGCAGAATTTCTCTAAATATTTGCTACTATAAAGTAGAAGGCAAAGTTGTCCCTGTGCTTAACAAATTAAACACTACATAATGAAGGTGTATGGAAAAAGAAAGCTATCCCTGTAGCAGGCCGTGGAGGCCCACAGGGTTGTGAGAAGCCGAGGCTCCCACATTTTCTAGACAATCGGCTCGTAGATGGCGGTAAGGTTGTCAGCCTTACGCGCCGACCGCGCTTTACCCCCCCAGAAAAATTAATTTTACTCATTTCTCTTAGAGACTGAATCGACGACAAGGCCATAGTTCGGCTGGAAGGATTAGGTCAATTTGAAAATTCAATGACCTCATTGGGACTCGAACTCGCAACCTTCCGGCTTGTGACATAGTGCCTCAACCAACTACGCTATCGCGTGCTATTCGATTCTAAAATGTGAAACATGTCGCTTACCCTACAAAATATAGAAAATCAATAGTTTTGTCAATTGTTATTTTTTAAAATAAACCAGGTAGAAGGAAAGTAGGAAAGTCCAGGTTATGGTGGCTGAAAGACGAAGAGAATGATTTAAGGGAGCTGAAAATGAAGATATTAAGGCAAAAGGAACATCTCTAGCGTACAGTTCACAGAGAAAGGTGGAGCCAAGGCGTGAGAATGTTTCTCTACGAATGTAAAAGACCATTTCCTATTTTTAAGGAAAAACATTAATTACAACTGTTGGAAATTAAATGCTGAAGAAAATATACAAACGTGTATAGGGTGATTCTGGTGAATAGTTTAGAATACTGTATAACGCGAAATTTCATTTCGTGCCGAATTATATTGTACAGACGAGACTACGGCGAGTGGGAACACATTCACAAATCTGTGAGGAAGCTTCTCGGAAAAGTCCAGTCTGAATAAGCATGAGGAGATGGAGGAGAACATTAAGACGGCACACAGAAAGATGTGTTGCATGAATGGAAAATGGATGCAATTTATTCAGGATCATGTTCCGTAGCGGAATCTGGTATTTCATTTCTATTCGTTCTCCGGTTAGATTCATGTTTACATTGGAGTCAGCGGAAAACTATGTATCCTGTTTCTCGTATCCGGTGTTCAGAAACAGATTATAATATTCTGTCGTTTCTGAGAAGTGTGTGAATTAAAATCAGTCAGAATCTAAATGTACGATGTAGCGCTGTTACTCAAAATTTCTCAAAACATTTCAGTTAAGCCCAAGAATAAATTAGACAAATTGTTGGAATTTCTGTCGGTAACAAGATAGTTGTGCCGATCATGGGTTCAAATCCTACTCGAGGCATGGTTGTCTGTGTGTGCGTTTATTCTATGTTTGTGTTGTGCTTTGTGTAGATAGCGGCCTTGCGACGGTCTGAACACTCGTCCGAGGAGTTCTACCGTTGGAGTGAGATGAGATTGAGTCCACTTGGTACATCGGCAACTAACTGGCCTATTGTACCAGCTTCGGATGTAGATGAGTGTGGAGCAGTCGGTGGAATAAGAATTGGCAAAGGAAACCGAAGTACTCGGAGAAAACCTACTCCAATGTCACTTTGTCCACCACAAAACCCACATGACCTGACCTGGGCTCGAACTCGGGCTGCCGCCGTGTGGAACTGGCAACTAACTGCCTGAGCTACAGCACGGCTTATAGCTTATGTAAAATCGGTTTATAGAACAATGTCTCACGTTTCTCAGTCTTGAACAATATTTTGTATACAGCATGCCTCAGAATAAGGTTAGCATATTTTGTGTTTTCAGTCCTCCTTAATAGCAGAAAACGACAGTAACAAGAAATAATTGCAGTATAAAAATGCTGTCAAGGTGCCAGTCTTGAATACGTTAAAACTTCCACCACTGGCCCACAGGCATGATTTACAACCCCAAGCAACAGAATTGCAATTTGGCAACATTTCCTATACAGGTAATGCACAACGTCCGTCTGTGTCTTGGAAGCTAATGATTATAGCGAATAAGTGTATATACAAAGGTTCGTTTTAGGAAAGAAAGCTGTGAAAACAGTGTTAATTTTGATGTCACATGCATAGATTCGAATCGTACTCAATTTCTGTCTCCACTATTTTTTCATTGTGATTTTATTTTTTCAATAATTCTTCCATCCCATTCAGGGCCCAGGCCTCTTATTCAGTTCCGTAATGATTTCTTCACAGACGGTAGGACTTCGTGGACGAGTGATCAGCTCGTCGCAAGGCCCATACCTAAACACAAGACAATATAAAAACAGAATAAACGCATAAAAATACTAAATATCTATGGCTTGAGTGGGTTTCGAATACATCATCCCAGCGTCCAAGCGAACGAAGACAGTTCATGCCTTAGACCGCGCGGCTGCTGTGGCAGGCAAGGAAAGCATAATGACCCCAACAACAAGGAGATTTCCTAAATAACCATGGTAATGAAATTGGATTTGAAGATGGCAAAAATGACATGCATGCACATATAAGAAAGAAGGGACCTTAAATATAAATAACAAGAACAAGAACTGATTCTCAGTTTTCAGTACAGATTTTTCTTCACTGATGCGCCAGTAGCGTTTAATGTTGACATGTTTCAACTATAAGAGATAAGCGTTAAACACGAAATAGTTATTACTCAAATTATTTATTAGAAAACATTCTTTATTTTACCGTCGATTACTCAGCAAGGTTTTCATTATCGACACTATATAGCGTCGAAGTAGGATTATCGTCTGATCTTTAATATAGTACAGCTACAAAAAGTGAATGTTTGATTCTACAAAAAAATTGAAATATTAAAAATCTGTTACAAAATACGCTGCCCTGCCATATGTTGAAGTAGTTACATGTGTACACACAGTAGTATTATCAGAAAATTAAAATCCATTTAATTACAGATGCTGATGGAAACATATGGAGTCATCGAAAGTAACAGGAGACATTAATTGGAAACATGTTATTAAAAATTTGTTTGCTAAAGTTATACGTTTTCAGTAAATGAAAAATATCCTTACTCGTATATATAAACTACCCATGTGACAATGAGAATTACAGTGGTTTTATTTTCGGAAGGCAATTTCTGTTCTGTTCCCAGTTTAAGTAATTCTAGCGGTGGTAATCTCTTCCATCAAAAATAGTATTTAATAAATACCACAAAACATGAGAAGTACTTTTTGTTTGCAAGTGGTGACGTGCGTTATGGACAGAAAAGTCAAGTTATTTTTTTTTTATTTAAAACTTTAGTGAGGTAATGAAAATTAGTTTTCTAAGCACTTTTAAGATTGGAAACAGGTTATATTAAGGTTAGAGTTTAAGAATGAACACATTAGCAACGATATATGTGGCTCGAAACAAATTTTGGTGATAACTGTTGGGTCAATTGAACGAAATTTGTTCTATAGATTCGATAGTTCAGAAGCTGCAAAAGTGATAGGTGGATTCTAGTCCCCATGACATCAGTGATGGACCAGTGATGGATGAAAATAAAATTTTGTCAAATTTAGTCAAAAGTTGTGGAATCGGAGCAGAGGGTTTTCATTCGGACAGCCAGATAAACAGAAAATAACGTAATTATAGGTTCTCGTATGAGCATCAAAGCGATCTTCGGTACGAACATCTAACTGATCGGAATGAAAATCGAGATTCTGTAGTAAATTTGTCATTCCAATCGGATGATGCAGCTGAAATAATATATCAGTGTGTCCCATAACTGCAGTCATGCGCAGGGGTCTCGTAATTCATGCTCCCCATGTACTATCACTTATTGCCGGTCGCAGTAACCGCGAGGTCTGAGGCATGAACTGTCTTCGCTCGCTGGAACGCTGGAATCGTGGGTTCGAGTCCCACTCAAGGCATGGATATCTGTGCATTTTTTGTGTGTTTGTGTTGTGTTGTGTGTAGGTAGTGGCCTTGAGTACGGGCTGTGCGCTCGTCCAAGGAGTCCTACCGTCTGTGTAAAAAAGATTACAAAACTAAATAAGTGACCAGGGCCCAACAAAGGGCTGCCCTTGAGAACATCACCACTATTTTTCCGAAAGCTATTCTTATTTTTCCTTATCATCACGAAACAAAGTTCCGTATTCATACAAAATTTTTTAAATCAGTTTCTTTTAATCTAATTTTATTGGGAATATGTGAAGGATAAATTTGTGAGTTTAATGGTCAGTATTTACATATATTTACTAATTTAATCTTAATTCATATTTCTGTGTACAATATATACAAGGCCTCTATCAATCCAGGCTCAGTACAGCAGATTTTGCCCTATTTCTAGTAGTCTAGTCACTTGAATGGTCGTATGCCTGACCGCCGCCAAGTTTAAGCCTTTTATACTTTCTGTGTTGGGCTTTCTCCGTGTCCGATGTTGCTAACATTCTCATTTTCATGATTTTATATGATTTCTGCTTGTTTCCTGCATAATTTTGTTATATAGTCATACACGTACGGGATTTTGAATGCCATGTGCAAATCGCGGACCGGTGTGCGCCTTGGAAAATTGCCAGTGGTGCGGAGAACCTTGTTTTGCAGGTGCTGCAATTTCACTAGATGAGTGTCTGCCACAAACTCCCAGGCGGGACTAGCATAAGTCATTACGGATCTAATAAGAGCTTTGTGGAGGGTCATTTTAATGTTGGCGCTCAATCGCTCACTTTTGAATAGGGAATATATTCTGTTGAATGTTCTGAAGGCCTTGGCTTCGATCATTTCTATGTGAAATCTCCATGTAACTCTCTTATCGAAGATTACACCTAGATATTTTGCACTATTTACAAAGGGAATACAGGATGATGGACAGAGTTCGCAAACCCAGTAATTGTGAATGTTAAATGTAACGTTTCTATACGAGTAGCGCATTCATTATTAATTGTTTGGAATAGGGCCATGATGCATTGACTCTTCAGTAATAGAATGCACGTAACCATTTGACACTCTGCTTGCTTGCTGTAGAATTAATATTTTTACAGATCTGGATTAACTTGGTTCTCGTATCTGCATTCTTTTTCCTCCAAATAACCGTTATGAAGTTTATCTACTAACAGCTTAATATATTCTTATGTTTTCACCTCATTTTAACCTTCCTGATTGTTAACAAGTCACAAGTTAAGGGCACAAGTCGTAGAATTCCTTATTTTGTAGTTTCCTAGATATTTGTTTTCTTCTGTCTCTCTTGGAAAGATATTATTATATAACATTTACAAATTTGCTAAAAATTTGCTACAAATTACNTTCTGTCTCTCTTGGAAAGATATTATTATATAACATTTACAAATTTATTGCCTTCGGATTAAGGGCTCTGAACTTATATATCTGGCCAACGAACATGATGCTAATACGATGTTCTAATTTCAACTGTTTGCGTCTAGTGTCTAATCGATAGCACGGCAGTATAAAATTAGCCACAAAATACACTGAACTTTCTTTATAAAAATGTTGTTTATTCGAGCAGTGTATATTACACCGTAAAGTAAAAGTTATATTCGAGATGCTCCCGGTTCGAGTCCTAGTCAGAACTCTTTATTCGTGCTGTAATTTCACTTGATTCTCCTCAGTTGCTGTAGCAGAAGTCCAAAATTATTCCTCGGAGTATGTTACGAATATTCTGTTTATCCACTCCACATTTCGGACTGTTTACCCATCATTTTCCATACTAAACAATCTACAAAGTTGATACAGTGTCGACATAACCATGTAAAGTGTTCTACTCTTTTATTTATTACATATTAATTGAATTTTAAAGTATTTCATAAGTATGAGTTGTAGGCACAGAATTAACTTTTTAATGAATGGCTGACATGTAAATCTGATGTTTCATTCTGCCTGAGTAAAGGTTATGCTCATTCCGAGAGCATAACTTGCATACTTTTGCTAATTATTTGTGTTACATCACTGAGCCTCCACATTCTCACATGAGTGACAGTTTGTGTTGCCTTTGAAGCAGGTTCTCCTATGCGAAATTCCTGGTTCCATTGTAACCCCCACCTCCACTTTGATATTTTATTATTTCTCTTTGTTTTCCATGAAAAGGCTTTGATGTTTATTGCAGATAAACCAACTGCGCTGACTCCATAAGCTTAAATGATTTCATTAATCATTTTCTTCAAATTGTCAAATATTCCCTGCGATACTAATATTTTATGAATACGAGCTACGTTAAACTAAATAATCCACTTATCGATAGAATTTAATCCGATGCTAGGTCTTCTGTAGACAATGGGAACGTAATTGCAGGTGAATACCATATCAAAACCGATCAAAGACAGAATATTCACTACATGCTATTATGAAGCTTGACCTTTGTCTACATAAGTTTAATATTTTTTAACAACTCAGATCCCAACTCAAATGAAAGTTAAGAAAGTATCGTTACGTATACAATCACCATTTATTCTGAGAATCCACTCTGCGGCCAAAACTAAGGCCTTAGAGAGAGAAACTGTGCGGCACGTATTATAAGCACTTTACTTTCAGATAGTTAAATTCGCCGTATCTAAGAGCGTTAGCAATGCTGAATTTGCATGTACTCAGTGAATGACCAGGAATATCGCAGTGTGAAATCCACGGATGGTAAACTGGCTGCCGGCGGGACACCTCTCTAAATAGAAAGTAAAAGAATTCGAGCACACTGTAGGCCTGTAGGCCTACTCGGGGCAGTTACAATTGTAGTCTTCCTGAACAAAGGGGCCAGTGAAGGCCTTGAAAGCGACAGATGGATCAGAAGCGTCTTTGCTTGGTAACGGGAACAAAGAGAAGGATAACGAATAAGAATAAGAAGAAAAAATGACAATTTTTCACATCTCACAGCTCTCTTTTATCGCATTCAAATAATTAACATTCAAGAATTTTTTTACAGAAATGTACTGTATATAATTTAATTAATTTTTCTATTCTTTTTTTATAATTATAATGGTATTGTAATAAATATACCTCGTGATATTGCTGAGGCCTCTTCAAAATATTTTCAGTTAGTTTATAGTAGTTCTTGCCCTGGAATATTTCCTCTTAGTAATCAATCCACGGAAATTTTATTCTTTATTCCTATTTCAGATTCGTATGTTCATAATGATATAAAACGTCTGTGGGCAACTGAATCAGACGCACTTGACAATTATTTTTGATATGAAGGGATGCTCTGAAATTTTTGTTCCTCTTCTCAAATATATTTCTAACCTTATTGTAGTTCAGAATACATTTTCAAAATTGTGGAAGTAGCTACTGTCCCTGTTTTCAAAGAAACGAAAAAATTCTTCCGTTAGGAATTATGGACCCCATAGCTATTATACTCAGCAATATTTCCGACGTTTTTGGATTTGTCATTCATGGCCACATTTCTCATATTTTAAAATCTAAATTGAACCTCTCCCAGTACGGTTTCATCAAATACAAATCTGTTACCAATTTAGTCACTATACGCGACTTTGTTACCCCTTTAGCCTGTTCACAAGGGGAAACTGGCTCTGTGTATTTTGACTTCAGCACTTACGTCATACTCCCACTTGCAGTTCATCACAAACTCAGTAACTCTGGATTATCTTCCCGTTATTTAAACTGCATTCTCAGTTATCTCACAAATAGGCAATTGCATGTACGCTATTCTGGTATACTTTCTTCGTCTTTTGTCATGCAGTCAGGCGTACCACAGGGGTCAGGTTTAGGGCCATTGCTTTGTAATATTCTTAAAAATGAGTTATATGACGTAATTATCACTCCGTCTGTTTTCTTTTTGCTGACGACCTTAAAATTTATTGAACAATTAGTTCATCTAGTGCTTATTTTCTTCAACAGCCAGATATTGTGTACATAAACGGTGTTAGGAAAATTTTACGAAGCCTAATTTCAGTAAAATTAGTGTAACCTCTTTTACCAGGAATTTGAACATTCTGAATTATCAGTACAGACTAGGAAATTCCTTTATAATGCGAACAGATTGCATTAAGGATTTGGGTATGCACATTGACTGCAAATATGATTATTATTGTCATGTCGATTTTCTTTCATCATATGCACTGAAATTGCTAAGACTGATTAGCACAATAATATTTTCTTTTTCCACCCTAGACAGTCAGCTGCTGCTCTATTTTGTTTTGGTCGATCTAAACTCGAATGCGCTTCTGTTGCTTGGAACTCTGTTACAATTACAGATTCCAATAAACTTGAGCGCACACATAGAACATTTGCAGCATTTTGCTACAGTAGATTTCTCTAAGACATGTAATATCACTATTAAAGATTATATTTGTTGACACTTCATATCACTCTTCTTCGCTTTGTTGCTTTGTTCTTAATGAAAGGTTTTTGGCATCAATGTTACCCCCTGTCTTCGAAATAGTCGGCCTTCGTGTTCCTACTCGAAACATTCGCAGCTTCACCACGTTCACTTGTTCTCCTAGCCACTGTTTCAACCGCAAATGCAGTATACGAACTTAGACATTTTCAGGAACTTTTATTTGAGTGTTAAAAGCCTAAACTGATTTATTTTCTTTGTTTTTTATGTGCCTTGTCTGTTTGCCCTTGTCATATTCCTGTTGTTTGTATTCTTTCTGACTCTATAATTGACCATTGGCTCTTGAGCTTAGCACGTAAATAAAGAAAGAAATCAATTGTTACTTTTATCATTACGTAATTAAATAAAAATGTATCTAGGAACGATTGTGGGAGATAAACCTACACAAAAATATCACATTTCGCAGATAACCTTGACTAATAGTACTTAAGCTCCTTGATCTAGAACATTATGATATTATAAATTGACCTTCACTATGTTTAATACACCTTCCATACTCAGGATTCATATTATTTTGGCTTTTGTTTACACACTAGATAAACTATTATTCAGCATAAAGTAGATGGCCGTCCTTATACTCAATTTAAGCAATGGTCAATTTGTATATTTCTCAGTATAGCCAGTTGGCATAAAAGTGATCGATTGGGAGGTTACGAATTGTCGAAAGCCTGAAGTTAAACAGAATTATATGGGACGTAAATTAGAAAATATGGTGAATTTTCTTCATATTACGGGAAAACTGTTAATGATCAAGGATGTCTTGACAGCTTCTCCGTCCTATAATGGTTCATCGTGCAAGCATTTCGCTATCTGTTACTTCTGAGGTATTTCCTATCCACATCGAACTCATATAGACCTATCTGATGCAGGTCAAATCGGAAACTTGTTTCAAGATGTGAGGCAACAGTTCTGTATATCAAAGAGTGGCACCGGATAGTTTAAATTTAATCTCAGTCTAATGGTTTTATCTCTCTGTCTACTTTACATCAAATTAATTCCGACTGACTCTCATTTTGCGAGATTCAGAATTAATAAATGACTACCACATATTGATATTCTTGCAAAATCTGGTCAAAGTTACACAGCTCAGAGTACGTTTTTGTCATTTAGTTGTGATCATGTAAGATCCTGACAAATCGGCTCAGCTCAAGTGTGCATTTACCACACATTAATCCTTTTTGTGCAGTTCGGTGAAATCAGCTCAGCGTACTGTAACCAGGGCGACGTATTTTATTATGAGCTCTTTACGTCATAATACAAGTATAAAACTAGTAGAAAATATATACCTACTTTTCTACTAGTTAGTTTTTTTAGTTATTTAGAGAGGGTGGGTTTCCCCATGCACCGCGGCCAGTTTCATCTATTGTGCTTCCCTCTATGATATTCTACCAGTCTCTATACCCTACCGATAAATGGTGCGTACCATCAGTCCCGCCGAGCAAGCGAGTTCGACCACTTTCTTAGCGGTATCTATAATGCTACCCCCATCTATTAGAGGCCTTAGAGACTATTTTTGGGCAGGAAACGTCCTGGAATTTGGCCCAGTGATCCCCTTTGGGGATATGAGGTTCTTTTACGTGCCGTAAAGTTACGACACGGGACACACAGCTTAAAGTCCCTCCCGGAGGACTTCTTCCCTGAATTTTTCCGCCCTTAAAAATTCGACGACCTCCGCCGGGTATTTGAACCCGCGTACCACGAGTCATGAGGTGGGAACGTTACCTCTAGACTACGGAGGCCGCTTTTCTACTAGTTATATATATATATATATATCTTATTTTACAAACATGTTCGTTGTTTCTAATTTTAAATACTCGTTGTCATTTTCTGTGTCTTGTAATATTATACATGGACACAGCTTCACACTCAACGGAAGACTTAGGTCATGTATTTATAGCCATCTAGTGGTGGATTAAATGTTCTATTAGAGTGGTTATTGATTTATTTGTACGGTCGTTCTAATATGACACAGTGTTTATACGATACTACGTATGTACAATACACTTGATGGGTGCTAAATACGCTTGTTAGCCTTTATTGCATCGGAATTATGTTCGACAGTTGCTAGGTTAAATTCTACTTCGATAGAAAACAGTAATTTTACTGCACAATTCTTAATAAATTTATTATAGTAATGTTCCTGTTTCTAAAATCAATAAATGGCTCAACGGATCGATTTCGATATCAGTTGCTGTTTTCTGCACTTCCATTTCGCTTTGAGTTGAATGCCAGTGAAATCGAAAATATTTGGAGTTCTGTGTATGTTTATTGGTTTCGTAGGCCAATACCGAAGACGTGTGAGTAAATTTAGGGAGATTTTGGAAAGTTTTATGCCAGGCATGTAAAAGAGAATGTAATGTAAGTAGAGTACTCACACGCTTATAAAAACATTTAATTCTGATTTTATTCTTATTCAGTTATTTGAGAGCAAAATATTCATGCTTTCCTTTCTGTCATAGGAGGATTTAATGGATTAACATTTGACGTACGAGTATATATCTGCACAACTCAACCCTGAAACTAATAAAGTAGGCGAACTAGCATATTCTTAAGCTCACTTTCCTTATTTTGGGAAAATAAAAGGAAGTTTATGAAAGCACTATCTGTGTATCCAAACCATTGTTTCGATAAGATTTCGGCTTTTAAGACTGAAAGCTTATAATATTATATTTAAGCATCCTGTTGCACTCTACACGATAAATGATACAAGCTCCGTCCCAAATGCAAACAATATATATTATATGTCTTTGATCTTGTTCTTTCTACACTATANCTTTTAAAATTTTCTCTAAATTTAAAATTTAAAATTTAAAATTCTTAGGATTACTCGCCCTATGTCTAAGTGCTGGAGCGGCTAGTTCTTGTTTCCACACTGTACAGGTGTTATTTAATGTAAAGACAAGTAAAGACGTAGTAAAGACAAGCAGCGGCACCCACACAAGAAGACTACATTAAATAACACCTGTACAGTGTGGAAACAAGAACTAGCCGCTCCAGCACTTTAGACATAGGGCGAGTAACCCTAAGAATTTTAAATTTTAAATTTAAAATTTAGAGAAAATTTTAAAAGATTTTAAAAACATCATAACTAAAGATTTTATAGTGCTACTACAGGAATATCAAATTTGACGTGTGCAATATAATCTACATACCAGACACATATCAACGAGGTAGATGTTGATAATACGAAGAAAGTGACATTGTGTTTTTAAATGTTAAATTTTAGACTGGGTTCAGTGTGGCAGCAACGTTAAGAGTATACACCTGATGATGGCCGATAGAGGCCGAAACATGTAGTGTAGAAAGAACAAAATCAAAGACATTTAATATATATTGTTTGCACTTGGGACGGAGCTTGTATCATTTATCTGAAAGCTCATGTTCGGTCTCCTGCGCTGTGACATCCTGTATCCTACCGAGCAGTGTGCACCTTTCGTGTTACCGAAGAGCGTTTTGTCCAGCTTCACGTGACGTGATGTTGCACTTAGGAGTTCTTCCTGATAACGTTTAATGCTTCACGTTCATGTAACTGTTAGGTTGGTAATACAGTATTCCAGTATTAGAAATGCCAACTGTATGTGGCCGTACACTATGGTACAATCTCACGAATGTTTGTTCATTACGGCGGTATACACTTTTAATTTCAAAATAAATAAATAAACGTGTAGATATGGCTCATGTTTCATTTTTATTCTTCTTCTAACTCAAGGATTAAAGGATACAAGCCAGTTTTTATATTCGGAATTTTTTAAAACTAAGCTTGCCATATCCATGTTAGGTAGATCCCTTGTCACCACGGCACGGCGCGTCGCTTCCTCAGGTTGCGGATGGAGGAGACACCCTCTAGATATGAAGGGAAGCTGCAAATATACTGAACAAGCGGTCGCGGACAGCCGACAAAGGGTGGTCCTCCAGGTAGAGTGTTGGGCGTGGGGTAACGAATCCTCAGCGTAAACATAACTTTGTTACGAAAATTCTCAAGAAGCCTCGGACCTGGATCAATACCTTGGATAAACGACCTTAGGTAAAGAAAATGGACATGGGATTCGGTACGTGGAAGGTCAGAAGTTTGTATAGGGCAGGTTCGCTTAGGGCAGTGACGGAAGAAATCTTAAAATATAAGTTAGTGCAGGAGGTCAGATGGGATGGAGGTAGCATCGCACCAGCAGGAGAATATGCATTTTTCTATGGAAAGAGGAATGAAAATCATGAATTAGGTACAGGTTTTTTGGTACATAAGAGAATCGTATCAGCAGTTAAGAGGGTAGAGTTCGTTAGTGATAGGATATCATATAATACTAAAAGGTCGCTGATGTGATATTGTTATGAATGTTCACGCCCTAACAGAAGATAAAATTGACGACATAAAGGACAGGATCTATGAAGAACTAGAACATATACATGATAAATTCTCGAAGTACCCTATGAAAGTTTTGTTAAGAGATTTCAATGCCAAAGTAGGGAGGGGGGACTTCTGGAAACCAACGACTGGGAATGAGACTTTGCATGAAATTATTAATGATAATGGAGTTAGAGTAGTGAACTTTGCCACATCAGAAAATCTTACTGTCAAAAGTACAATGTTCCCACACCGTAACATTCATAAATTTACTTGGACATCTCCTGATGTGAAGATTCACAATCAAATAGAACATATTTTGATAGAAAGGAGACGGCACTCAAATATACTTGATGTCCGACCATTCAGGGCAGCAGATTGTGATACCACCACCACCTGGTGGTGGCAAAGGTTAGGGAAAGACTGGCAGTGAGCAAACAAACAACACACAGAGTTCATATGAAGAGGCTCAGTCTCAAGAAATTAAATGAGGTGGAGGGTAAAGAGCAGTATTGTGTTGATATCTCAAATAGGTTTGCGGCTTAGGAAAACTTGGAAACTGAGGTGGATGCTAATAAATCTTGGGAAACTATTAGAGAAAATATAAAAATGTATGTTAAAGAGAGTCTAGGTTATTATGAACCGAAGGAGCATAAGCCATGGTTCGATGAAGAATGCTCAAAATTATTTGATCAAAGAAAGCAGGCCAAATTGCAATGATTACATGATCGAAGCGAGTTAAATGGGGATAATCTGACTAATAGAAGACGTGAAACCAGCAGGCATTTCAGGAACAAAAAGAGGGAATATCTGAAAGACAAAATTGATGAGCTTGTAATGAACAGTAAGGACGAGAACATTAGAGACCTGTGAAGGGGAATAAATGACTTTAAGAGGGGTTACCAACCTAGAATTAACTTAGTGAAGGATGAAAATTGTGATCTGCTTGCAGAAACTATTAGAGTATATGTATGTTCTCTGAATCTACGTCACATATCGTCGTTTTGTTGCTAGGATATTATAGAGCCGGTGTGTTTGATATTAGATACTTAATCAATAATATGGCCAATTATAATTGTTAAGGAAAGGGTTATGACCAGCAACGTAATTTTCCAGTTACTACGATCAGTGCTTATAAATAAAGTTTGGTGTAATCTAAAATACATTTTCATATTTCTTGTATGTAAATGCATATTCTTTTGATAAACAAAATTTGTTAATATATTCTGAGAGATTGAATAAATGGATTTAGTAAGCCTGATATAAGAACGTTGAGATAAGTGACAAATGTCATGAAACAAAATGAAACAAGGACTTGATGGTTCGAAGGGAAGTCGGCTGTCGAAGTCGGTCACACACCCGTCCTCGTAGAAAGCAGACGTAAGAGTTACACACAGGCCTTTGAAGAAATCAGACGTAAAAGTTACACGCCGGATCTTGTAGAAACAAGAAGTAAAAGTCACACGCCGGATCTTATAGAAACAAGAAGTAAAAGTTACACGCCGGATCTTGTAAAAACAAGAAGGTAAACTATACTGGTGTTAGTCAATTGTACAGTATTAAGAAGTGACTTAACAAGTGTTTAATAATAATAGTACTTTTAAACTTGGTATGTGCTTTTGTAGTTTCTGTTCATTTCTTGCTTCTTCGAGTTGTAGCCCGTTCAAGGCTCTGAGATAAGAGAACCTCAGCTCTACCAAACCAACAAACCTCACCTCTGTGTAAATCAAATAACCCTGAGATAAAATTTAGTACAAGAGAGAAAATAATAACTGAGTTTAACGAAAAGGTAGGTGAGAGTACAGTTACAAAGTGGCGCTCATCAACATTGGGCCAGTTGTGGAGACATCGAGAAACGGTTACACGGGGAGTCATTCATCTGTGTATTGTCTGGTTAATAGCGAAATCAGGAGGACAATTATAACCACTGCTGCTGGGTTCTAAGTGTATTCCACTACAGATCTTCACGAAGCCCTTTAATAGGACTACAGTTTTATAACTTAATTGTTGCGAAGCGGCAGAATTTAAAAAAACAGGAGAAGCGAAAGTAGTGCCGCTTCTCTTTTGCGACAGTATGTTGGCGAATTCAAGGATATGGCCAATTCTAACGGTGAAGTTTTCTTTTCCGAAGAATTTGGAAAATTTCTTGCCGCTCGGTAGCTCGCACAGATTATACGGCATTTAATTGGAAGCAAGCATATTGTCGCCGTTAATGGCATAAAGATCGGCCAGTCTTCATTTTATTTCTGAATGTTCCCGTCTGCACGTTTTATGGAGACGGGAACAGAGTATTTGGAGTTTGAATGACGCAGTATGGGAGAGAGGAAAAAATGAATTGAAGATTTCTGTCTTCGGACACATAACGTTGTGTAATCTGTTGTAAGGCAATTGAGGTTTCGGAAGAACATTCCACAGTTCTCCATAACCACTGTTGTGACAACCTGTGCAAGAAATAATATATATGGGTCCTTAGAAGAAAGGACCAATGCAGGTAGAAGGAAAGTTGCCCGTGCTCATAACGGGGTTCTGAAAAATGATCAAATGTCATCAGAGGAATTTATTTCTTCTGTCACGCCAGGAAATTTCTGTATTGAATCGCACAAGAACAGCACCTGTTTTCAAAGAAGCTGTTCGGACTCTGTGGCCAGATGGTCTTACATTTAACAGCGTGTTGTTGCTAGTTACAGATGCCGCACTGTACATGATGAAAAGAGAGGAAGTGCTTTCAGCGACCTGCCCTAAAATGTTAGGTACGCGGTAGCGGAGTTAGTTGAGGCACATGCTACAAGCAGGAAGGTCGCGGGTTCAAGTCCCGATGAGGTCATTGGATTTTTTTTTTCAGTTTACCTAATCCTTCCAGCCGCACTATGTCCCTGGGGGCGACTCAGCCTCTAACAGAAATGAGTACCAGGAATTAATTAAATAATTTTCCTGGGGAGTAAAGCGCGGCCGGCGCGTAAGACTGACAGCGTTACCGCCATCTTTGAGCTGATTGTATAGAAAATGTGGGACCCTTAATGTCTCACAACCCTATGGGCCTTCACGGCCGGTTACAGGGATAGCTTTACTTTAATTTAGATTTTTTACCCCAAACTGTTACGTGCTGTGTTTGTAGAGTATGCTTTGCATAGGGTCTGTCGAACAGTTCGTGTGCTTTTTTTTTAACGTAGACACTTCAGTGTCTAATGAAAAAAACAAATCTTTTTGAAACCGTCAGCTAGATTAGAACTCTTTAAGAACAAACCTTGAAACACATTACTCTCGGAACTGTCGTAATTCGCTGCAACAGTGTTTCACTTTCGGTATGAGATACTGAAGACGTTTTGTGGAAACTTTATGTAATCTTGGGGGCATTCTAGAAAAAATATTTTCCGGTTTTCAGAACATATTCATATTTATAAGTTTCAGCATTTAAAAATCCGTTCCCTAATATTTATTTTCTTTATAATCACCCATATTTTCCTTTCCATACACCTGCCTTTTAAAATTCGCTTAGTGGGGGGTGGAGTCCAACTGGGTTCACTCTGCACGGTGACCACTGATTGGCCTATTGTAGCCTGCCCCGGGTGATTATGATGATGGAGAATTTGGTGGAATGAGGATTGACAGGGGAAACCCGCTCCAGCTCCACTTTGTCCACCACAAATCCCACTTGATCATACCCGGGATCGAACCCGGGCCGCCGCGGTGGGAAGCCAGCGACTAACCGCTTCAGCTATGGCGTGGCCTATGCCTCTGCCTTAGTTTTGGAACTGTTAGATAACAGAACTCTACTGCCCAATTTAGCCTCATAACTGCTGTCTGTAATTTGTACTTTCATGCTGGAAACATGTCATCTGAGTGAGCGTGCTTCCTCTACGCTCTAAACCAAAACAGAAAAACATTTGAGGTGTCTCTTAGATTAACTCAAAGCTTTCATTTTTAAAAGGTACCGACCAGTCTCTCTCATGCATCCGTTCATTGTCGTTCTCTTATCATCTCTTAACACTGCAGCATGATAGGAATATTGGCATGTCTTCGAGATACTGATTTCGCATTAAGTCATGTTTGATTACCACAAATGTTGACTTTCGTTGGTTGTCGGGTCTTTTCCTTAATATAGCTTATGGTGTAACTGAAAACAGAGAGGCTACTATTGAATGCGGTAGAATGTTCTCCCGCTACAGCGCTACAGCCCCAATTTGGGCCTAGGCCTACCTCCATGAAACTCTCCGTTTCACTTCGGTTTACTAGATCTTACACATTCGGTAGGACTTGGGCGAGTGATCAGCTCGTCGCAAGGCCTCTACCTGTAGACAAACACAGAAAAACGCACACAAACATCCATGCCCTGAGTGGGATTCGAACCCACGATCCCGGCTTCCGAGCGAGCGAAGACAGTGCATGCCTTAGACCGTTCAGCTACCGTGACCGGCTACTCCCGCAGCGTTACTTCAGTGATTAACATATATTTTGTGCAATAATGTGTGATAATGGAGATTTCTGTCCAGATTTGAAATTTCTGTAGGAAATTATGTAGATAAAAAAATGCCGTACCGACGCTTTCTGATGGGTAAGACTGATTCACTTTTGACATTAAGCATCGGGTAAGTTATGGACTACATGAGCATTACAAGCAGACACGATTACGCCAGCAGTTGATATCACCAATTTTGAACTGCTGGTGACGGGTTTCATCTCTCAATTGCCATTTCAATGACCAGCGATTGATATATGTCTAGAAGAGGCCTGGTTTACAGAATGCATTGTAATTTATAGCAGTACGACAGTCGGTGCTGATTTCATTCGTGTCATGGTTCCCGCTGTTTTCATCGATCTTGTTTTATTATAATAAATATCCAGTCTTGGAATAGAACTTCGTATCCAGAAAATTAGTTGCAACTCTAACTTTAGGCCGATCAAAGAAATACGAAAAGAAAAGCAATATAGGCTTAGAGAATGCTGTTCTGTTACGATTTTAACCAGAAAATGTGTTGGATGTTATCCTCCTTTATGTCAATGTATTTAGAAACGGGTTGTCTTATAAATATTTTCCAGTTTAATTTGTTTTAATATATGGTTCGTGTATGTGTGTCGTGATATTTACGTCATAAATATAAAGTAGTATTTATTATTATTATTATTATTATTATTATTATTGGGTTTCCCCATGCACCGCGACTAATAGTCTATTGTACGTCCCCCTTTGATATTCTACCAGTCGCCATTCCCTACCGGTACTGGTGCGTGCTATCAGCCCCGTTCAGCCAACGAAGTCGGCCCTCGGTACCTCGATACCTCGATACTTCCCCCATCTACCGGTGGCATTGGAAACTACTTGGGCGGGAAACTTGCCTAATTTTGCTCAGAGGTCTCCTAGAGACATGAGGATCTTTTACGACACGGGACCCACCGCTTGAAGTCCTTCCCGGAGGACTTGTTCCCTGAATTTTTCCTCCCTTAAAATTTCCGGGTTTGAACCCGCGTACCTTGAGTCATGAGGTGGGAACGTTACCCCTAGACTACGGAGGTAACATTAAGATGTTTACTCAAAGTAGGGCACGTAACTTGTCTGGCGGAATAAAACAAATCGTACAAATGTTTATGTTATATCATTTATAATGTATAGGGGAAGCCAGTTTAGAAAGACGGACATCTATATGAGTTCGTCTTCAATATTATAATTAAGGACGAGTTAATACTCACTAGATTTTGTTGACTGATTAAAGTATTTGTTTGTATTTAAGTTATAATTACAGTAAATTCAGTAAAGTGTAATTTAAAAGTTTTATGTTTTCTATAAAGAAATAGGCGAGACTTTGCCCCAACCCCCGTTGTTTCAAGCAGGCGTAGGCGTGTATCCCCGATTAAATATATATGTTCATACTTCTGCATCCACCCTTCGTGGATTAGCATGCAGCCTGTTCCGAATTCATATCCGCTTTGAAAGGTCTCCCGCCCCCCCTTTTCTTTATTGCTAGTGGGGTGGGACTAAGTCCCTTGTAATGCGGCCACTTCTGGCATATTGTACCAGCCCCAGATGATAGGTGAGGGTGATTGTGGAGCAATTGGTGGAATGAAGATTGGCAGGGGAAACCGAAGTAAAGTAAAAAAAGTAAAGCTATCCCTGTACCAGGCCGTGAAGGCCCATAGGGTTGTGAGACGTTGAGGGTCCCACATTATCTAGACAGTCGGCTCAAAGATGGCGGTAAGATTGTCAGCCTTACGCGCCGGCCGCGCTTTCTTCTCCAGGAAAATTATTTAATTAATTCCTGGTACTCATTCCTGTTAGAGGCTGTGTAAACCCCAGGGTCTAGTGCGGCTGGAAGGATTAGGTGAACTGAAAAAGATCCAATGACCTCATCGGGACTTGAACTCGCGACCTTCCGGCTTGTAGCATAGCCCCTCAACCAACTACGCTACCGAAGTACTCGGAGGAAACCTCCCCCAGCGCCACTTTGTCCACCACAAATCCCACTTTACCAGCCCCGGGATCGAACCCGGGCCGCCGCGATGGGAAGCCAGGGACTAACCGCTTGAGCTATGGCGCGGCCCTCTCCCGCCCCTTTCTCTCTTTCTTTCTCTCTCTCTCTCTATATATATGTATATCAATTAAAATAAAATACGTGTATTTAGAACACGTTTAAAGTGATATCTCGGTCCTTTCACCGCGACCTACAGTGGTCTGTTGTGCTTAAAGTAATAGAGAATATACCAGAATGAAACGGAAATTTAAATGCTTTTACATGCACATTCCTTTATATCTTTTTATTTAACCAGAAACTTCGTCCAGTGATCCTTCAGTCACACTTCCACTTTCTGAAGATGATGAACCCCCGCTACCTTGTTCACTATCGTCCCAAAGAATACAATTTACGTTCCATCTTCCGCATTTGACAAACAGCACTTTGAAAAGGATTTGCAATAATATTGACTATCACTTCTTTCCAAACCTTTGATATCCACTCCACTCTTATTGACACCGTACTCTTTTTTTTTTTTTTGCCACTGGGTGTCAGCATATGATTGTCTTTATTCAGACAGGCGTCATAATTTTTACGGACAAGATGTTCGAATGGTCTGTTAATTGACACATCAATTGATTGTAATTGACTTATCATGCCACTAGGAATTATCACTGATCAGCGTGTTTGTTCCTTGACCTATTTCTGATTCTGTCCCAGAGATGGCCACGGAAAGGTATCCATTGAAAGCATAGACCGTGGCTCTGAAAACGCACGAGGCCGATGTTCCCATACATATCCAAGCCAGTCTTCCATTAACTCCGATGTCAGCCATGCACTGCTTTTCTATCTAATGTTATGTATGGTGGCACTAACTTCGCCGATAAGCGGCGGTCGCTCGGTCGGTCAGTATAGTTCGCTTGCGGACTAAAGACACGGACTTTGTTTAGTTTATGTTGAAATTTATTGCCTTTTCGCGGTTGTGCACAGCACGACAGTAACACTGACTTTTCGTAGCGTGAGGTTTTCACTCCCGCTTGTTTTCCCCTTTGAAATTGACTACGAGGCATGTCAAAAAACTGCGGTTTCTACTGCATTGCCTAATTGACTTAAAGAATATTTATTCCTTCGGCTTAGTCCATTAGGCTGGGGCCACACGAGCGCAAGAAGTACGTCCGTTTCAACGAACATACTTTATGACGGACGTTGTTGAGGACACCACACAGTTGCAGAATGCGGTGCGTAGTTTTTTGTATGCAGTGGAGCCAGAAGAAAGCGTAGCATTCGCCTCTCTTGTTTATTTCTACAACGGACGTCACCACGTTCGTTACAACGGACGTCACGACGTTCGTTACAACGGACGCATTTTATGTGCTCGTGTGGCCCCAACCTTAACATAAAGCTAAATTTCAGTCAGTTTAGTTTCAATTCTCAGGGAAGTTTTTGACAAATTTTCGTCCCTCGCCATAATGATAAGCTTCATAAATTTTTCACACTATCCACGACTAGCCTCGAAAGGTATATTACTTTCTCTACCACCTTTTTAGCTTTTGAAATTAAGGCTTCCCTAGTTACAGGTAACCCTTTACTTCGTAAATCGTTTAAATAGTTTAAAACCGAAGCGAGAATCAGAAGCATTTCTCCCGAGCCTTGGTCCAGAAGGAGACCTGTTTGTCAGACATGAAAACAGTTTTGTTTTTATAATTCGCAATGATGTACACATGCCTCACTTAAGGTTCGGCCACACAGAGCGCTACGCTATGTTCGCTACGTACGCTACGTACGCTGTGTACACTCTGCGACGCAGTTAACATAGGGAACATAGCGTACGTAGCGTACGAAAGTCTGTGTGGCCAGTCACATTGGCAATAAAGGGAGATATTTTTCTGTTCGTATAGCGAACATAGCGTACATAGCGTGCTTCGCGTACGTAGAGCTCTGTGTGGCCGAACCTTTACTGTATACTTTCTAACTGCACGATTGTCTATCTTATGGGCGTACAGAATCACTTTCCTTTTGAATGCGGAATCATATGTAAAACGCTTTCCCATTGCTAAAAACTGAGGAAAACTGGACACACCTGAACGATAAGAATCTCGGGCTACGACTGAACTGAAAGTTTGGAGTTTATTCACAGTTAAACGTGGAAGTTGGGAGTGGTTTAATGACTATCTCCGGATGTGTTTACTTTATGTTTTTTTACGGGCTACCATGTGGACAGTTCGAAAACTGGCGAAAAATTTTACGAATTTGAGACACCCTTAAATTTTTCAAGGGGAAAAATGTGAAAAGTGTACTTCTTATCTTCGAAGTAATACGGTATATTGGTTTTCGACGAAGTATAATTTGTGAAGGCTATAAGTTTCAATTTTGTTCAAATGTGTTAAATATCTTTCTCTCTTTCTATAGATTCTAAAGGGTTCTGACGATTGTATATAGCACTCAGAATTACTGGGGCTCTGCACTTTGTCCATTGTCGGGTAATTTAAAAAAACTAGAGAACACAACATTTCGGAAAATGGCTGTTTTCATCCTCAGGTGAGGGGGAGACACCTACTCTGTTGGATAGGCCGCGCAATAGCTCAAGCGGTTAGTCGCTGGCTTCCCACGACGGCGGCCCGGGTTAGATCAAGTGGGATTTGTGGTGGACAAAGTGGCGCTGGGGCAGGTTTTCTCCGAGTACTTCGGTTTCCCCTGCCAATCTTCATTCCACCAAATTCTCCATCATAATAATCACCCGGAGCAGGCTATAATAGGTCAATCAGTGGCCGCCGTGCCGAGTGGACCCAGTTGGACTCCACCCCCCGCTAAACGAATTAAAAAATATACACACACACACACAATGTTGAATTCCTTAGAAGGTGGTAACCTCGATCACTGGGTAGTTTTTGCAGAACCGGACGACGGACAAAGTTCAAAAACTTTTAATTCTGAATCTTTCTACCTGATAATTATTATTTCATATAATGAAGACATTTTGCATTTATTTATTTTCGTTTTTAATTTTTACTAATCCGATGCATTTCGTATGGCCTTTATTTAACACGTTTATATCGGATGCCTGAACTTAACTAACATTTCCATCCTTTCTAACTCATGCTTTGGCCGCGCCGTAGCTCAAGCTGCTAGTCGCTGGCTTCCCACCGCGGCGGCCCGAGTTCGATCCTGGTTCTGGTCAAGTGGGATTTGTGGTGGACAAAACGGCGCTGGAGTAGTTTTCCTCCGAATACTTCGGTTTCCCCTGCCAATCCTCATTCCACCAATTTCTCTACCATCATAATCACCCGGAGCAGGCCAATCAGTGGCCGCCGTGCCGAGTGGACCCAACTAGACTCCACCCCCACACTGCTAATTAAAAAAAATCGTGCTTCGTAAAAACTTCGGAATTGCCACCAATTTATACAATTTCGTCTCTGTCCCGTTCCTTATGTTTCTTCTGAATACTCTCTTTATTGTATTACATTCATCTTTCATACAAGTAAATTAAAATCCAGAATGCAAATCAGCAGTTATAGTAACGGAGATGAAAGTTTATTTAGCAATGTTGAATATAATATCACGTCTCCGAACAGTTCCTTAGAGTCAGTGTAAAGTACCGAGAGTAGCCATTTTACGTTCCTGATCTTAATCTCTGTCGTGTTTCGTAACTGCGGATTCAGATTAAATCCTTCAGATTCTTTTATTTACGGTACGCAGAAGAAAATGCTCAGATATCTCTACCTAACTAAAAACATCTTTAAAATTTTTGTAATAAACCATACTTTGGATTGTATTTTGTGACATTAAAATTTCCATTCCACACACGTTCAGCCACGTACACAACGCGCACACGATGCTCTTGTTACGTCTTTACTGAGGAATAATAAATGCTTGAGACTGTCGCCATAGCCGAACGTTCTAAGGCATGTACTAAGTTCGCTCGCTCGAAACCCGGGATCGTGGGTTAGAATCCCACACAAGGCATCGGATGTTTGGTGTACGTATATGTTTATTCTGTTTGTGTTCTGTGTTTAGGTAGAGGCCTTAAGACGAGCTGATGACGAGTTCAAGGAATCCTATCATCTGTAAAATAGCCATGAAACTGAAAATCAGAGGCCAGGTTTCAAGGGGCTATAGAGCCGATAGAAAAATAAATTCTTGTCAAACTAAAATTGGCTGAGACCAATTTGTCGTTAAAAAATTTAACCTGAGGTCTTTACATCTCTTTCTGTCCGGGTGTTTGGCTGGTTTAACTAGGTACTTGGTGCATATTTACGTTTGACATCATTTTTATTAGCTGAAAAAGATTGTGGTGGGCAAATGTACGAGAAACAAGCAATTAAGTTCGACCTCCCCTTTTCCACCACCATTCCTGTATCGTTTAACCCTTTCCTAGCCATGGACCAGAAGCTCTCCCCCGAGGTGTGCAGAAGTAGTCCTGGCATTAATATTCTCCATCTCTCTCTCTCTCTCTCTCTCTCACACACACACACGAGACATGGTTTACTTCCCTCGCTAAATAGTCTTCCTGCACTCTCTCTTTTACCTTGAAAGAGAAAGAGACGAGAGGACGTAGCAGCGCTCGGGATTAACCGTGTACTTCACCCTCCCTACTTGCCTGCTTCAGTTTCCATCCATGCGTAAGTTCTGTCGAAGGTACGCTTGACTCGCAAGTTTTGCCGTCAGATGTTAAGAGAGGCGCCTTACTGACTCGAATGTCAACTGCCACATGCGGCATTCGGTCTTCAGAGATGGATGAGTCTGTAATATTATCAAAATATCGTAAACAATATCTAAGTATATCTGAAATGAAAACTTTGCCTGATATAAAGCCTCATCAGACCACGTTCGAGCAGAAATCAGTAATAGGCTATAAGTTTCGTGAATATAATTGACCAGCAAGTTAGTTCAAATGTGGGAATTTGAGGTTAATTTTCTGTTTTGTGGGAAATAATGCTATGAAGTCCGTTGGAAGCCAAGCGACGTTTCAGAGGAACATGTCGCCTCATTTTTAGGGTTGACGAGTAAGCCAAGCAAGAAACTATAGTGTTCGTACCTGCTTCATGCTGGATTCTTGCTTGGCTTACTCGTCAACCCTGAAGATGGAGGCGACATGTTCCTCTGAAACGTCGCTTGAGTTTCAGCAGACTACACAGCGTTATATTGCAGAAGGTAGTGTTATTGAAGTTGGATCAAGCGCTAACGCTTCTCACTTGTATTCGGAAGTGTCCTGTTCAAAACTCTTGCAGGACATCGGGAATTCTGACTGGGGGTTTTATTCGGTTCTTAAGCGCAAATTCCGAGATCTTACCTGAAATTAAGCCACCGTCTCTTTCTTCCACAATCTTTCCAATTCAGTATTCACTGAACCTCCTACCATTCGAAGCTTTGTAGCGTGAGGTACTGACAGCGCAGTCAAATTCGCCATAAATAAGTAACAAATATCTAATTCACTAATTGTAGTTATAGGCAAACTTCCTCTTAGTTAAAATGTATTTTATATTTAATATGGGAACACGTGGAATGAGAGTAATTACTGGAAGTTTATTTGTAAGTTACTGTTGGCTTTGCTGTAATAACTTTTGTACTTAATGAAAGTAAGTGCTTTTGTTCAGGAAATGAAAAAAAAGTTACTTGGAATATGCATCGCGTATATGTTATGACGTTTCAAAACGTTTCCTCATCTTGTGAACTCAAACACAATAAATTGTGTGTACCTTATGATGTGCAGTGTTTTAATAATCATACAGAATGAAACAAAAATGGTTACCTCATCTTCTAAGAAATCGTACTCATAAGCAGGAATTGTCATTGTATTCTACTCTGGTTTGGATGTCTTTGTTTGTTGTCAATTTATTCTTGACAATAGAAGAGAGCTAATTTTCATGACACATTTGACCATATTTTTTTTTCCTCGGCACTACAGCCCCAGTGGGCCTAGGCCTACCTCCACGAACTTCTCCGCATTTGACCATATATCTGACAATTTATATAAGTTAATATGGGGATTGGTAGAGAAAGAATTGTTAACTTTAGCATGATTTATATTTAGAGGATAAATACATGTATAGCTTCGCATGATCAGCGTCACAGTTTTTAATACCAATTTCATGTACCATAAAAATGCCATAGAACTTACCATAATACTTCTTTGCCGACAAAAAATATTCCCTTCGTAAGCCTCTTTTTAAATTATGGGACGAAGCGCTTTTAGCAAGTAACTTTTTGGTGTTTTATATTTTGTTTCCATTTATTTTACACTCGCAAAATTCAAGTAAAACTGAGCAGGAAAACCCTTTCCAGCATCCACTTCCTGTTAACGTGAGTTTTGAAGCGCGCAAAAACCACTTCATGCTGCTTTCTGGCCTGCATGGGGCAGAGAGTAGAATTATTGATAAACAGAAATCTAGTGTTCGCTGTCTGGAGAAGCAAAGGCATGCTTTTGTAAGGACAAGTTTGTGTGAGGTCTGGTGGGTATAACGCCGAGAGCCTCTTAGTACCGGGCAGAATCGAGCAGACAGAGCCGTGTGTGATAACTTATAGTCCGTTGTCATGCAACTTGAATGAACTTACAGGGTGTGTGTGAACATACGAGTATGTACGTATATATTGTCACGTAGTACGTATGTGTGTGACTGTAGACCGTAGACAAAGAACACATTATTCCTCTATTAATGCGTGCATGTTGAAAGCGTTACCTAGCAACGGCCGCTGTTTTCAGAGACACCGCTTAGCAACGGTACTGATATATATACAGAATGTCCCAGGATTTTGGTGCCATACTTCAGGAGTGTACTGAGGGTTTCCTATAAAATAACTTTGAAATAGGAACCCATGTCCGCAAACGTAAAATAGCAGCGCTAGGGCGGCATTTAAAATCGTTTCGTTTAAACTTGGCGGCCCAATGTCGAACTGCATTGCATAGAGTAACAGCCATCCACCAGCACTCGTGTCATTGCCAAGATTGTGGGGACATCAAAATCAAGTGTTTGGAGGATCCTGCACGGCCAACAACTTTATCCGCATCATCCAACGCGAGTACACGTCGTAGGTCCAGCTGACTTCGTACCGCGAGTTCAATTTTGTCAGTGGATACTGAACCAGTGTTGACATCAGCCCAACTTCCTGAATCACGTGTTATTCACAGACGACACGCAGTTTACAAGGGATGGCTGTTTCAACTGTCGAAAAAGCCACGTCTGGGCTGACGAAAACCCCAACGTTACTGTAGTTGGTTACCACCAGGCGCAATTTTCTGTCAATGTCTGGGCGGGCATCATTGGCGATCACTTGATGTGCCTTTCCTCCTACCAACGTCACTCAATGGGCCCCTTTTACAAGGTGTTCCTGGAACGTATCTTTCCGACTTTGCTAGAAGACGTGCCACTGATTGTGCGGAGGCAAATGTGGATACAGCATGACGGAACGCCGGCACACTTCAACATTGTATCTCGAGACTACCTGGATTCTGGTTTCATGGTCGTTGGATAGGAAGAGGAGGCCCAGTGCCTTGGCCACCCAGATCCTCAGACTTTACACCTCTGGACTATTTCGTCTGGGGCCATGTGAAAAGCCTGATCTACGACACGCCTGTGGATATTGAATTCAAGCTGTTGGCCAGAATACTTGTTGCATGTGACGTGATCCGTGAGACACCTGGAATATTTAGAAGGGTGCGCCAAAATTTCTTTCGTCAATGTAACGCATGCATTGAAAATGGAGGGTGCCAGTTCCAACATGTACTCTAGCAGGTGAATCATAAGAGTTTGGAGGGGGTAATATGCCTGTGCATGCTCTTCGACATTGAGGCACAAAGTTTAAGCAGAATGATATTAAATGCCGCCCTAGTGCTGCTATTTTACGTTTGCGGACACGGGTTCCTATTTCAGAGTTCTTCTATAAAGAACCCTCGGTACGCTCCTGAAGTATGGCACCAAACACCTGGGACATTCTGTATATATCACTGAGGATTTTTACTCTGATTTTCGCTTTATATTTTGTAGTAAGCATTCTCACGAGGTATTTATCTCTGCAAGAATTATTCTACTGATATTAAATGTTATGGCTGTTTTGCGGCCATTTATAATTTATCTTCTTCTTTCGATAATAGATACACGTTTAAAGAATTTACTCAGTTTATATTCAGTATAGATCGAGAATTATTAAATTATTTACAAAGAAATAAGAAGGCCAAGGAGATGGGCTGATGAACTTTTGGAACAGGAACATGCTACTAATTTACCACTTAATAGGCACATTTGATAAACATAATCTTACCAAAATATCTATATACCAAAGTAATCTGGAAGTGAAGTGCTCATAAGCGACCATGTTTCACTTATATTTGGTAGCCCGCATAATCTAGCTATATTAAGATTCAAAAGATCTATGATGCTGTAACTCGTTATGAAGGGTCTGTTATTGGGGGTCGAATCGAAGCCTTGTTTATATTGTCACGTGTTGGGTAGGTCACGCGACAAATAACTTTACGCCGTCTTGGATGTAGCGAATTTATTGAACACTCGCTCTCACAATTCACAATTTCTCAACTACTGCCATCGGCAGTATCACAAATACATTTCCTGTTGTTTTTGCCATGCACTCGATACAACCCGACTCGGCGACTGCTAGATTGAAACTGACTGGTTACTCTCTCTCTAGTAACTCTTATAAACCCTCAGTCGGGCAGCGGAAAACGCGCCTCTCTTCCCTGTTGCGTAATCGCCGTGTTTACAGGTGTTGCTTGGCAAAATTGCAAAGAATTGTTTATTGCTGCGTAGCAACCAGCTTGCTTCGGCTCGGCTCGTCTCAGCTCACTTCGGCTCTACTCGGCACGGCATGGAGAAACACCGTTTTCCTTATTGTGGCGTAACCTGGCAACTGACCGTTTATCAAAGGTCTGTCTTAGTGGTAGCTCGTTCCACCTCCCGTTGCCCATCAACGGTTAGACATGTCACAATATTATACGTAAATCACATAGTGACGTGTAACATTCAGTGACTATGTTAACAGGAAGAGAGAAAATGTTCATTAAAAGTTGTTATTCCTGCAGATTGAAATGATGATCTGACGTTAGTTATAGCTATTTGTTGGAAATTATATAGAGAGTTATATGAACTTAAGTGACACCCTAAAGTCATTCCGGAAATCACAATATTTCATAACAGCTAACACTGGTATGTCACGGTAAGGAATTATAAGTTCAGTGTGGTGTGATATATTCTTCAGTAGTTTATCACATTATTTGATCATGTTAGTGTGTAGCTTCAGTATGTTAATAATCTATTTATATTCAGACAAACTGTACTCATTTTTGAGAGATGGAATTATCTACGAATTATACATACTCCATATATCATGTGGAAAATCTTTCGAAAAATCTTCTGAGTTCTGTTTTGTAAAGTAATTGTATTCACAAGAAATGTATTTCAAGATTAAATTATTGCTCAGTTTGGATTTTCAGTCTTATGACACGAGGAAAAGCAGTACACAGATAAAAGTTTCTAAACTATTTATGATCAGATTAATTTATGAATACTTGATGAAAATATATTTTTAAAATAAACTGACATTGCATTGATCGACGTGAATTAATTATAAAATATCTTTTTGCTTTTGAGCTTATTGAATTCCTTGTTATGATTCTCTAAGCGTTTGTGACCAATGTCGAATCGTTTTATTGATATGATCGTTTGTAATACCCACTTTCAGTCATATATTTGACATATAGCCTTTCATCTAGCTTTGCTATTTATGTGACTGCCATTATACATGTATGGTTCTTTTTAATATTAGGCTTATAAATTACTTAGAGTAGGTTGAATTACGAATCTAGTTTAAAATTATTCTCAATTATGTCAAACATAGTGCAAATCGTACCACGAATTTCAGTTATGTGCTTACATATTCTGCAACATTTATGGTACCTCGTAAAATGTAGAATCTTAGCTGCTGATTTTAGAAATGGTTCCATAGACTCCTGCCATTCTGCCACTTGATTATTCTTATGTTTGGATAGTGGAGTGCGGGGCACGCTGTAGCGTAGTGGTTAAGGCACTATGCTACAAGTCGGAAGGTCACTGGATTTTTTTCAATTGACCTAATCCTTCCGGCAGCACTATGGCCCTGGGGTTCACTCAGCCTCTAACAGAAATGAGTACCAGGAATTAAATAAATAATTTTCCTGGGGAGTAGAGCGCGGACGGCGCGTAAGGCTGACAACCTTACCGCCATCTCTGAGCCGATTGTCGAGATAGTGTGGGACCCTTAACGTCTCACAACCCTATGGGCCTTCATGGCCTGTTACAGGGATAGCTTTACTTACTTTACAGTGGAGTGCATTGTTAAATACATTTTGACAGCTTGAGAGCGTTTTGTTCGTGTATATTAATGATTTAGAAACAAGAATCGATTTCGTCCAGGCCTGAATTCTGTTTTCACGTTTCACAAACCGTGTTTCCCACCCGGCAGGCTCTTCGAATTCTGTGCCAGTTGGATACTGGACATGCAACCAGTGTTACAGCGAATACTTAGATGGACATGTCACTGTTCTGGTCTATACATCTGACCGTCTTACAGTGGGTCCGAACACTGTGTATGGTCACATTAGGAAAGACATAATCAGATGTTTGTGTTTTTAAAATATAGTTATTATTACAACTCCAAAATGAATAAAAGAGCATTCTATATTTCTACCTTGAAGTCCATTTATTTATTTATAATTATGTATTTACTTTTGTTTTAACTACGTTTTCTACTGTAGGATGGTTAGTGAATAATGAATTGCGTAAGATGTGGAATGAATCAGACGTGGCTTAGTTTGAAGTACTGTCCCGGAATTTACTTGGAAGAAGGGAGAAAACCCTCATAATATTTCACAGGACGAGAATTGAACTAGGGACTTTCCGAATACAAACGAGTTCTACGTACACGATATACGGTTACGCAATTAATTCACTTGTATTGTTACAATAGCCTGTTTTTATAACGCGCCTAAATGAAGGATGTTAGAACTTATGGATCCTAACCCCAGCCATTAGTACGCTCTTCATATCCGCACAGTCTGATTTTCATATTTGACCTTCGGCCCGCAAAATTGTCGCTTGGAATTAGAAATTCAATTTTTATATTTCACTTTCTCCTCCCATGCCCACTACACCTCCAGCCAATCTTGCCATTCATGATTTCAGTAAACATTATGAAGCTCTGTATGCAGCGTCCCTTTCACCCTGCTACCTAAAATATTTTATGCCCCCCTGTAATACTCAGACCTTTTTTTTAAATTTGAATCATTGTTCTTCAAAAAATTATTATGGAAACTAAAAAAGAAACAATTATACAATTATAAAAGACAAGTCCGTCCAATGTGACTATTTCAGTTATCTCACTTGATGATTCACTAGCCTTACATGTTTCGATCCATTTTGATCATCTTCAGAGGCACCAAACACTTTTTTGAAACCACTATCACAACAGTTTTCAATCAAATACACATGTAATGTCCAAGTACACAATGTTAATGTACAATGTACAACTGTTAGTGTGACGGAACAAAATGAAACAAATCAGATTAAAAAAGTAAGTCTGAATATATACTTGTTATTTTCTTGCTCCAACATGAAGGGTATATTGAATAATTTCATTTCCTATGAAAGGGCAATGAAATGAACATAGAGAAATTTTTATGACACAATTAAAACTGTCTTAGCGACAAAAGGAAGTGCTGGAGTCAGGCTTTGGATTAATGTAACGTGAGGTTATGCTAAACATATGGTTTTGAGCAATAGGTTTGTCATTGAAAACACACGCGGAAACTATTATGGCTTGCGAGGCAGCAAAATTAGTTCGTGATTCAAAACACAACAAAATTTTATCATCTGCCGTTTCAGCCACACGTTTTTTTTCAGCTAACAGGGCTTTGTTTCAGCTGAAGGGACGAATCGCTGCTGAATGCGCAGTGAAAGAGGTTAATGTCGGTGTTCATCCAATCAATGCAGAACCCCGCAGACAGCTCACAATTTACGACATCATAACGTGTAACAAAAAAGTTTGGTCACTTTTAAGGCTTGAATTTCGCTTCGAGCCATTCCTGTAAAGTAAATTAATAATATTTTCAATACTGTTAGTTGAGCTATGTGTAGATTTCGGAAGTTTGCTATAGTGTGATATCGAATTTTGCCGTTCAACTGAATATGCACGTAACTTCTAAATTATTGCTATGACAGGGTTTATATGGCTTTTAGCGTTACAAAATTTATTTCGTACATCGTACGGATCCTTATAGGGGCAAAAAAAAAGTTATCTATGCAACATAAGATAGCGTTATATATTTAACAGTAAATTTGCGTTTTTACTTGTTCTACTTACGTTTCACATATGTGTCTATTATTACATAGCTTAGAGATGTTTGTACAGTTACTGTAAATGGTAGAAATCTGATTTAGGCTACTTTGACAAAACTTCTCGCCATGTTCTTGTGTTAGAATCAACAGTTTTTAAATGTTAATCTACTCAATTGGTTAGTCGCTGGCTCCCCACAGCGGCGGCCCGGGTTCGATCCTGGCTCTTGTCAAGTGGGATTTGTGGTGGTCAAAGTGGCGCTGGGGCAGGTTTTCACCGAGTACTTCGGTTTCCCCTGCCAATCTTCATTCCACCAATTGCTCCACAATCACCCTCACCTATCAGCTGAGGCTGGTACAATAGGCCAGAAGTGGCCGCAGTACAAGGGACTTAGTCCCACCCCACTAGCATTAAAGAAATGCTAATCTACAGCTTCTGCTTAACTGGCTGATGCAGCCGTCCCGCTTCTCACACTATATCCGGCTCTTCCTGGGATTATCTAAAAATTAGATGTACAACCTTATTTTTTATTTCCCTTCTCCCTTTCTTTTTCATCTATTTTTCATTTTCTCTTCTACTTTCTCCATATTTTCCTACAGGTTCCCACCGTTCCAGAAGTAATACTTACTCCCCCCCTGCCGAAAGAGATCAATCCGTTCTCTTGATGAAAGATATTCGGCGAATCAAATCGAACAGTTTCCATCGACCTGTATGGGCAAGAGGACATTTGGTAGCCGTATACCTTTAGGATGGAGTCGCTAAGCACCGCCATAACTTCGGAAGTGGTTTACATACTTCATACATAAGATACAGAAAAAGTCACAGAAACACACTTGCGTCCCGAGCGAGATTCGAACCCGCAATTTCATTGTTCGAGAGGCCGAGTCCAGTACGTGTAATAGGCCGCGCGGCAAGTCGGCTTGGCTCTTTACTTTTAGGTTGAAATGGAATTAGAAACAGCGGTAGCAGGTTTCAGCAAGCACAGAAAATTTCGTGAGTAATATAATGGATCGGTTCTTTTTGCACAACTTAATAAAAGAAAACTTGTGTTTAGGATAGAAACTTGTTTCTGTGACAGCAGTAATTCGCAGTTCTGTCTGCAGCGAACATAGACGTTTGCCTGGTCTAACATTGGTAGACTTGAAGTGATAACCCTGTTTTAATGCCATATCTTCAGCAGACAGTGGACTGGGAAAAGAAATGGTTAAGTATTTCGAATACCAATTTCAAAAAACATTTTAAGGTTATCTCTGTACATTTGAGGAAAACACAATAATGCAGACAAGTAAACAAACAAACAAACAATAATAATAATTTCATTAACATAAATGAATAATGCAGACAAGTAAACAAACAAACAAATGATAATAATTAAATTCAATTCAGTTCTTTATTATTTATGTGCTAAGTCAACAGCCGCAAGGCCAATTACAAACAGAGCACAGGGTAGATACAACTAATTACATTATGGACAAACATAACATAAAAAAGTCAAAGACAAATTACAGGCAAGCACTGGAGGAAAACACAATGATGCAGACAAGTAAACAAACAACAACAATAATAATGATTTTATTAACATAAATCAATACTGCAGAGAAGTAAACAAACAAACAAACAAATTCAATTCAATTTTTTATTATTTATGTGCTGATTCAATAGCAGCAAGGCCAATTACAGACTCAGCACAGTGTACGTACATAGCAGTAGTTACATACTGGACAAACACAACATAAAGTCAAAGAATAATTGCGGGTAAATATTGGAGGGAAACAAATTAATGCATATAATTAAACAAACAACATAATAATGATAATAATATTGTTGCATTATCACAAAACTAAGTTCCTATTGACAATTGAGAAATGACAAGTATAGATATTCAGGGATAATAATAATAATAATAATAATAATAATAATAATAATAATAATTCAGTTCGTGTTTATTTACGTGCAAAATTAACAGCACAGTGGCCAATTACAAAGTTAGAATCAGTACATAGAAACACACAAAAATAATTAAAGAGGAAAATACAAAATATGACAGTATATATAGTAGCAATAAATTAATAACAATTCCAAGAAAAACATAAGTTAACTTTAATAGACGAGAAAAATAAAATAAGCACATTTCCAATAGAATAATGATGATAGTAACATAATAATAATAATAATTTATATTTATTAAGCTTTATACTTCTATAGCAGCAGAGGTCATCTTCAGCCAATTAGAATATTCATTATCTGCTTTCTCCCGAAAGTTTACATTGGCAAAAATTTACGTAGTGTTTCTTGTCAAATTGTTTCACCTAGATTACATTAGGGTCATATGATAAAATGTAATACAGAGTAGAGGCAGGATATGTAATAAATATATTATCAGTTGTAATCATATTTGTATTGTGCCGACAAATCTCTCCCACTCTAACATATGACGCTTTGCTACAACTTTTAATGAAACCTGCGATCCTATTACTGGAGGGCTCATGTATTAATGAGGCCATCTGTGTTTCTGTAATTATATTATAGGCATGCAAGGAGAATTCCATGTGTGCTTAGAATTGTCATGCGTTTCTATGCAGCCAACAGGATTTCTGCGTCTGAATAAATACACGCATTAAATATTCACTGAAAGAGTGGCGATTTGTTTCCCGCAATTTTATTGCAGCCATAAATAAAATAACCGGTTGTTAGTGATCACTATTCCCCCACTCGCTCACCTCGCCCCCCTCAAACATCCACTCTTTCAATCTTTCATGTTAACAAAGCAATCAAAATCGCGGCATAAAAATAGGTAACAGATGTTTTGAAAATGTGGCACAGTTCAGAAATTTGGGAACGAGCATAACAAATCAAAACCTGATTCAGGAGTAAATTAAGAGGAGTTTGAACTCGGGTAATGCTTGCTACCATTCAGTCCAGAAACTTTCGTCTTCTCGTCTACTGTCTAAAAACATAAAAATTAGAATGTCCAAAAACTATAATTTTGCCTGTGGTTCTGTATGGGTGTAAAACTTGGTCTGTGACATTAAGGGAGGAACATAGACTGAGGGTGTTTGAGAACAGGGTGTTGAGGCGAATATTTGGACCGAAGAGAGATGAAGTGAGAGGAGGTTGGAGAAAACTGTACAATGAGGAACTTCATAACTTGTACCCTCCTCCAAGTATAATTAGAATGATCAAGTCAAGGAGGATGAGGTGGCAGGGCATGTAGCACGAATTGGGGAGACGAGGAATGCGTATAGGATATTGGTGGGAAAGCCAGAAGGAAAGAGACCAATGGGAAGACCAAGGCGTATGTGGGTGGACAGTATTAAAATGGATCTTAGAGAGGATGGGATAGTATGGATTGGATTTTAGTGGCTCAGTATAGGGACCAGTGGAGGGTTTCTGTTAACACGGTAATGAACCTTCGGGTTCCATAAAATGCTGGGAAATTCTTGAGTAGCTGCAGAATTGACGGCTCCTCCAGAAGGGCTCAGCTCCTTGAGTGAGTGATAATACATTAAAGTAACTACATATATATGATATAGTCATGTTTGGAATTCACACATATTGGTGGCATATTGCGTTGTTTACATGAGCGTGTGTAGTGTTCTGTGGCTATTAAACTGAAGTGTTGAACTGAACATATATTTTAAGAGGAAGAACATTTCAATGATCTCAGTGCAGAAGTACGTTAAGTAAAACAATTTTTTATTCTGATTGTGATTTTTGGAATTTGAAAATTTATACAATTAGAGAGAACATAACATTTGTATGGCCCTTAAAATGTGTGAAACTTTTGATGTTGGTACATAATAATGTAATTTTTCTTGTAAATAATAATGTTCAATTAAAAATCAACAGTTTTGAAAGTTTCTTACGAAGAGATAATTTCTGTGGAGGTATGATACATGCTCTGCTTCGTCCGTAAATCGCGTCAAGTTTATTCAGAAACATTTCATTGTTCAATTAAATTGTTATTATACAGTGTAATATACCTGAAGACGCAGTGATTGTGATTGTTATGAAGACACATGACGCCACAAGAGGTTCGCATTTCCTAATTGGTACGTGAGGTACAGTGACCAGCAATTAACCGGCAATTGTAATTTGCCACGGAGGGTACTGTTACCCCGTACTGACGGCTGTGACATTAGTTGCATAAAATAGTGCGTACTTACAATCTCGACTGTCAACTTAATGAGGAAATTTGGTGTTTGCGTCAGCCCAGATGCAGTAGTGACGTCGTGAATCAGTAAGGCACGAAACAGGTTTAGTTATTTATTTATGGTTTGTTTAACAATGCTGTGAGTGTCTTGCTCTGTATAGCGTCGAGTAGTGGCAGGACGACTATGTATGTGATAATCAGGGAACGGATCCTGATGACATGTCATCTTTTTTCCTTGTATCCTATGCGATGCTCGNCGCCCCCATCTTCAGGGTTGAAGAAAAAGTTTAAGAAATCTGCAAGCGACAACACCGTGAGAAACGGTATAACACCACATATACACGGTGCCAAATCCCAGAAGACTGCTTTCTTCATAGTCACCGCCGTGAAAGCCTCAAATCTTACATATTTATGGTTTGTTTTACAACGCTGTGAGTGTCTTGCTCTGTATAGCGTCGAGTAGTGGCAGGACGACTATGTATGTGATAATCAGGGAACGGATCCTGATGACATGTCATCTTTTTTCCTTGTATCCTATGCGATGCTCGTAAATATGTAAATCTCGGATATGAGCTGCTGGTTACAGAAATGTAAATTTTATAGGTTTTTTTTTGTTATTTTTTGACATTCTTAGGTTAAAAGTCATTTTTTTCATTTTTGGGTTATTTTTTTTGGTAAATTTTTGGAATTTTAAGGGTATTTCTTGCCATTTTTGGCCATTTTAGGGATTTTTTCTTCATATGTTTTCTGAAATGTGAATAACATGGAAGCGAAATGTTCTTTCTTTTCCCCTTTAGGTCATTTCTCTGGATTTTTTTGGTCATTTTTTTGAATATTTTCAGGTCATCAAAATCCGGGCCCTGCATATTACATTTTTGGGTCATATTTTAGGTAATTTTTCTGGATTTTTTCGGTCATTTTTTAAATATTTTTAGGTCATCAAAGTCCGGACCTTGGTGATAATGAATCTGAAAACAGATGGAAGGAAATGGTTGTGCACAGTTCGATTTCTTGGTAAGGCACCAGAACCTTAGTCAGGGTAGTTGCTGTTGTTACCGAGACTAGAACTGAGTGCCACCATACTACAAGTTAGAAGCATTACCGCATGAGCCCTCTTGCTCGGTGGAGGAGCTTTGACTCGAAAGTTCTATTGTAAGTTAATTTAAAAATGAACAATGCCATTGTTCTCATTCAATTTCATATGCCCGATATTTTCCCCCATCGAGCTGAAAATTCTGTTGCTCTGCTACTTCACCCAATACATTTTTTCCACAATTTTTTTGTGTCTTAATCAGCGGTAGAGATTGGCTGTTTTAGGTATTTCCGCGACCTTTCGCTTTAGGCTGGAGGCATTCATTTTCCGAAAGATTTTTCTTCTCTCAGGATACTACATTGCGGACAATGTCAAGGGATTCAGTAAACTTGAGTGTACTATACCTTTGTCAGAACCTTATAGAACCGACATGATTTATTGTCATCCGCAATTTTTATATATAGCATTTCACATGAATATGATGAAATATCGATTTAACTATTGTCAAGATCATTTTTAATTAATATGATCTGTGGTTATTGAAAGAAAAGAACACTTTGCTTCTTAATATAAGTTCTTGTAAAATGGAGTTTTAATATCTGTTTAGTCCAATTCTTATTCTAAGGCGCGGTATTCAAGTAACCGCAGAGATAAGCTTCTAGAGAAAATTAATCCATTATGTATAAACTTACGTTTAATGTATAGACTTCCCGACAAGTGAACGTGACGTATTGCTTAAATAATCACTGGGACTTTACCTTTATACTTTATACGAGGCTGTCTTAATGATTGATTCTCCTATATTATATTTAAGCATCCTGTTGCACTATACACTTCTATATGTAATAATACAAATGCCGTCATGAATGCAACAATTAATGTTAAAGTATTAAAGATGAGCAGCGACACACACACAAGGAGCCTGCACAGAACAATACATGAACGGTGCTGAAAACAAGAAATAGCCGCTGCTGCACATGTAGACAAGAGCAGGCGTCCCTGGTATTTAAAACTTTAAATTTTGAACTTTTAATTTTAGAAAATTTAAATTTTAAACTGTAATTCTAAAATTAAATTGACGAGCGTGTTTTGGCGTGATTTTAAAACAAAACTGACAGGCTGATATTTTAGATTTTGTACTGTGTGCAGTGTGACAGCTACGTAGTGAAAAATACATCTTATGATGGCCAATTACGGCCGAAACATGTAGTGTACAGGAAGAAATGACAAGGATCTACAGCCAAATAAATTGTTGCATTCACGGCGGCATTTGTATTATTACATATAGATTGATTCTCCCTTTGTCATTAATAATCCTTAGAAAAATGTACTTTATTATATATTTATTACACTGTTTTATGATTACCAACATTTTAAGACAGTGTCGTCGACACCAATAGACAGTAATTGGATTGCATTATATGACAATTAAAATGGTGTGTTGAATGCTGAAGGCGTATAGCGTGACTTATCTGACAGCTGCTTGCGTTGTTTGTTCCCCTGAGATTGCAGACATGTCAAGGTTGAGAAATGTAGGAGAACTGAGATGGGAAGTAGGTAGCATGACGCCTGGTTCCGGGGTGTATGAGCTTTGGGATCGTTATGCCACCGCCTGACATTCACGGCTACAAGACAAAGAGACATGTCAGTAAGTTCATGAACTTGGACGGTAAATACAAGAAGGGGGGCTGAGAGCAGGACTGTACCGTGTAAGATTTGAGGTTTTCACGGCGGTGACTATGAAGAAAGCCGTCTTCTGGGGTGTGGCGCCTTGTAGTCTGTTGCACCTGCTAAAGCTGGTTCGCTCGCGGATTTCTTCTTGTCTTCTACCCTGAAGACGGAGGCGATACGTTCCTCCAAAACGTCGGTTAACACAATTTCTACACGGCGGCACATTCCAGAAGACGGCTTTCTTCAGGATTATACCAATTTATTTTTATTTTGCTAGTGTCTTGCTACGAACTCAGGTTCTCAGTACCAAATATTGAATATAATGAGCCGTTCTTCCAGTATGAAAATATGTAATAATTCTGATTATGTATAGATCATGGGAATATGCGTTATAACTCATCAGCATACAACAAATCTTGAACAAGGTCATGGATTATTATCACATAATTATAATTGTCTTTATATCGCTTAACACATCAAAAAGTTTGTGTACTGTAGTAACGCAACAACGAACAGTGAGCTGAGGAAAACAGTGCAGTGGAGCATCACCAAATTTACCTGATCATGAACATATAAATTCGAACCACACTGTAGATAACGTTTATAAAAGAATGACATCGTACTACACGAATAGTCTACAAGCACAGCAAGAACTTTCACACAAAAATCAAAATATTATGATGAAGTAATTATTTATTACTATATTACCAATTCCTTACATCACTATCAGGCGGTCACAGTTTGTAAAATAAAACTGTAAAAATACCATAAACATATATTACCCTAAAAACACACAAACTTTAATTGACGCAAGTAAAGAGGTTGGTCTAGAAGTAAACACAGAGAAAACTAAGTGTATGTTATCTCTTCACCAAATTGCAGGGAAAAATCTTGATATAAAGATAGGAAACAGATGTTTTGAAAATGTGGCACAATTCAGATATTTGGGAACAACAATAACATATCGAAACCTGATTCAGGAGGAAATTAAGAGGAGATTGAACTCGGGTAATGCTTGCTAC
>NW_019728498.1:1681269-1714339 GCF_002891405.2 Cryptotermes secundus | reverse complement strand
TTTACCGTTTCTCACGGTGTTGTCGCTTGCAGATTTCTTATACTTTTTCTTCTACCCTGAAGATGGGGGCGATACGTTCCTCCGAAACGTCAGTTTGCTTTACCGTTTCTCACGGTGTTGTCGCTTGCAGATTTCTTATACTTTTTCTTCTACCCTGAAGATGGGGGCGATACGTTCCTCCGAAACGTCGGTTAACACCACATATACACGGTGCCAAATACCAGAAGAGTGCTTTCTTCATAGTCACCGCCGTGAAAGCCTCAAATCTTACATAATATTAAAGTGGATCTTAGAGAGGATGGGATGGTATGGATTGGATAGTTCTGGCTCAGGATAGGGACCAGTGGAGGGCTCTTGTGAACACGATGATGAACCTTCGGGTTCCATAAAATGCTGGGAAATACTTGAGTAGCTGCAGAATTGACGGCTCCTCCAGAAGGGCTCAGCTCCATGAGTAAGTAAGTATATACTCGTATTACCCTACGTTGTATTTAAGTAAACATACGAGTAGATATATAGGGCTATGTTGTCACGTGTTACGGTGAGTTTGGACAGGATTTGGATTGGTAATTGAATTTATTTACCGCTTACAGATCGTAACTACAAGTAACTATAGCGCTAACACTAATTAACATTCTACAACTCACTATAGCACTCACGATGTCTTCACCAGCCGTTGTCTGTTAACGTCTTCAACGGCGGACTTCCACCTTACACTGGGTTACCGAGCTATCCTCGTGCCTCAGCTACCAGCTTCTAACAGCAACAGCTGACAGAGACTGAACTGCAGCGGTCCTCTAATTGCTCATCAACCAATTCTTCACTTCCCTGCACTGCTCTAACTCTCAGTAATTGTCCTGCTTATAACATCTAGCACGGAACGCACAGAAAGCGTCTTTCTTCTGTTTACAGGATGTTGCCTGTTATCAGCCGTTGTATAATTATTTGTTTCGCAGTCGTTGCCCAGCAACGGGTCTACATGCCACAATATTATAAATCTGTACCGGTAGACTGTAGTAATAATGGGATTAACGAATGTTAAACTACGTACATGTTGTTGCATGAGCGTTTGTAATTAGTGGGGCATTCGTCTGCAAATACATATAATGCAGTTATATTCTGAGGCTTCCCTCTGGTAAAGAAGTCATAAACTCTCAGACTCACATCCTTCATAACACGAGACACCGCACTGTAAAACAACCGCGCTCATGCGAATTTTCTATATTTGTGTATCTGCTACAGAATGAGAATTTCCCGGGCACAGACAGAAAATTGCAGGCGTCTATTACGTGTTTATACCTAGTATTCGAACACTTCTCTTTAGCCTCAAATGACTATTAGCCTCCCTTATATTTAAATATGAACAACAGTAGATTTATAGCATATTAAGATAGCGTGTCTGAGTCACCTAATTTTGTTAACTAATTAATTGAGTCTCATGGAACTTGTTGCCTACATAATGTTTCTAAAGGCTACCCATGAATTCATGCTTCACTTTTCTATCAACACGACAGCTGTCCCAATTTTTGGAAGTTAATTGTGCCAGTTAATTTATCGTTGAGAAATTTTGTGTGAAACTATATATTCGAGAAATATGCATTCTTTTATCAGAATGTGAAACAAAACTGTTCATTCAACTTTCGATTTAATGGCAGTAACTAAACAATGTTGGAGTTAGATGCGTTAAACTTTGTGCGCAGAGAAATCCAATCCTTCCAGTCGCACTATGGCCCTGTGGTCGTCTAAGTCTCTAAGAGAAACCAGTACCAGGAGTCTTCCTGGGGGTGTAAAGGGTGTCCATCGTGTAGCATCTCCGCCGTCTGTGAGCGGATTGTCTAGAAAATGTGGGAACCTCAACCACTTATAATCCTTACCGTCCTCCACGACCTGTTACAGGAATAGCTTCACGTTTTACCTTTATAAATTTTATATGAGAAATTCTTTACATGTTAGTAATTAAAAAACATGTAACCGGGTGCGGAAATTATGCAAAGATATGAACCACTAACTAATATACATGTATAGTTGTTCTGGATGGCTTTATATATCCGTACTAGAACTTCTAGGCTATAATCAAGCCAATTTGTAGGTCTAAGTTGCTCCTGATATTGTCATATTCGTGCACACAGAGACAATTTACTGCATTTTGAATTATTTGAACTCAAACCAAAGACATTTTGGAAGTACAATGAAGCTGTATAGTTTACTGAGTTATTTTTAGAGTAATGATTTAGAAATTGGTTTGTTTTTCTACTTTCTTTGCGAAAGATGCCATTTTACTACAAAAAAAAGCAAGACGTCCTATTAAAATTAATTGGTCGGACGTTTTCTTATCTAACAAAAATCGCTGGAGCAAACTAACGAATGGTGCGTTTGAAAATAATATCTATGTTTCTGACTTTTGCTTTCCTGTTGCCATGGATACGCGACGACTGCCAAATTGAACAACAGATGTAACTGTCTGGTCCGTCCTTGAGTAGGAAGTCTGAAATAGAAAGAAATTCTCTGTGTTTGTAAAAATATTATTAACCGTGTTTCTTGTTCAGAACGTCGAGCTGTTGCTCTCTTCTTTCAAGCTCAGCACCTGTTGCCAATGTACAGATATACTGGAGAGTGCAGGTGAATTTCTGCGATTTTAAAATTCTGCTTCATAAAACGTAATTATGCAGAAGTCGTGCATTACGAGCTATGGAGTAGTCTGCTCATACCTACGGACCTATCATCGTCTCGCATGACCCTGATATTAGAGGGCTCTGTTCGTTAATTTTAGGAAAGTTTATCCCATAAAACGTTCTTTCTAAACAGACTGACTTAGAGTTAACACTATACTTATATTTATATTTGGAGGGTACCCGGTTCGAATATCTACCGGGGCACTAATTGTCCTGCGTGAAGGTTTTCGTGGATTTACTCGATTCCTCCAAACAAATTCAAGGATGATGCCTGGCTTAGGCCACGTCCGCTTCTTTCCAAATCTTTCCCAATTCAGTCAATTGCAATTTATCACCACATAGAAGGGCAAGTTGTTCCCAAACTATGCGGCTCGCTCCCGGGTGGTCCAGGAGGCCATGATAAACAAACAAAACAATGTCCGTGGTTTTAGTCCGCAAGCGAACACTACCGACCGAGCTTGTCGGCGAAGTTAGTGCCAACTTTAGCTGATAGAGAGTGTCGCGTGGTCAGCGCAACGAATCCCCAAGGCCGTTAATTTCAGTTTTCTAGACCGGAGCCGCTATTTCCTTGAAATAGCTCCTCAGTTATCATCACGAGGCTGAGTGGACCCCGTTCCAGTCCCACTACTTCTCAGAAAAAAACTGGTAGCGCCGGGAATCGAACCCGGACATCTGGATCTGTAACCAGGAACTCTGACCACTAGACCACAGAGGCCGTCCCAGGAGGCCATGACATCATGAGAAAACAAATCAATAATTAATGTCAAATTCAAGAAAAATTTTCAGTACTTTATCTAATATAGTGATCTTTTCAATACGGGCCAGTCAGAATCATTAATCGAAATATTAAAAAATTGAACGGTCGTATTTCAGTATTTGTCGACATTATTCGACAAACAAAGAGCGTATTTCAATATTTGTTACATTTTGGTTTCAAAATTCTAGGGGCACCAACAACAATTAATTTCCCTGTTTCAGGTAAAAAACCTTACTAAATAATGTTGCACTTCCTTCTGTTCGTTACTTCAGCGTTAATTGGGCTGATATCATTTTTGTTTCTGACGTTACTTAAGGGACTTCAGACGATTCCACATTGTCAGGGGGGTGCAGTCCCCTAAAAATTTTACTTCTTGCTTTCCATGCAAACTGAAGCAGATCTGTGAAGAAGACCTAGAAATAAATACCTAAATTAATGTGCTCCATAATTGGACTTTGTGCTCCAACCGGTGAAGTGGAACGGATTGCCAATGCAGCTAAAAATTCAGTATAAAACATCGGATTGTAAATTGTTTTGCCCTCAAAGAATATACCAAGATTTAAACACTGAAAAAGAAATCAGTTAAACCATAGTTGGTGTCTTTGTACATCAGTTTTAATCTTTCCCATATGCACCACACACGAGGGTAAAAGATCACGAGTTGGGTGATCATGAACTGTAACATGAAAACGAGTGCAAAGGCTATGTTCATTTTAATTAATAAAATGTGAGTAGTTGAATAATTGGCGAAAACCGAAAGAGGGACTTGATATAGACGTATGTGTATAATACAGTCTTGTAAATGTAACGTTTTCGTAGATTGCTGGTTACAACACTTCTAAATCCATGTTTTCACACATATTTGCAACACGTTTTAGCCACATGGAGCCATTAGCATGTACATATGCTCATTACTAGAAATTTATATACTATATTCAGTGTTTAATGGGCAGGTAAGACGTGTACATAAGTTTAAAAGTTTGTTTAAAAACATTTGAATTTCATGTTAAAATAATTTAAAATGAGGTGTTTTATGTTATTCTTAATTATGTTCCTTGTGTGTCTGTCTGTTGTCGTTGCTGCGAATTCGATGTTTTGGTTTTGTGAAATACTGAATACAGCGTAGCAGTTTATACAAATCAGCAAATACTGTATACCTGATGATGGTTCCTTGTGGCCGAAACAAGTCATATGGAAACATGGAATAAGCAGTCTTCTAATCAACAAGCTACAAAAATGTTACATTTACAGGACTGTTTTACACATACCCATGAATAGCTCAACTAATGTAACAGGGTGTTCAGATACATCACAAGAGGGACATAGTGTAAAACGTGTTAGAAACCACAGATGTAGACAATGACCACGTTAAGTAACCCACAAAGGAAAACAGAGTTTCCTCAATTGCCACTGTTGAGATTCTACCACGTGACCACCTAAAACGAAATGGCTAGAAAGACTTCAAATAAAATCGGTGTCAAAAGAAGAGATCTATATTCTTATTCCTGTAAGTTCATGATGGTGATTTCGATGTACGCTATTGTGAATCGGCAGAAATTGAAATTGAAATTATACATTAAATTGGACGGAATGGGAGAAAGTAACAAATTACGTTGGTTGTCTTAGACTTTACGAAGGGGTTTCGTAATACTTTTCAGAGATAGAGAAATATCAATTCTTGTACGTAATTGATAGCATTTTAATGAAACTAGGATCCTCGTGAATTATCGTTGCAATTCAATATTCGTCCCATAACTTTAAGTGTACTACTTGGTCTAATTAAAGAGTAGTTCTAGAGAACAATGCCATGCCTTTCCCAAAGTTTGAAAGACACTATTCCTCAATATGAAAACATTTATTAGAAGGGGTTGAGGATGTAATATTTGCAACTAATGAACTCCCGAGCAGCCTACATATCACAGGACACGCACTTGGTCATACAAATTTTGCAATTTGGATTACTGGTCGCGAATCTCTCACTAAGCTTGTTAACAACACCTATTTCTAACCTAAATCGCCGAATTCTGCAAACCGATATTACTAAGTAATCCTATTAATTTCTGACATGAGCGATTGTGGTCTTTCGCCATCTCTGAGAGCAGATAATCGAAAAAGGAAACCTTTGGGTAGAGATAAACATCGTTTTCAGTAACAGGTTTCCCATTTTACACAAACTTTGCCAGTTAACCATGTAACATAGAGAATTTCAGACCGTAGACCGTTAATCAAAACCAGACGTAAAGGGAATGTTTAAAGTCCGCGCCCTTGCTGTTAAGGAGAGCTCATAGTCTGTATTCGAATTGGCAGTTACTTGACAAAAAAGAAAACCTGTGTCAACGTTCCTGTAATATCTCTTGTTTCCCAAACTACTGGCGTCTCCATTGCTGATTATCGTCGGTACTGCTTTGTGAAATTGCATCAGTAATTCTCAAACAGCTTACTTTTCTGCTGCATATTTCTAACATAAGGGTCCAATTCCGTGTTCACAAAAATCTTCCCATTGGAACTTATCCCGAGCTAGTGTAGTAAAATCCATATCTTCATATTCTGATTTTCTCTGATACATTATAACACATTCTTTATGTGTAGTGATTTCGCGCTGTTTCATTTTACTGTGGTGACCTCAGTCTTGAATTTACGAATACTAATACCTAGACCCGCCGGTCACGGTAGCCGAGCGGTCTATGCATTATCGTCGCTCGTTTGGAAGCCTGAATCGTGGGTTCGAATCCCACTCAGGGCATCAATGTTTAGGGTGTGTGTGTACAAGTAGAGGCCTTGCGACGAGCTGATCACCCTCCCAAGAAGTCCTACCGAATGTCTAAGGTCTAGTAAACCTAAGCGAAACGGAGAGTTACATGGAGGCAGGCCAAGGCCCAAATTGGGGCTGTAGCGCCAAAGAAAAAAAAATAGCTGGACCGGAAACGCAGCTTGGAGATACTGACATCAAATGCTTCATACGCCTGCGCATAATACGAGATGTTCAGACGTCGCCAAACTGATATTCAAAGAACTGGGACACGGTTTGTTCTCTGCCGAACGATTGTAAACAGAATGGCACAATTCATTACATGGGTCAGCAGAGACAGCGGTACAGTCCGCAACAAATATTTCCCACAGTTAGTATTTGAACTGAAGGATCTTTTATTGTTTCTTTGTTTCTTGTTTTATGGAAATTATAAAGAAAATCAAACCAGATCAACATAATAGCTGCAGATATATAGTTTAGTGGTATTTAAATAGGACCAGTAGAGGAAATTAGTGTTTAAATCGAACAGCAAGGAGTTTAGCTGTTACAATTCGTGCTGTTGGCCTCGAGAACGACTGTAGTTCTGTAACGACCAGCACACAATATCAGTGCAAGTATAAACAAACACGATCGGTTTGTTGACACCACTGCAAAGAGAAGACTTGAATGACATAATGACACTGTTTGTCTACCTCACACTGACCCCAGATTGTCTCTAATATTCGTATGACATTTGTCGGACCGAGCCCGACGTAGAACCGCAAAGGGTGACACATGATTTCTCAGAAATACTAAGCAACATTTAGCTGAGTCAACTGCCGGAAGGGCACTCTTTGTGTAATTGCTGGCCAAACAGAATTGAGCTCCTGCAGACCTGAATACGAGCCATTTTATGGCATCACAGCAGCCCATGATGGAAGTTTCCAGAAAATGGGAGTTCTCTTCCGTAACGATACGACAGATCGCTACATTGCCGCAAGATTGTGTACGACTAAAACACAAAGCCTTGCAGTATCAGTTATATTGTTTTCTGGTCATTCAGTCCAAGCAGCTGTCGGCCTGTCCCAGAGACTTGCGTGTCAGCTGTTCACGAGTATATGCGGACTGAAGCGAGAGTCACGGCGTAGAACTGCCACGGGGAAGAAGGGAGAAAGTGAAATTAAGGTTTGGTACAAGTTTGTGGGATAGAGGAAACGTGACGAAACATGCACTGTCGGTGAGGTTGCAACGAGTTTGGTAGCGTGACATAATTACATGTCGATGCTACACGAAATGGAACCTGAAATAGGTCTACTTGACTTCGAAGCCCACCCTGAGAAATGCGACTTGATTCCAGGGCTGATAACACTGTGGGGATAAAGATAATTTTTATGCCTGTAAAACTGTGTTCAGTACGTTATTCAGAGAACGACTGGGCCGCGCCATAGCTCAAGCGGTTAGTCGCTGGCTTTCCACGACGGCGGCCCGGGTTAGATCTCGGGTCTGATCAAGTGGGATTTGTGGTGGACAAAGTGATGTTGGGGCAGGTTTTCTCCGAGTACTTCGGTTTCCCTTGCCAATCTTTATTCTACCAATTGCTCCACAATCGCCCTCACCTATCATCTGGGGCTGTTACAATAGGCCAGCAATGGCCGCCGTACAAGGGACTTAGTCCCACCCCACTAGCATTATAAAGATAGAGAACTACTGGTAGAAAATAATAGGAAAAAATTTACATCTTTTCGAAACGGAAAGTTTTCTGAATCTGAACGGAAAACGCAATTTTAATGTCGAGTTATCTTTGTACATCTGGAAAACTGTAACGAAAATTTCAGTATGGACTGATACAATTGCCTATTATTGGTAAACTATTTTTTTTCCCTTGGCACTACAGCCCCAGTGGGCCTAGGCCTACCTCCATGAACTTCTCTGTTCACTTCGGTTTTTCTAGATCTTACACATTCTGTAGGACTCCTTAGGCGCGTGATCAGCTCGTCGCAAGGCCTCTACCTGTACACAAACACAGAAAAACGCACACACACAAACTAAACATCCATGCCCTGAGTGGAATTCGAACCCACGATCCCGGTTTCCAAGCGAGCGAAGACAGTACATGCCTTAGACCGCTCGGCTACCGTGACCGGCATTGGTAAACTGTAACGCTTGAAAATTAGGAACTGACGTGGTATTTGTTTCCATATCATCACCTAATGAAGTTCTTATGAGATCGATTTTAGTTAATTACTTCTCGAGTTTATTAACATGTAGCCTTCACCAAATATAATTCGGATTATCAAATTAAGGACAACAGGATGGGTGGAACGTGTAGTACGCATACCTTAAATTTTATTTTGTACTAAACGCCCTTTATAGCATAAGAATTCTGGCGATATCCATGGAACGAATCCAGGCGAGCATAATTCTTCTTGAGAATTTTACACTTGCGGATCTGATCAATAATTTTCCAATATTTTATGTAATCCGAATGTTCATTACCAAGTTCACGGAAGTTTATCTCTGGACCTTGTCCTGAGCCAATTTAATACAGTCCACACCTCCACACCTCATTTCGAGGTAACATCCCGTCTATGACTAGATATTCCTTACGTCAGTTCAGATTTTTCGATCAACACAACAGATTTTAAATGAACTGTATATTCAGTAAGACGCTAATGGTTGTGTGACTTGTATTTTATGGCCGTTTGCAAAGCAGGATTTGCGGTTCTGACAGCGGTGGCTATGGAGGGACACAAGGCCTTGTAGTCAGGTTAAAGTCAACCCATAGAATATCAAATTATTCGGCTAGAATATTTTATTGAAATAAGATTTTACTCATTGACATATGAGAAAGAGAAGTAAAGCTCAGAACCAAGGAATCCGCCAGAGCATTTCTAATGCAGTACACAGAACGTTTAAGAAACCAAGATACTAATGTTTCAAAGAAATGTCAAAGAATGGTAAATTTTTTGTTATTTCGACCTGCTGTTGAAGCATCTGTGCTAAGGTATCACCGATTAACTAATTAAAAATTAAGCCATGAATTTCTTTTAAAATTACGTCCACTTACACCCCATATTCGTCGTGGATCAACGTATTAAACGGCCAGGTGTAATTTTTCTCCAAAGTTGGAGGAAACCCCCTTTTGTTAATTACATTGCTTCATTTCCAAGTCCTCATTCTACATTTACTCACTTTTATTTTTACACTTCTCTCGGAAATTGAATTCGCGTTTTTTTTAGCGCCGTGAGCTTGATTCCATTTGCGGTATTAGCATATACGAATCGTTTATGCGGGAATTACAAGTACAAATTCAAATATTCGCGTCGTCAATGGAAGAGCATAATTTATTAGAAAGGTTCTGTTTCAGAAATAGTACTGTTCAATTAAATTTTCTTTCAAGGATTAAGCAGTTCCTTCTCAACGCAGCCATCCATTACCGGCTTCAGGTGGTATAAAATAGAGCCTCGTGGCACACCGAAAGTGTAGAAGTTCTTATCTGCTCATTTGTTTCTTTGAGTGATCGGTTGTACACAAATACTGTGCACAGTAACTGCTAAAATAGTGTTCTTAAAATTATTATTCATAGGCTTATATAGACTAAATATGAGCAGATCGATCAAGGTAAGGTAAAGTTGTCTCCGTGCTTAACTTATTAAGTACTATGTCACGAAGACGTATGGGGGAGTGGATGTATAGATCCATATTTTCTTGACCTCGGCATTATTTGAAGGGGAGTTGTCAGTTTCAATCCCCGATCGCTTTACCCCTGGGGAAAGAGCCCCCGGTACCCTTTGGATAGGAGATTTTGTGGACCCCAGAGCCAGCCTGAACGAGATCGATAAGTGACAATTCTTGATCCCACCGGGACTCGAACTTCGACCCCTCGGGCTTATGTTCGTAGCCAGTCGCTGTACCGACTGCGATATCGCAACTTCTTCATACTGATCAAGGTTGAAACTTAATTTCAGAACAAAATTTACAAGGATAGAATATAGTGTTAATTTCACATCTAGCCAAATGGTACTTCTAGTATGATTTGAAAGGGGCATAGAAATTTGGTTTGAAGAACACAATGTGAACAGACACTTCAGAAAAAAAAAAATTCCCACTCTGAAAATATTTTAGTAATTTAGTGAATATATTAGCTATTTGTTTAAATATTTGCATTGTAGTCTGTAGTACTTTAGGGGCGGGATGGGTGAAATACCTTTACTACTGTTCCACATTGCATAGACATAAACAAAACATCTGTATGAATTCCCTCTGCGATAGTATGTGTGTACTTGGAAAGTTAAGATATTTCTTCTGCCAATCTCATCGAAGCGTAACCAATCACAATACGGGCAAAGGTGAGGGTTCAGGAAGCAGTGAACTTTGATTCGTTGAGAAAATTAGTAACACCGTTACTGTTGGCAGTCAGTGCTCTGTGTTGGCATTATACGGGGGCCTGACGTCTTAACATAATTTATTTCCACATCTTCCTGCAATTTCCTTCATTGAATATTCGGGAGGGAAGGCCTGATCATACACGCAGTAACATCAGTAAAGCGATTACATCCCTAAAACTCGTGTCGAAGTTTACATAATTATATATTTAATCCTAAGATTCCAACATATACCAGTGAACTCAAAATTGTCATATCTTATACAAAGGTGGTATAGAACCTAATTCCCGTTCATACTATATTGTTGGGGTATTTGAAACATGACATGTTAATGTGGTGGTAATGACCTGGACTTCTATTTACGAAGTGCTCGGTTCGAATCCTGACTGAGACCCTCTCAATACTGACTGAAGCATTTCGAAGTTTTTCTTAGAGGCAGTTGACTACGCCGATTAGACCAAGATCGGCCGCTCCCACATTATTCTCTCGTTCGACGCTCTATAGTTTTGACAGAGTCGTAAAGCGCATGAATATCCCAAAAGGAAGGAGAAACAGCAGGTTAAGGCCAACATTACGGCAATAGTCATCGTACGTCACGGCACTAAAAGATAAGGTAAAGCTGTCTAAGTAATTAAGCACTACGCCATGTAGGCGTATAGGGATGTGGATGTATAGATCCACGTTTTCTTGACCTCGGCACTAGCTGGAGGTGAGTGGTCAGCTTCACGCCCCGGTCGCTTAACCCCCAGGGAAAGAGCCCTTAACACCCATTGAATAGGAGTTTGGGTGGACCCTAGAGGCTATCTGGACGACGTGGAGAAGAGAATATTCTTGACCCTACCGGGACTCGAAATCCGACCCTCCAGTCGTTCAGCCCTTAGCCATTCGCTATACCGACAGAGCTATCCCGGCACTGTCCAATATATTTATATTTCAAATAAATACAGTTATGTATGAGTGAGATATGACTTTCTCATAGCCGGGGCTATCGAGACGACTGTCTATTGGAATCATCATCATCAGTAATCTGTCAAGACGACAGGTCCATAGTCTCTTCCAAAACAATTCCTCCACTTAATGCGATCTAGAGCTTTCTCCTTCAAATGACAGTATCCTCTTCTGTCCCCAAGGTCATCCAGCATCTTCTTACGTCTTCTTCCTCGTCTTCTTGTCACTTCTATCCGCCCATCTATCTTTCCTTCGATAACTTCTTTTAGAAGGCAGTTTCTGCGTAAAACATGACCAATCCAATTAGCCTTCCGTTTTCTTATTTCATGTAGGATATTCCTCTGCTCACTGACTCTAATTAACACTTCTTCATTTCTCACATAGTCGGTCCAACTGATCTTCTTCATCCTTCTCCAACATATTTCATAACTTTCCAGATGTTTCTCATCTACTGCCCTAAGTGTCCATGTTTCAGCCCCATACAGAGCTATGCTCCAAATGTAATATATATTGGAATATAGTGCATTAGGTCTGGTAGATATTTGCAGACATTTTGAAAGAAAATCTGGCTTTATCTTCAGGGAAGGAATGGAGTAAGTACCAAACTGCACAGGGTCACATGGCAAAAACCTGCAATCTTCGGGACCGTACCCCATTCCGCACTGGTTTCTTTTAGAGTGACCACTTTCCTCGAAACCCACCAATGTAATCCAGTTTTCCGCATCACAAACAATTCGGCCCTAATAAGGTGTCAGGTTGTTCCTCCGAAAAATTAATATTCACTTGCAGCACTACGCGGTGTCACGGCCCAAGAAGTCCACAGTAATGTTCGCCATTGAAACCTCGAAACGTTTGACTTCAGGACTGTATACATTTAAATTTAAGTCAGTAAAATAAATTTCAGTTCAATTCAGTTCAAATCTTTACTTATTTAAGCACTTACTCAAAGGTCAAAAGGGCAATTATACTATAAGAACAAGTATAGATGGAAACAAACAAATAAACAAGCAAACAAATACACGCGGATAAAAAAGATAAAAGGCAAAACAAAACAACTTACACAATAATAAATTTCAGTAAGTACTCTACAATCGCGCCAGCCATATATACACGTACATACATACATTCATGAGTACAATTAACATTTTAATGATAATACCATGTCAGTATAAAATAACTAACTTCATGGAGCTGAACCCTTCTTGGGAAGCCGCTAGTCGTTCATCGGCTCAAGAACATTCCAACTTTTTATGGAAATCTAAGGTTCATTGCCATGTTAAAAAGAGCCTTCCACTACTCCCTATCCTGAGCCATATGAATCCAATCGATCCCAGCTCTTTCTATGTATGTAATATACCTCTCAATATTATTCTGTCTTTTAGGTCTAGTTTTTCTTATTGGTCTCTTTCTTTCTGGCTTTCCTCGCCAAAACTCTGTATGCATTTCTGTTTTCTTCCATGCGCGATATATGCCCTTCCCATCCCATCCTTGGCTTTATTCCGTAATGTTACTTGGTGAAGAGTACAAGACCGCTATAAAATGTGATTAAGAAAATCAATTTTGATACCAAGTGCGTCACTGGCCCCGCAAGCCACGTCGCATTTTCGATAGTATTATTACGGGATAATGGACAAGCTTCTAATTCCAATATGTTGTTGCTCCTTTGGCGATTCTGGCGACTGAAATCTGTTCGCGGTTGTCGTGCAAACGTGCAGCTAACAGAATTCGTTTCTTAAGACGGACGTATTGTTGCCAGGACAAAATAGTTGGCTCTACTATACATGAAGTCTCCTGGTTTAATGCAGGTGCAGTTACAGATTCTCTAAACTTCAATAAAAAGAAAGTCTACTAACAAAGCTCGTGACAGATAAAAGAGCAAAGCAAAATTTCTCTTAAAAATAACTCATTTATATAATAAAATGCAGCATACTTTTCATTGTAGCCTATCATATAACAGAGCACCAAATAAAAAATGAGAATTGGTTACAAACGAGATTTTGTGAACAGGGTTTTCTAGAGTGGTTTTCTACCTTCGGTTTTCTTCTGTCAGGCCAAATAATGAGAATATTTCGATCATCCTTCTGCTGCTTTTTGTGGGGAAAAGAAGGGGACAACTTGGTTACGGAATAGCCAGCCCGTTCAGATGTAATGACAATAATTGTCTATATATACATGAGTAAAGGTTCGGCCACAGAGAGCGCTACGCTATGTTCGCTACGTTCGCTACGTACGCTACGTACGCTGTGTACACTCTGCGACGCAGCTAACATAGGGTACATAGCTTACGGAAGTCTGTGTGGCCAGTCACATTGGCAATAAAAGGAGATATTTTTCTGTTCGTATAGCAAACAAAGGGTACGTAGCACTCTGTGTGGCCGAACCTTAAGACTCTTATATGCTTTTCTCGCTCGGTACTGTGAATGTCTCGCGCTTGCGTACGATGTACGAGTAGTATGCATAGGTTTGGTGCAGATTAACACATGATCGTCCGCTAGTGGAAACGCATTTGAATTGCACACAATATAATTTAATAATTAAATTCTTACGGTTTGCTTTAGCATTCGGTTAGAATAGTGTTGTTGTCTCTTGTACATGCAACTAACCACCGTCTTAAGAGCAACACCTATGTTCGTCTTTCATATAACTTATTGTGAGTGCGGCCTAAACCTGTAATAAGATATATGAAAGGCAAAAATAAGTGCTGGAAAGAAGTCGGTGGTTACACGTATGTTAAATTCATACGTCCTTTGAGGACTGTAACGTTGTAATGGAATAAACATGCTATACATTTTACAGTACAAATTCTACCATTTAAATGCTTTTGATACGATTGTCTACATGTTTAGCTTAAATTTTTGTTAAATTAGATTTGCTCTATGTGAAATATAAATGTATAATGACTATACAGGGTGTACTGGAAGGTGCGAACCAACTTCGAGCACGAGTTCTACACACCAAAACCACAAAACAATATCCACATAAACATGCGTCCGGAAACATTTCATTTGTGAGTTATAGCTGAAAGGACGCATTTATAATAAGTGTTCAAAATGTCCTCCATATGATTCAGTTCATGGCTGGACACGCCTCATCACGGACCGCAGCATGTGTCCAAAGATGCTGAGGTAGTTGAGAATAGTCTGATAGGCATCAGCAGTGCGTTGCTGAAGTGCCTCTTCGTTGTCAACAGGAGCTGCGCATACACAAGGGCTTTTTAGATGCGGCAGGCGGTAAAAATCCAAAGGAATTAAATCTGGCGAGCGTGGAGGTCATGCAGTGGGTTCTGCTCTACTTATCCCTCGGTCATGTTGGCTGTTACTGAGAACAACTCACACAGCACGGCTAGAATGTGCCGGAGAACCATCATGCATTTACCTGCAGTCTTGCTGGCAATGAAGGGGCACCTCACCATTGCACTGTGGATGCCTCTCAGACTATCCGCAAATATTCCGACGTCTGACGGATGAGGCGTGTCGAGATGTGCATTGAATCTGATGGAGGGCATCTTGGCCACTTGCAAGTGTACTCTTTCAGGTATAACCTCAAAGTAAATGTTACTGGATTCATGTTGATATGGACAGTTTTATTGCTTTGGTATGTGGAAATCATGCCACAAATTTGCTTACACCTGTCAGTTTCACTTTGTATCTGTAGTAAAATCTATACAATATAATGTGTAAGCCAAGGTTTGTTTTTAAATTTACTTAAAAACATGGTAGGGCTCAAAACGGCGATGTAACAACTTCTGTTAAGTGCAGGAGAATAAAGATAAATATATTTAAATACTATGAAGGTAATATTTGCATAAAATACAAAATGTACTCTGAAATCTGAGTGGCAGCTTAACAGCTGGACTGGACAAGCCCAGTCTGTCCGAAGGCGACGCAGCATCGCTTCAGTTGAGAGTGGCACATACGTGGAAATATTTTAGAAACTTTGCTGAATACAAGAAGAACCAACACTTGGTCACAGAGTATTTTCACATATATAAGTGTATTTGCAGAACAGTAAAAGTAAAATCGTCCCTGTGCTTAATTAATCAAGCACTAAGCCATGAAGGTGTGTGGGGGAGTAGATGTTATATCCACATTTTCTTGATCTCGGCACTAATTGAAGGTAATTGCCTAGCTTCAATATTCATTGCCAGATATTGTTACTGGAAATTGTATGTACGTAGTTTTAGTCACAGAACTTTATAAGTGTACACTTATTTTTCTTCAATGGCTCTTCCAGCCCATTCAGGGACCAGGCCTTGTATTCAGTTCCATAATCATTTTTCACAGACGGTAGGACCCCTTGAACGAGTGATCAGCACGACGCAAGGCCGCTACCTAAACACAGAATAACACAAACACAGAATAAACGCACACAAATATCCATGCCCTGAGTGGGATTCGATCCCAGACTATCCATACTCATAGATTCTTTTCTTCCAAGTTAACATAGGATGTGAATTTATATATAGCCATAGCCAGGATGCTTACAGCGTGTCCTACTTTGCTTCATACGCCAATTCGCTTGTCTCACCCTGATTTGTGTTGTGTTTATTTAAACTAAGTTATCACATATTTAAGTTTTAATATTTCAGCCAATGCAGAAAACATAAATATCTGGATTACAGTGTCGATTGGTAGAATGATTGATAGTGGTTAATTCGAAAGGATTTGGAAGGATACTGTCATCCCCTAATCATGATTCAATAGCTACATTTGTTCGGTGGGCCCTAGGAAAACCACTGAAGCCCAGGATAGCTGATGGCTCGGCTGGAATACGAACGGGATGCTTTCTTAATACGAGTCTTCACTACTACCGCAAGACCAGCCTGTTATGTGTGAGAGTTCTTGACAACTAAAGTTGTGTGGGAAGACACTATACACTTAGGAATAGAGAGCATAAATAAATATATCAGATGAAATTAGGTTGTTGGACATTAAGATGATAATAGCAATATTAAGGTCACCATACGAGCTAGGCTGTTGCTACTATTATTGTTATTGGCAGCAGAAATGTTATCAATTGAAGAAGAATTTTGTTCAGTTTGTGAAAAACATAGCTATGCAACCGGATGGTGATGTGAATACTGTTGTATAACAAATGCTTTGAAAGTTGAGGGGTACAAACAAACAGGGGAGAAAGTGATACATTTAAGGTTGACAATATAGCTGAAGTTGCCGGTCACGGTAGCCGAGCACTGTCTTCGCTTGTTCGGAAGCCGGTATCGTAGGTTCGAATCCCACTCAGGTCATGGACGTTTAATGTTTGTGTGTGTGCGTTTTTCTGTGTTCTTGTACAGGTAGAGGCCTTGCGACGAGCTGATCACCCGCCCAAGAAGTCATGCCGGATGTCTTAAGATCTGGTAAACCGAAGTGAAACAGAGAGTTTCATGGAGGTAACCCCAGGTCAAAATTGGGGCTGTAGCGCCAAAGAAAAAAAAACGTAGTTGAATTTATTACTACATTGAGGAAGATTTGAAGGATGAGAGGGCATTGAATTTTTTTTATTGCAAGTGGGATGGGACTAAGTCCCTTGTACTGCGGCCACTTCTGGCCTATTGTACCAGCCCCAGATGATAGGTGAGGGTGATTTTGGGGAGCAATTGGTGGAATGAAGATTGGCAGGGGAAACCGAAGTACGCGGAGAAAACCTGCCCCAGCGCCTCTTTGTCCACCACAACTCCCACTACCATATGATGATCATATAACGTCGAAAGTGTATTTTGCAGAAGTGACATTTATAAAAGAGTTTAAAAGCCGTACACTAACAGCCACTGAACATGACAAGAAGATGCGCCTTCAAGATCGCCCACTCTACTTAAATCGTTAATCAATGCAACCGAATGTTGATATCTAATTTTAAAAATTATTTTTTTTTCTGGAGGAGTAAAGGACTAAAACCGATAAGCAGGGAATTTCTTTGTTTTCACATGTATCCTTTTTTCATGTCTCAAGGTCGCTTTATTCACAAATCCGGAAAACAGAGAATGATGATAACAGTTGGATAACTTAACCGGAAGTCGTGAACTGTGACATATTGGATATTGGTAATGTCGGTGCCACACGGACTTTAGACAGACATGGGTGTACTGAGGAATCCCGCAGTAAGCACATTATCTGGTTCGTTAAACAGAATGCACCATCAATGTAGTAAAACTACACGGAACCTTCCCCTTTCTAAGGCAATATTGTAGAATCACAGTAGAGAGAAGTAATTTGTTTTTTGTTATTTCTTACGGGGTACTAGAAGCCCTGTTGCAATAGCACCTGGCGCCTGTTGTCTGGAATCGCAATTAAGTACTGCAAGTATTATTTTGGTTACAGACTTTACCCAATTGCACTTTCGAGTTTCCCTCATAAACCTGTCTCCTTTTTCCCGTCGTAAAAGTGTTGCTCTCTCTAGCTACAAATATCCAATTTTACTGTGGTGAAATGCATTATTGTCAGACGAATCTAAGTGCGTATTTTGTCGTTAAGCTGGATGTACAGGATCTACCAAAAAGAATGTCCAGATTTCATGGTAGACTTGGTAGACTTATCGCGCAGAACACGCAATGGAAGCAGGTAGTTGGATGCGCGCGCAGCATTTGTTAGTGAAACTGTTAGAGTTTACTACTACACTGAAAGTGTTGTCATATCTGTTTCGTTCCCGAGTTGCAGGTGCTTGAAATCCAGTGATTCTTTTAGGAGAGATGGTAATTTCATAGTTTCGTGTTCAGTGACTGAAATGATACTTAATGAGAATTGGTTACGAGACAAAACAAGAAGGAATGTTCAGATTACTAAAAAACAAGTGTCTCTGTGTTTCATTCATTCATCAGTAATCTGTCAAGACGACAGGTCCACAGTCTCTTCCAAAACAGTTCCTCCATTTACTGTGATCTAGAGCTTTCTCCTTCAAATGAAAATATCCTCTTCTCTCCCTAAGGTTATCCAGCATCTTCTTACGTCTTCTTCCTCGTCTTCTGGTCACTTCTATCCGCCCCTCTATCTTTCCTTCAATAACTTCTTTTAGAAGGCAGTTTCCGCGTAAAACATGACCAATCCAATTAGCCTTCCGTTTTCTTATTTCATGTAGGATATTCCTCTGCTCACTGACTCTAATTAACACTTCTTCATTTCTCACATAATTGGTCCAACTGATCTTCTCCATCCTTCTCCAACACCACATTTCGAAGCTTTCCAGGTGTTTATTATGGGAAATTTAAGTTGTCGTTTAATGTGAATGTCATTAGCAACATCTGCATATTTCATTTATTCATTCTTTTCTTTCTTTCTTCATTCATTAGTGTCTCTACAGCCCTTTGTTGGTCCTTGGTCTCTTCTTCAGTTTCGTAATCACCTTTACACAGGCGGTAGGACTCCTTGGACGGGTGATCAGCCCACCTCAAGGCCGCTACCTACACACAGAAAAACACAAACACGTAATAGACGCACACAGACATCCATGTTCTGAGCGGGATTCGAACTCACGATGCCAGCGTCCGAGCGAGCGAAGACAGTGCATGCCGTAGACCGCGCGGCTACTGCGATCCGCACATCTGCATCTAGCAAGGGGAAACATTTTTTTAAACCCAGCTGTTGTCCCTTCGTTCTCGCATTCCATCTTGAACGGACGAAGGTAATTTCGAAGAAGAAGAAATTTAAAGCGAAGTAAGTCCAGAATTTAAAGTGAAAGATTTGAGAAGTCAATGCTAGAAAGATGTTTTTAAGGGAAGAATTAATTAAATGTGCTGAAGAATAATGTTTAATCTAATTGTTTCGCTTGAAATAAGTGTTTGATGAGAAATAGTAATACCATTATCATTTTAAGCTCATCTGAAAAGCGTACAGTTTTTAAATGGCAAACCAATGATATAAAAATATGGACTTTTTTTGTCCAAAAATTGGTTTTGAACACTGTGCGAGGAACATTAGTTTTCTTCTTGATTTATTGTACGCAGATGCAATAAAACTTTACTGCAAGCTTTGCATTATACTTTAGACATTATGATATGATAATTGTGATATGTCAAGCGACTGGATGACTATATACGGGGTTTAGATTGGTAATTGAATTTGCCGAACTCTTACAGATCCGTGACTACAAGTAATTATAAAACCATTTCACTAATTCACACACTGTACACTTCACTAGAGTACACGCTTAACTCTTCTCTGCCTTTTCGTAATCGCTTCCAACGGAGGACGTTCTCCGTCCTCTGGGTTCCCGAACTGTTCCCGGCCTCAGCTACAGCAACTCCCGCTAACGATCTAATTAACTAGTTAGTTAGTTAGTTAGTTATTGGAGAGGGTGGGTTTCCCCATGCGCTTAGACCAGTATTGGTCCATTGTACTTCCCTCTATGATATTCTACCAGTCTCTATACCCTACCGATATTGGTGCGTACCATCAGTCCCGACCGACCCAGCGAGTTCGGCCTCTACTAGCTTGGCGGTATCTATAATGCTTCCCCCATCTATCAGAGGGGTTAGAGACTACTGTTGGGCGGGAAATGACTTTGAATTTGGCTCAGTGACCTCCTTTGGAGATATGAGGTTCTTTTACGTGCCGTAAAGCTACGACACGGGACCCACGGCTTAAAGTACCTCCCGGAGGACTTGTTCCCTGAATTTTTCCTCCCTAAAAATTCCACGACCTCCGCCGGGTTTGAACCCGCGTACCATGAGTCATGAGGTGGGAACGTTACCTCTAGACTACGGAGGCCGCTATCTAATTAACTAACTCACCAACCAGCTTTTCACCTATTCCTTACTAACTTTTTTTTTATTATAACATGTCGACAGTGACCGCGTAGAAGGCACCGTCTTTCTGTTGCAGTGCTGGTCTTGTTTAGCGATGGCATGACGCATTCCGCTGTTGCGTGCGCAGCCATCGGCACGGGCCACGCAGAAAACACCATTCTTATGTTGCCGTTTGTGCAAACATACTTGTTTGCGGAGCCATTACTTAGCAACGGCTGTTGTATATATGCTTATTTCGGGACCGCTACCTAGAAACGGGTCTGCATGCCACAATATGTTGTGTGTTGTCCTGCAAATTGCCTTTTATATTTATGGGGTTTAAATTTATCAGAGTCTTAAATTAAGACTAAGGTGTTACAAATTGGAAATGAAATATCAACATTTTATGAGGTAAATTGTTAAACATTTGTTCTCGACTTACAGCTTTAATTAATGATTGGCAAACATGAGGTTTATTTACGAAGGATTACGTTTCGAACTCAAAGAGAGATATCCACCCTTCTATGTATCTTTCCAAACTAAACACAAGATATAAATTTACTCCTTAAGAATTTACTGTGTAAGAAATTTCTAATGATTTGTGAAAAACACTGAGTTTTGAAATTCAGTGTCCATACGTCCGTCCTTAAAACGGGATTTCAGTCTTCTGTGTTTTGACTCAGTGCTGTCTTGTAGGTAGATAACAAAGTTTCGGCGTTGTATAATGCCTCCAACTACAGACTTGTAGGACTCTGAAGATGGAGCCAGCAAGTTCTACAGAAACGTTTGTATCCACATGCAATACTGCACGGTGTCACAATCCATAGAACCACAACCTGGAAAATCACCGCCATGAAAATCATAAAACTCTCGTTAAATTCTCGCAATTCAGAGGCATAATTATTCATATTGTGATCTTGTGGGTTATGGTAGCACGTAGTCTGGTGGATGGCACCAGCGTTTCGGAGGTAAAATCTACCTCAAACTTCTAGGTTGCAGACGGAGGCGATATGTTTATCCGCAACGTCCATACTGAAACACCAGACTGTATGATGTCATAACGCAGAAACCACGATATGAATCATCACCGCCTTGAAGGCGTCAAATGGGTTCATAATTAATCTATTACACGAGTAATACCAGTTTTGGAAACAGCGTTACTTTATTTTCTTATAATTGAAATGGCAGAGAAGGAGCGAACGGAGAGATTACTTGATCCAGATAATGTGGCGTTATACGCCATTGTTACTCAATAAAGTAGCAAGCTGCAAACGATGAACCAGGGACTGGATGAGAGCCATCAACTGAACCGAACAGCAGAGTGCGCGGGGATTTGAAATCCCACAGAAATCATTTGATAGTAAGAATGCATATGTCTCTGGATTACATTCTCCTTCCTCTCTGTCTCATATGTTATCAACACGTTCCCGAGGTTCTCTTTTAGAAAAATATTTTGAAAGAACTGACGGGGTTTTATGAAAATTAAGAAAAGTACCATGCCACTAGAGCACAATAAATTGATTATTTCTTTGTGTGCCAGGTTGCCTCTAAATTCATGCACATAGTTAAACTAACGGTATCCCTGCAATAGTACATCTTTTTGTTTACTTTCTTTTTAATGGTAGTGGAGTGGGACTAAGTCCCTTGTATTGCGGCCACTTCTGGCCTATTGTACCAGCCCCTAGATGATAGGTGAGGGTGATTGTGGAGCAATTGGTGTAATGAAGATTGGCAGGGGAAACCGAAGTACTCGGAGAAAACCTACCCCAGCGCCACTTTGTGCACCACAAATCCCACTTGACCAGACCTGGGATCGAACCCGGGCCGCCGCGGTGGGAAGGCAGCGAGTAACTGCTTGAGCTATGGCGCAGCCTTTTGTTTACTTAAATGCAGTATGTTTAATTAATTTGCGTAGTGGTAAATGAGAAATAATTGGGCTATTCCGTAATGCAAGTTGGAGGGATCGCGTGCGAGGTCGCCCACTATGACGCCTTTACTTACTTACTTACTTGCTCATGGAGCTGAGCCCTTCTTGAGGAGCCGCCAAATCTTCAGGTACTCAAGAATTTCCCGGCATTTTATGGAACACGAAGGTTCATTACAGTGTTCACAAGAGCCCGCCACTGGTCCATATCCTGAGCTAGATCAATCCAATCCATACCATCCCATTCTTTGTGCCTAAGATCCATTTTAATATTATCCACCCACCTACGCCTTGGTCTTCCCCGTGGTCTCTTTCCTTCTGGCTTTCCCACCAATATCCTATATGCATTGTTCTCCCCCATTCATGCTACATTGTCTGCCCACCTCATCCTCCTTGACTTGATAATTATAATTATACTTGAACAGGAGTACAAGGTATTAAATTCCTCATTGTGGAGTTTTCTCCAACCTCCTGTCACTTCAACTCTCTTCGGTCCAAATATTCACCTCAACACCCTGTTCTTAAACACCCTCAGTCTGTGTTCTTCCCTTAATGTCAGGGACCAAGTTCCACATCCATACAGAACCACAGGAAAAAGTATAGCTTTGTATATTCTAATTTTTATGTTTTTGGACAGCAGACGAGGAGCCAAAACATTCTTGACTGAATGGTAGCAAGCATTACCCGAGTTCAATCGCCTCTAAGTCTAAAAACTGAAGAAGACTTCGGACAGCATTCTCCCGACAAGAAGTTGAACTCACTAAAACTTTAAACAAGCGTTATAAGCCCTGCACGACAACATTGTGCCTTGAAGTATTGATTTATTTAGTACTAACTTCATTTTGCAACTCTCTCGCCCGATTATAAGAATCTGTCATAACACTTTGTGCCCGCTATATCGCAGTCGAACATAACTTAAGCCGAGTGCTTGAGTTTGTTCTGTAGGGTGCATCGATTGTTTATTGTCTGTATCCATCACGAATTTTGGCTGTGCGGCAGTAAAACGAATATGGCCTAGACACAAAAACTACAATTTAAGAGTGGTCGGGAACACATTTCTCTCAACTACACTTGCCTTCCACGTGTTCGCAGCTGGAAAAAGTAGTTCCTTTGCCTCATAAAGCAGCTCAACGACAGTGTCTCCTGCTTAGTCTTAGACACATTGATGCTTTGTACCTGACTTTCATTAGCAGTTCTTTCTTTTTCCCCTTGGCACTGCAGCCCCAATTTGGGCCTAGGCCTACCTCCATGAAACTCTCCGTTTCACTTCGGTTTACTAGATCTTACACATATGGTAGGACTCCTTGGGCGAGTGATCAGCTCGTCGCAAGGCCTCTACCTGTAGACAAACACAGAAAAACGCACAACACAAACATCCATGCCCTGAGTGGGATTCGAACCCACGATCCCGGCTTCCGAGCGAGCGAAGACAGTGCACGCCTTAGACCGCTCGGCTACCGTGACCGGCTGAGAGGAACATATAGCTGTCTTAATTCACGTTTCACTTCATTAATAAAGCTGTATTCCAGCAACAGACAGACAGGCGAATGCATACCGAAGTGACTTAGATTAATATGGATCAAACATAAAGTAGAAAATTGTTTCTTTTACTCAAACAGTGTTAAAGTTTTACACCAACGTCATATACTAGCCTTTAACGGTGGAAGATAATATTTATTGTAACACTGACAAGTTAATGACATCATACAGACTTAATAATGGATTTCGAGTTTACTTAGCGAAAGAAGTTTATATTTTATTATCGTAAAATTGAAAACTAAGTATCTAGATTGACATTATTTTCCACACAAGGAATATCTCATCAATTGAATAAATCAGGGTTAAAAATATGTTCCTCTTTCAGTACATTCATTCGAACCGGAAGAGTGACTTCTCTTCTATTGAATATGCCACTGTGTAGTATATATCAGTGGATGTGTATCCTTGTACCTTGTCATCATTAGATTATCCGACTTACCGAAGCGGGTGAGTTGGTATATTCGCCACGAACCCAACCGCTCATGCGCGCGCTTATAACGGACTGGACTAGCATTACGAAGTACGCATCGACAATTCCTTTCTCCTCATGTGGTTTGACGAGTGGTGCAATTACGGGAACGTAGTACGGTGATGGTTGTGAGATAGGCTCCCACAGGACATATGGAGGACTCTTGACGCGGTATTCAGCATCGCAGTCCCGGACAAAGAGAGCAGCAAAAAGGGGAAAAAGGAAGAGGCAGAGCAATACGAGAGCGAGGCTCATATGGAGGATCCGTGAAACTCGGTGATTTAAGGCTATTAGTCTAAGGCAAAGAAGGGAGTATAGGGAAGGATTTTTGTTTAAACGTACTCCTCTAAATACATGAATATTTTAACGGCGGGTTTTCAAGCACATGAAATATATACGTGTACTTACTTAATTACTCATGGAGCCGAGCCTCTCTGGAGGAGCCGCAAATTGTGCAGCTACTCAAGAATTTCCCAGCATTTTATGGAACACGAAAGTTCATTACCGTGTTCACAAGAGCCTTCCACTGGTCCATATTCTGAGCCAGATGTATCAAATCCATCCCATTCTATCTCTCTAAGATCCATTTTAATATTGTCCACCCACATACGCCTTGGTCTTCCCAGTGGTCTCTTTCCTTCTGGCTTTCCCACCAATGTCCTATACACATTCCTCGTCTCCCCCCATTCGTGCTACATAACCTGCCCACCTCATCCTCCTTGACTTGGTCATTCTAATTATACTTGGAGAAGAGTACAAGTTATGAAGCTCCTCATTGTGCGGTTTTCTCCAACCTCCTGTCACTTCACATCTCTTCGGTCCAAACATACTCCTTAACTCCCTGTTCTCAAACACCCTTAGTCTATGTTCCTCCCTTAATATCAGAGACCAAGTTTCACACCCATACAGAACCACAGGCAACGAGAAGACAAAAGGTTCTGGACTGAATGGTAGCAAGCATTACCGGAGTTCAATCGCCTCTTAATTTCCTCCTGAATCAGGTTTCGATCTGTTATCGTTGTTCCCAAATATCTGAACTGTGCCACATTTTCAAAATGTCTGTTTCCTATCTTTATGTCATGATTTTGCCCTGCATTTTGGTGATCAGACAGTAACGTATACTTAGATTTCTCTGTGTTTACTTCCAAACCAACCTTCTTACTTGCTTCAATTAAAATGTGTGTGTGTGTGCTTTTTATGGTATCTATATTATCACCCAGTAGATTCACATCATCAGCATAGACCATCAGTTGATTTGTCCCTTTTAATTTCAGTCCCACCTCGTTTACCTGGACTTTCCTAATGGCATATTCTAAAGCAAAGTTGAAAAGGAGTGGCGACAAAGCATCTCCTTGTTTTAGACCATTTTCGATATGAAATTTATCAGACAAATGTTTACCTACACAGACTTTACTATACGTTTCGTTTAAACACATTTTAATCAACCTAACTAATTTCATGGGTATACCAAACTCTATCAGAATATTGTACAATACTTCCCTCCTAACTGAATCATAGGCTTTCTTAAGTCTATGAATAGCTGATGTACTGTCTCATCGTACTCCCATTTTTTCTCCAATATCTGACGAATGCAAATGATCTGATCTGTAGTTGATCTGTTACGTCGAAACCCACACTAATTATCCCCAATAATTTCATCTATATATGGACTTAACCTTGAGAGAAGAATATTGGATAAAATTTTGTATGAAGTTGATAGCAGTGATATCCCCCGATAATTACTACAGTCAGTTATGTCACCCTTCTTGTGAACTGGTACAATAATAGACTCCTTCCACTGATCAGGCAATTTTTCCTTATGCCAAATAGAAGTAATTAGATTGTGGATCTGAGAACGTAATATTTCGCCTCCTGCTTGAAGAAGTTCTGCCGAAAATTGATCACTGCCTTCCGATTTATACCGTTTCAATTTTGCAATAGCACTTTCAAACTCAAAAGGGCTAGGATCGGGTATTAACGGCTCAGCTGTATCGGTTTTTGTCTGCCTAACATCACTGACCCTATGTACATTCAATAACTGAGAGAAGTAGTTCCTCCACCTCTTCAAAATGTTGTACGAATCTGCAAGCAGATCACCATTCTCATCCTTCACTAAGTTGCTGCTAGGCTGGTAACCCCTCTTAAAGTCATTTATTCCTCTACACAGGTCTTTAATGTTCTTGTTCTTACTGTTCATTGCAAGTTCATCAATTTTGTCTTTCAGATATTCCCTCTTTTTGTTCCTGAAATGCCTGCTGGTTTCACGTCTTATATTGTTCAGATTATCCCCATTTAACTCGTTTGGATCCTGTAACCATTGCAATTTGGCCTGCTTTCTTTGATCTAATAATTTTGAGCATTATTCGTCAAACCATGACTTATGCTTCTTCGGTTCATAATAACCTAGACTCTCTTTGGCAGAAATTTTTATATTCTCTCTAATAGTTTCCCAAGCTTTATTAACATCCACCTCAGTTTCCAAGTTTTCCAAAGCCGCAAACCTATTTGAGATTTCAACATGATACTGCTCTTTACCCTACAACTCATTTAATTTCTTGAGATTGAACCTCTCCATAGGAACTCTGTGTGTTTTTTGTTCGCTCATTGCCAGTCTTTCGCTGACCTTTGCCACCACCAGGTAGTGGTCAGTATCACAGTCTGCTGCCCTGAATGATCGGACATCAAGTATACTTGAGTGCCGTCTCCTATGTATCAAAATATGGTCTATTTGAGTGTGTATGTTCCCATGGATGTTACGATGCTGGAACATTGTACTTTTGACAATAAGATTTTCTGATGTGGCAAAATTTACTACTCTAACTCCATTATCACTACTAATTTCATGCAAACGCTTATTACCAATCGTTGGTTTGAAAATGTCTTCCCTTCCTACTTTGGCATTGATATCTCCTAACAAAATATTTATAGAGTACTTCGGGAATTTATCAAATACATGTTCTACTTCATAGAATCTATCCTTTGTGTCATCAATTTGATCTTCTGTTGTGGCATGAACATTCATAACAATGATATCACACCAGCGACCTTTTAGTATTATGTATGATATCCTATCACTAACGAACTTTACCTTCTTAACTGGTAATACGATTCTCTTATGTACTAAGAAACCTGTACCTAATTCATGATTTTCATTCCCCTTTCCATAGAAAAATATATATTCGCCTGCTGGTGCGATGCCACCTTCATCCCATCTAGCCTCCTGTACTCCCGCTAAATCTAACATATATTTTAAGATTTCTTCTGCCACTGCCCTGAGCGAACCTGTCCTATACAAACTTCGAACATTCCAAGTGTCAAATCTTATATCCATATTCTTCAGCGTACGTTGTTTATCCAAGGAATCCGTCCAGGTCCGAGGCTTTGTGTTCATTTTCGTGACATAATCATTTTTAGGGTGAGGAGTTGTTAGCCCCACGCCCAACCCCCACGCTGGAGGACCACTCCTTGTCGGCAGTACGCGACTGCTTATTCAGTATATTCGCAGCTTTCCTCCAAAACTGGAGGGCGTCTCCTCCATCCGCAACCTGAGGACGCGCCATGCCGTGGTGACAGGGACCCACCTAACATGGTGAAATACTCGTATATACAATTCTAATATTAATTTCCGTCACTTACAAATTATGATATTCCTTCATGAAGAAATTAGTGGTGATTATTTAAACTTTACCACTGTTAGTCCATATCTTATTCGCAATAGAATTAAGTATTAGCTGTGGAAACCTAGTGACATTTCCTGAATAGAACACACGTGTTCTTGAAAAAATGACTAATACACTCATGCACAAATTTCAGTAACAAGATTAGTAAGGGTCAGACCCGTTCACTGGAACGCAGCATTGAATCGTGTCCTGAACCAGGTGAATCCAGTCTATATTAATTAAAACCCTACATTAATAGTATTCTCAAAGCTACTATTGTGTTTCTCAAGCATTTTCATCTATTCAGGTTTTGTTTGCATATTTATTGTTTTATAAATGCCATCGGAAATCACAGTGTATATGATATAGCACGGACATGATATTGATTTACAATTTATTTTAAAAGTGAATTTATATATACTGAGGACGAATAATATAGCTGGAAAGCCAGTAAAGTAGCAGTTTGTGGTAGGGACAACTTCAGCACACGAACTTGCATTGAGAGTCCATGAAAGGATTTGATTCAACGCTTATTGAAAAGGAGAAAGTTATAATTGGTTTTCGGTTAAGAAATATAGTTCGGTATAAAATTTTCCCTCTTTTACGAGCCTAGTTTAATTTATCTATAAATAGACGGATATTGAGTTTAATATGCGAAGACAAAGCGAGAAGCCTGTGAGAACAAAGAAGAAGTGGGGAAAGTTAATGACGGTCAATGCAAGATAAATTTCAGTCCATTGTGCTTTCAGGGTGACATGAAAACTGTTATTCTGGAAGTAGTTGCTTCAGGCAAGAGTAACAAATTAAGAGAATGAGTGATTAAAGAGCACATTATAATGAGGTTCGGCACTGAATACAAGTTGTTCTTGGAAATGATTGAAATAAGAAAACCTAAGGCATGTTTTGTATTCTGCCGGTATAATATTGTAACAGTCTACATTTTAGTGCTCATCGTTCGTCTCTGGTGAGATGTGAAATTTGTCTGAGAAGTAAAGAGAAGATTACAGACAAGATTTTCTGTTAAAAGACTTAAGTTATTGGAGGGAATAATCGCTTACTTTCCTTGTTACGATAAGAACAGCATAGAAAACTACGCGTTCAATCTTTCTTCTGATGTTGCGTATGTATTCGTTGGCGGGATAATATTTTTACCGAGCCGTTTCTTAGCAAAAATAGGTGATACACATGTAGACACAAATGATAGGAGGGACATTTGAAATGTATTGTTGAGGTGGTGTCAGGTTCCGTGATGTACGTACCAAGTTTAATAAGGATTATTTCGGCCATTGAAGAATTGTTTGGTGGGATACAAACACAGACGGCATTAAGGTCATGTAAGCCTAATTTTATTTTGTTTTTCATAAAAAGGAAAGTAGGCCAAAATGAGAGAACATGGGTTGCCTGTTCTTTTTCATGCTGCTTAAATTGATGCGATGAAAGAAGCCTGACATGTAGATCAATATTATACAAATTAGCGATTTGATTATGTGCACAGTTGTCACTACTAATTATATGGATTCTGATATATTAGATTCGCATGATCCCTGCATTTGTAATTTTTATCATATATATCAATATATCTTGTACTATGCTTATTTATGTGTGTGCTTATGTTTCATCTGCCGGTCACATTGGCCGCGCGGTCTAAGGCACGAAATGTCTTCTCCCGCTCGAAAACTTGGATTGTGAGTTGGAATCCCACTGAAGGAATAGATGTCTGTTTGCGTTTATTCTGTGTCTTGTGTTAGGTAATGGCCTTGCGACGGGGCTGACCCCACGTCCAAGATTCCTACCGACTGTCTGAGATTAAGAAACTGAAGTGAAAAGAAGCGTTTCACGGATGCTGCACTAGAAGAAGAAAAAGAAGTACTAATTAATTAACTACGCCCAAAAAATCGGAATCAGTATATAGGATTCACGAGGCCGAAATTGGACACTGAATTCTTAAAACAATTTTAATTCTTATGTAACCACGTGTCGATAGTCAATGGCTGAATATAATGATACGGAGTGTCACGGTGAAATATGAACAATATTGTGACGTGTTTGGGTGACTAAGAAGTGGTTTTGGATTGGTGAATCGGTTTATTGGATCTTCACTAGCTGTAACTACAAATAATCAAGATTACTGTAATTACAGCACGCACGTCAAGTCTTCTAATCGCTTCTCTTGTAAGCACTCTGCACTAGTCTGTCAATTGTCTTGAGCTCTTCTGAACTCTCCACATACTCTGACCTAACCTTAAACAGATATTCGTTATATAGACGCCTCAAGGACAACACAGAAAACAAGTTACCTGATAGTACTGTTGCAGTGTGACGTCATTGCGCCTGCGCGGAAATCTCTCTACTGAGCCGTTTTCTAGAAGAGGGTTGCGTAACCTCGTTGTTCCATTGTTGCCATCGTGTATCGTGTGTGTTTACCGGTCCGTTACCTAGCAACGCTCTAGCCATCTACGATACAATATTAGGGGAACAATGCAAACTAATCATACCTGATATACCTGGTGTTCTATTAAAGGTTGAACCTTCCCGCCAATGTACTGTTAGTTTGGTTGTCGTGCGACAGATAGCGACAGAAGAGCGGTCTACCAAAATGGCGTCTGACATAGAGGTGCTTACGAAACAGAGATGTGTTATTGAATTTCTCACTGCCGAACAAATTGCACCCATTGACATCTATTGACGCTTGCTAAAGGTGTACGGAGACAATACAGTGAATGTCAGCACAGTGAGGCGGTGGGTAGTGCGTTTCAGCAGTGGCGAATGTGAAGTGCACGACAAGCCACGCCGTGGGCGTCCCTGCTCAGCTGCCACTCCTCACAATGAACAGCGCCTCATCCGTACAGGTCGACGGATAAGGACCAGGGAACTGTGTGCACGGCTTAATATCGGCTGTAATGCATTGGAAACCATGCTGGGGAAGCTAGATTATCGCAAAGTTTGTGCCAGGTGGGTTCCGCGGATGCTTATAGGACCACAAAACTCATCGAATGGAAGTCTGTCTGGACCTGTTGCACCAGTTTGAGGCTGAAGGTGACAAGTTTCTGGACAGCATCGTCACCGGAGATGAGATGTGGTGTCACCACTACGAGCCGGAATCGAAAAGGCAGTCCATGGAGTGGCGACATCCGGATTCCCCAAGAAAGAAGAAATTAAAGACACAGCCATCAGTAGGGAAAGTGATGTGCACGGTGTTTTGGGATAGGCGGGGTGTGATATTGTTGGATTTCTCCTGGAGCCTGGTGAGACTGTCAATTTTGAACGCTACAAGGCGACGCTGACTAAACTGAAAGCCCGCATTTGCCGAGTGAGGCCAGAGAAGCAGACAACGTTTAGCTTGCAACACGATAACGCTAGACTCCATACCAGTTTGCGACCACCGCGCACATTGCAAAGTTTGGCTGGACTGTCCTACCACATCCACCTTATAGCGCCGGTTTAGCACCTTCAGACTTCCATCTCTTTGGGCCTATGAAGGACGGACTACGTGGGCAACATTTTCCAGACAGCGATGATGTCATTGCAGCTGTAAGAAAGAGGCTAGCCTCTGCTGGCGCAGACTTTTAGGAGCGCGGCATTCAGGCTCTTGTTCATCGCTGGCAAAAGTACATAAAGAATTGTGGTGATTATGAGGAAAAATAACTGTAAGTAGCTGAAATCTTGCTCTATTTAACTGTATTATTATGCTTTCTGTATCTGTTGTAGTTTCATTAAAAAAATAGGAGGCATTATATACGGAACGCTCCTTGTATCAGAGGTGAAGATGTGACCAGTTGCTGTAATCGATGAAATGAATTTGTACAAGTCTGTGTTAGAGTTTAGGGGAAGTTGCGGATATATAGGAGGAGCTACGTGGTCATAGATTTCAGTCGTCCGAGGAGGTGGTCAAGGCAACAAGAGACATCGTGCGGGAATTTCCTGCCACTATGTTTCAGCAATGTTTTCGGCAGGTATATCAACGTTGGAAGACTTGCATAGCGGCCAGCGGCAAGTATTTTGAGGGCCGATGTGGATCTGTGTAAGTGTATGTGAATACCTTGTAATATGATGCGATAAAACCATAGTCCACGAACTAAATGAATCTACCACGTATATATTGTGACATGTTGACCCATACCTCCCCAGCTGCACGTAGCGGTAACGTAGCGCTCGCGTAATAGGCGAGTAATCACCCCGCATCCTGGTAGCTATGCAACGCGCGGTGACGTCACGAGCGGAGCCGACGTTAGCCGAGTTCCCGCGACCTTGAAGCTATGCAAAGCGAATCAACAGCGGTGACGTCACCGAGGGATATCGCGGTTGCTAGGCAGCAGTCAACAACTCCGGACAGCGTGGCTAGCAACACGGCACCAGACGACAATTGTCCGATCAAGGCTACATAAGGAGCAGCGAAAGCTATTCACAGTCAGTCCTGGAGCTACCGCCGAGTCAGTCCTCGAGCTACCTCCGAGTTAGTTCCGAGTTAGCCAGCAACCAGTCAGTTTTATTCTGGCATTTGGAGTGTACTATTTGTGATACTGCAGATAGCAGTAATCGTAAATCTGTAATTTGGGTGATTGTAAGTGCGAATGTGAAATAAAATTCGCTATATCAAATACGGCGTAAAGTTATTTGTCGCGATATACGCCCGATACCTGACAACTGGTGTCAGAAGTGGGATACGAACTTACACACGTGACCGTCGGTATTTGAACTTACACACGTGACCAACGAGCTTCGAACTCAAGACACGTGACAATTTGGTGTCAGAAATTTTACGAGCTTAAATACGCCTCAGAGAATTCTACTGCTACAAGATGGAGATGCAGCAGTTGATGGAAATGCTGGCAAGAATGGAAGCCAACATGAAAACCGACAAAGAAGAAATGTTGAAAGAGATGAGGGCCTGGCGAGAAAAAACTTCCGCAGAGACGAGAGCAACCCTAGCAATGACGGCACAACAAGAAGAGGTCCCCATAGTGATATCGGTCGGAGAGACGAAGGCCTACCAAGAAACGGTGGCACGTCCAGAAGAAGAAGAGCCGACTTCAGCGAACAGGAAACCTGAGGTGGCAGAACTACTAGAGGTACCCGTACAGGACGCCGAATTAATGCCGGTCAGAGAACCGAAGAAGAAAAGGCGCAGGGACCGAAATCGACGAAATAAGAAGAATCCGACACGGGAAAATTGCGAACCCCAGAATAAGTTGGCCGCCGCCTGTAGGAAGGTGTCCCGCCGTGCAAGAGTGTCATGGCGCCGGAGAAACATCTTCAGGAAATCTTGGACCCGA